>NC_141083.1:46153046-46543046 GCF_041138505.1 Cibotium barometz
AGTTATGAAGTAGTGTTACTACAAAATTTGGTAATAGATGAAATAACACTTTTGTGTAGTATGTATATGCCACGTTAGATCCACGGTCACCAATCTGACGTGGCATTACAAGCTGAGACGAGAATGCTGAGACGAGAATCCAACGTGAAGAGAGCTCCGAACGCAATTGATGTGAGAAATTTTTTATCTTGCTTTTGCCATGTCAGATTGCTGATGCTAGGTAATCTAATGTGGCAGCTTATGGACGATCTCTTTGCCTTCAGCATATGGTGCCACTGGACCATGTCCTTCGTGGAGTCTCTCCATGTGCGCTGGCCACGCGCAGTCGAATTTCCCAATCCAACGGGCTTGGCCTGGCGATCTTCAGGCGCAGGGCTTGACCCCTTTTGTGTACATGGCACACAGGCGGCCTGCCAGCCTTGTGCGCAGCCACCTCTACGTGGCTCTTGGCGCTTGGCTCTCCGTGTTCACTCGCTCACGGCGCCAAGCTCTCCTGACCGCAGGCAGTCAGCCCTGTAAGCGCATGGTGCATCCAGTCGACCACCACTCTAGAGCCTAGCATTTCCTTGAGACACAGCCTCCTCATCACCCACCAGCCAGCCCCTTAGGCGCACCGACTGGTCCTCCTTGTGATACGCCAATGGGCTCGGCCCCTTGTGTGCTGCGCTAGCGGCCCAGGCGCGCAAGCCCCATGCGCTAGCCTGCCTTACGTGCTCAAGGCACGGGTGCTCTCAACACCTGCCATCGCTGGCCATCGCCACCATCGACCGCAGAGCCTCCGCCATCTAGCTCTTGCGCGTGCCCACGTCGCCTCTCATGGGGCTAACCAAAGGTTGCCGACCTTTGGCCAAGCGATTGCACATGGAAGGGCGCCCTTTCACTCCAAACGGGCGGCCCTCTCCAATGTCCAAGAAATCCTTCTCTCAATGGACTGGTGGCCTTCTCCACGTCCTTGGCCCCCATTCCTCTTGACTAGGGCAACTTATTACAAACTAATTCTGCACACTCTCTTTGTGAAGCACACCTTTGAGGGGCCAGCACCCTCGTCTCGGCCACTTGACGTCCCACACCACGAGACCGTCAACCATCTTGAGTACAACTCGATGCAATCCCGACCATGCCCCGAACTCCCTATCACGGCATGGTCTCCGCATGCATGCTCTATTCGTTGAGTCGTCGGCGGGATGCGCGCTCCATCGCACATCAAGCTTGCGTGCATCATAAACGCACTAGCCACATATCGCGACCTTGATTAACGAGAGGACTCGTTACACTCCCCCACTCGATTCAAGATCCCCTCCTATAGAGTCACACGAGTCTAAGGAATGATTTAGGCTCGACGTTCATCTAGCATTTGTCAAGCCAAGGAGTTTAATGGATATCCTTCTTTGTAACACCCTAGGCTCCCAAGCCTCTCCATAGTGCTACTAAGCTACATGATTAGCACACTCTTATACTAGTGGCTATCACAATGCCATCTTGGCATAGCTCAGGTTCTTTGTGCTAACTTCGATGCTTCCCCCATAAGACAACACCTCTAGTTAGATATCTTAATTCCATGGGGTAGCTAATCCCCCATGTACTTGATTTTCTTCAACTCTAGGTGGTCACTATTGACCTAGAGACAACTCGTCTTCCAAAAGAAGCATTTGGCTTGTAAGTGAAATCCATCTCTCCCTAGGGCTCCAGGGTGTGCACCACACCATGCATGTGTGCACTTATCCTCTTCTTTGGGTAAATTTCTCCACCCATGGTCTTTTGTATCTCATCTAAGAAGACACCATCATATGCACAAGTGTTAGGTAACACAATGTGCCTCTTCTAGCCACGGTCTCGTAGTCCTTTCCATTAGCAAGTGGTGAAGTCCTCTCTAGAACTTCTTCATTTGTCCCATCCTACTTCTCCTAACTCTTGGACCCATCTTACTAGCAAGACCATCTTCTTCGATGCTATTCTCACACAAAGCCAGAATTGCCTATGTGGCTCTCCGAACCATGTGCTAAAATGCATCTAAAGGCTCACTACTAGAGATCACCCCATGTGATCTAAGTTGCGACTCTCCGTTGCCACAACTTCTTCTATCAATCGATCCTCAAGTAAGGATGACAAGACTCCTTTGGCCTATCCTAAGTATGCCAAGGACGATACGAATCGAGGAGATATTAGTTCTCGTGAGGTAACACATCCACCGTTGGATCTTGGCTTTCGTGAAGTATTCGAGGCTAGCTTCGTCGGAGAGCTTATGCGTGAGAAGCCCACAAGTGAGTTAGATGATTAAGGTTTTTAAATTAGGATTTTAAATCATAATTAATTTTTATTAATCCTTATTAATTTTAAATTAGGGTTTTTAATCATTATTAATTTTTATTAATCCTTATTATTCTTTATAAATATAGAGCAAACCCATTACAAACTACTTCATTCCATTGCAGCCTCCTTTCCAAACCCTCCCCCTTGCCATATTCTCTCTCTCTCTCTCTCTCTCTCTCTCTCTCTCTCTCTCCCTCTTCCTTCGTATTTATTTTTTTGATCATCATGGTGTTTTGTCTTTTATTAAGAGCCTAACAAGTGTTGTTGTGTGTGTTGTGCCTTTAGATTAGCTTTTACATGAGGGTAGAAGATGGCTTCTAAAACTTGTTCTAAGAAGGCTCATACGCAACATGATGTGGTGGATGTCTCTCAACCAGAAGAATCCAAAAGCACCGAAGTGCCTCGTGTGAGTGAGGAAGCCTCTACAGTAGTCACACGCGCAATGGATAGTCTAACTTGTAATTGTGGGTTTTATATTGAGGATTTAAATTGATATTTTGAATAATCAATTATAATTTGCATGACATAATCTGTTGTAATTGTTTCATGCATGGAGAGAGAGAGAGAGAGAGAGAGAGAGAGAGAGAGAGAGAGAGAGAGAGAGAGAGAGAGAGAGAGAGAGAGAGAGAGAGAGAGGGGTGTATCTTGTACCTTGCATAGTAATTTTGAGTTCCATCAAGAGATAAGGAGTAAGCATAGGGGTGTAAAGAGATAGAAAATAAGACAGGGGGGTTTAAAGAGACAGGGAGAGCATGGATGTAAGAGTGAGATTGAGAGAGAATGAAAGAGGGTCCTAGGGAGAGAGTGCGAGAGTGAGGGAGTGAGAGTAGAGAGAGAAAAAAGCGCTCGCCATTTTGAAGGAATCACTTACTGCCAAAATCTCGTTCATATAGTTTATTTGGTGGTTATCTATATAAGTATTTTATAAGGGAGGGTGTATCTATTAATGATGCATGAGAGAAGATGAATTTCCCATCATTTTAAAAGCTTTACATGATGAACCATATGGAGGACATTTTTTGAGTGAGATGACACCATGAAAGGTACTCCTTAATAGGGTATTGGTGGTGTGGCCGATCTTTTATAAGGATAGTTATCATTATTGTCGGAAATGTGCTAAATGTCAGTGAGTTGGTCGACCAACGAAACAATTTGCTACTCCATTGATGCCAATCTTAGCATGCGTGCTTTTGAGAACTGGGGTATTGATTTTGTGGGTTCTATTAATCCTCCTTTTTGATTTTGATCAAACTGATATATATATTAGTCTATATAGATTATGTGACAAAATGGTGAAGGCAAAAACCTCTAAAGACAAATTGTGCATTAGATGTTGCTAAGTTCTCTATGAGAATATAATTACACAATTTGGATGTCCACTAAGCTAGTAATTGATCAAGGTTCTCATTTCTTAAACAAGACGATTAACAAATCAACAGAGCTTTAAAAATTAAACATAGAAGTCTACACCATATTATCCAAGAGCAAATGGTCAAGAGAAGTGACCAATAGAATTTTATGTGGGATATTAACTAAAAAGGTTGTGGAGAACAAATGAGATTGGAACACATGACTATATGAGGCACTTATTGTACAGCTTATAAAGTAACCACACAAATATGCCTTTCAATTTAGTATACGGGACCAATGTGATATTCCCTGTTGAATATGAAATCCCAACTTTGAGGGTGGCATTAGCGATGCGGTTAGGTGACCGAGAGTCCTTAGACTATCGCCTATTGAAATTTGTAAAATTGGACAAGGGGAAAGACTAATGGCTCGCCAAAGTTTGGAGGCTATGTAAAAGCATTGAAGAGCATCATATGATCACCATATAAAAGTGCGTACATTTAACTTTAGAAGGAGATGTAGCATTGGTTTATGATAATAGGTACTATAAGTTTCAAGGTAAGTTGAAAATTAGATGGGGGACCTTTAAGAGTTTTAGATGTATTTGATAATGGTTCTGAGAGCATATAAGATTTATAACAAGTAAATGAACCATATAGGGTTAATGGGTTGAGATTGAAACATTATGAAGCCTAAGTTTGAGTTGGAAGTAGTTAGGGTATTTGAAGTTCTAGGATGTTTAAGTATAGGGAATGATGTGTTTTAACTTATTAAATTTTTCTTTCTTAAAATAATATGAATAGATATTTACGATGGACTTTATGTGGACCGACACGAGTGAACCCTGTTTAGATAAGGATAGTGTAAATATTTTTTCATCAGGGCCGTTTTTCCATCCCTCGATTTTAGACCCATTTTTTGATATTATTTTGCATCCAGGGGTGAGAGATATTGTGGTGGTTCTTTTGTTGATTGTTTTTTCTATAGTTTTATCCTTTTAGTCCATGCCCTTGCTTGTGAGAGGACGATGCTTTGAGCCAATGTCATTTATACAGTTGCAATAAAGGACTTATTTTAGACGGTACGAGTCATGCCTTACTAAGGTCATAGTAGGAGTGGCCCCTCAATGACATGAGTTAGCGGGGGGGCCCGATAATGGAGGGTGGCAATATCTAATGATCTAGCCCCTAGTTTTCATGAGACCATGTTGCCGAGTGTTTGCTTATATTGGAGTAGAGTGGGGCACTATCAAGAATAATCTATGTTGGAGTAGAGTGGGGAACTATCAAGAATAATCTAGAGGTGATAGAGGTTTATCTATGTTGCCAGTATTGTCGAGCTTACATCTAGTCTCCTTGCCCGTCCACAGTTTAGTTACTATACTGAACCTTTTCAGTGGAGAGATAAATTGTATTCTTCCTTTGTGTGGACTCATGATAAGGTTGATGCTTTAGATTTGATGGACATATTTGTGACAGATGAGGAGCCTGAGGATCTGGCAGTGTACATAATGTTGCTACTGCATGGTTTTTTTAATTCATAGTTTCAGAGGAGGACCTAGCGAAATGATGTAGGTTTGGTAGGGTTCAGGTATTAGCTAGTTTGTGTTGTTTTGGTTTTTTTGTGGTTAGAAGTAATCAAAATTATCAATTTTCTAATAAAAAAGAAAAAAGAAAAAAAAGATTAGAACAATGCTGTGTAGAGGTAGTGTTGTTTGTTTTGTGTGGCAGACGTTTAGAATGAGCAAGAGCAAACATGAAGAGAGGGGAGAAAGTACGAGGAAGCAATGCAAAATGAATGGAGCATATTTTTAGCCAACTTATTGATTATGTATACTCAGAACTCATATTGTTTTGTTAATTCCATTTAATAAATGAAAATATCTTAGAGTTATGGATATTGATTAAAATTGTGTTAATTAAAATGCTAAAGAGTGAAAGAGTAAATATGAGGAGAATGAGAGAGGGTATGATTGGTCTTATGACCCATATGAAATTGCTAATTAGATGACCTTTAAAGTTATAACCTTAGAGGCTAGTGTTAGTTTCTTTATGCCTTCCCTTAGAGGCTAGTGTTAGTTCCTTTATGCTTATATTCTATTTGAGTTGTGTTGATGGAGTATGTCGAGATACTTCTAGTGAGCCATTTGAGACAGTTGTTCTAGCTTTATAGGTAAACTGCGAGTGAGAAGGTAAGCTAGCAAGATTGAAAAAATAGAAGGGAGAAACTAAGAGATGGGGATTTTAAACAAAACAAAATAAAAGAAAAACCTCTTAAAAAAAAAACAAGAAGATAACCATGGCTATACGGGATTCTTGGTAGGAATACGCTTGGCAGAAACATTAAGGCATGTGGCTGATGCCTTGGTCTTCATGGGGTGGGACCTTGTCGAAATAAAAAGCGATGGTCGAGGGGAGTTTCCCTAAATAAATAATAAGTGCTGGAGTGCCAATATTTAAGAGAAAGCCTAAATACTTAGTACTTTAATTTATAAAGTCAAAACATGTAATCTTGGATAGGTTTTATAGGAGATTTTGTATGTCGAGACTAAGGTTAGAACCGTAGACATCGCCTTAAGCAGTGTCTTAGTGTAGAGTGGATTAGTACTAGTTTTTGAGTGAGTTAGGCTTTAGTGTTCATTTTTGTAGCATTCATATCTGGAGATAAAGACCAATTGTGTATAGTGAGATGAGTGGGTGAGATTGAAAGAGAGTGAATTGGAGATAGAATCAATATTTATATTAGTGTGAGTTTTTCAAGAGCGAATTATTGGTGGTACTATTTATATGCAGATCTTATGGGAGAGAGAGAGTAGTAGAACTATGAAAATGAGGACAGGAAGCAGTGCTCGAGGAACCTTTGAAATTAAGTGTAGGAGGAATGATAACCCCTAATTTTTAGGTTTAAAATGATTAATTTTGGCCTAATTTTGGCATTTTAACCATTTTTAATAGTTTTTAGAAGTTAATTAGACTATTTTTTAGCATTTAAAAATAATTATTTTTAAGAAAATTATGACTGTTACCCGTTTGTGGGTTTCAATAGGTTTTCATACCTATTTTTAGGTGTGCTAGTCATTTTTATTAAATTTTGATGTATTAATTACAGGAGCTGTTGTTTGTGTTGCTATACACTGGGAGACTCCACAAATCTAGTAGAATGTAGATGTATGCACTAGTGTGACGTTTATAGTGATTAGGAGATAGAAGGACAAAATTTTGGGTCAATCGGACATGCTAGATATGAAAAGATGCCAATTTCGTGTGAAGGAGCCCCTACTTTTCAAAGGAAACGATGGTTTTGAGCATGAAAAGAAGTCACCTTCTTCTTGGGAGCAATGAGAGTATATTGTGAGCATTTTTTAACAGTGATTTTGGGCCATTAATTTTGAGTTCTATCCATTTCTTAGTGCATTTCTCCCTCATTTTTGCATTATCTATGAGTTTCCATCATCTTGCAAGAGGGTAGTCTGATTTTGGGCCATTAATGATGAATTCTATCAAAATTTCTTAGAGCATCTATTGACAATAATGATGATGAGTTCTATCCAAATTGCTTTGAGCATTTCTGCATTACCTATGAGTTTCCATCTCTGGCAAGAGGGTAGTCTAGTGCATTAATAGTGATTTTGGGCCACTAATATGATGAGTTCCATCCATTGCTTAGTGCATTTCTCCCTCGTTTTTGCATTATCTATGAGTTTCCATCATCTTGTAAGAAGGAAATCTAGTGCAATGATTAGGGGCCTTCATTAATCACTTTTGGCAGTGATAAGTGGTGGTTTATATATAGCGTTTGGTTGAATATTTAAGGCTAGGAATGCTCTCTCTGGAGTTCCTAGTGCGATATTAATCTAAACAATGACTTAACGCGATCAAAATTACAAATTCTTTGAGGTATTCTTCTTATTTAGTGCTTAAATAAATACATAATTAAGAAAAATTAAGCATTTTAATGATAAATTAATAAAAGCCTTAACATTAGAGGTGCAATAGAGTCTAATAAACACATTTGAGACATTACATCCAAATTATAATGAGTTTAATGATTAATTGAATCCATATTTTGAGTAATTATTAATCATATTCAATAATTATAATTAGTGAGTTATATGTTTTTGAATGGTATGTAGTTTATTTAAATAATTATTAAAAATTACTAAATAAATTTTTCTATTTATCAAAAAATTAAGAGAAGGTTTCTCTTAATGAAATAGAAAGTTTGTGAATTGTTAAACTATGAAAATTAATTTTTGATTGGTGGTTAATGAAAAATTTTAATATTTTGACTAAAATTTAAAAAATTAATATCTCATTATGGTTAATGAATTAGGAAATGATTTGAATTAAAACTCATGTTTGTTTTTAATGAACTTTCTCAGTGTAAACTGAATTTCAAAGTGGTTAAGTTTAATTCATACCTTTTTTGCTAACTGGAGTCAATTAGTAATTTATTGGAGGGTTAATAAGTAGGGTTAGATAAGGAATTAGTACTTTATGAAGATAAAATGTTTGTTTTTATGTGTTCTCTGAACTTGTGTAGTCCAAGTATCAATGGTTTTGATTAGGGAGGAGTAGTTGCATTGTTAAATGGCTTAAATGATGTATCCCTGGAGGGTTAACAAACCATTAATTTTTTAAAAAATAGGCCATAATGAGAAAAGAGAGAGTTAATGTTTTGTTATGAGGAGGGAGTGTATGAAGTATGAAATGTGATGGGATTTATTTGTTAGTGTTTGCTTTGTTAAATTAAGTGGTTTTTATGAAGAGAAGTGGTTATTTGGGTTAAGTGTTTATGGATATTTTAAGTAGGAGCTGAATTATAAACTAAATGTTAATATAATGTGTGGAAGGGTTATATGTAATATATGAATTGGTTTCCATAAATATGTTTTATTAAAACGAAGATTGTCTATTGCATACGAGTAGGATGTGTATTATTTGAATAGTATAGGGTTATTCTTAGTGCTCAAATGATTATATTTATGTATGCGTTAGTGAACGAAGGATTGTCTACCCTAGTTATCTATGTTATATCCTAATTAGGATGTATAGGTTTTAATTCATTACGTGTGAATTAGAAGAGGGTAGTACTGTGATTAGAAAGGCAACACTATTTCAAGGACAATAATAAATGGTAAAATAATGTTTGAATTGATGATAATTAGTATGCAACTAACTCTTACATAGCATAACAGCCTAATACTTGGTTGGCTAGGAACTTGTTAAACAAAAATCCATAACCAAAAAAACAAGCCTTAACCACACAAGACAAATAAAGCAAAGGGAGGGATGTAATTTGCATTAAACAGAACTGAAAAACATTGAATGGTGAAACGATGAGCCCAAAAACCTATAAAAAACTTCACTAACACCATTTTAGTACTCAACACCACACTCTTAGAGTTGCCTTTTGCCAATTAAAAGCCGACGACCACTCTTCCTCTTGCTGTGAGAGCCGCTGGGCTGCCCATTTTTGCCATTGCTTGGTCGCCCAAGTTGACCTAAAAATGCTCGAAAAAAAGTGACATTCTAATGTATTTTTACTGACTAGAATTAAGAAAAACTAGCTGAGAGTTTAAGCAACCTTTATTTTAAGGAATGATTTTTCATATATTTTAGTTATAAAAACGGCATATAGTGGGAAACAAAAACGGGATATATTAAGAGTTACCGTTATTTTGATTGGTTGATTATTATTATTATTTTTTGGGAGCATTGGCGCAATCAATACTCGCTGGCCAACGGTCGGACAATTCGTGACGGAGAAGTTAACGGCTGCCGCCAAATTTGACTCCAAAATTCAAATATGAGCAAACCTGCAAAAAAGTCTCTGCCGTCTGATACGCCATCTGCACGCATTAAATGCATATCAGATGCTAACGGTCGGTTGCTACTAAAGTAGGAATTGACAGGAAGACACAACAAAACCATGGAATTGGGTAATTTTTGACAAATCTCACATTATCGGCATTGCCAATTGGGCAATTCGGGGCTAACGGACAACCTTATGTTAGTCCGTTTAATGTATAATTTTTTATAACCCTACTTAATTTGAAACCGGCCTCTGATAGAAAACCAGAGTGCGGTAGATTAGCAATCACCCGTCCACTTGTAGTCTAGATGATAAAACAAAACAGATTGGAGCTAGAGTGCCCAAATCTGAAAACACAGCGACACCTGTTGGCCCCAAAGCTTGACGCCCCTTGCGGTATTTCTTTATTCAATTATAATAATATGAATGGTTGAGTACAACACAAAGATCAGCCAAGAGTTTACACCTGTATATCCAATCTGATGGCCCACAAATCCTTCTTAGCACAGAGGATCTATGCACACAGATCTGTGTCTCCAAATAACACACTGTGCCTCCCTCTGATCAGCCAAGATCACTAAGCAGGCCAGCCACATGGGCATACATCTGGCATAACTCAAGTGCATGATACATCATCTCAGCTCAAACATACATGTGCTGTCCAAACTCTGTCTCAACCCTTGTCAATCTGCCATACCCCTCCTCTCACAAGGGGCCAGATAACTCATATATGCAACAGACATCAAGCAGTAGAAAGAGAGATAGATGAATAGAAACAAGGCTTACCAAGTTCAGCTCGTGAAACAGTACTGGAGGAAGCAACAGCACCAATCTGTACTTGCAGGCACTTGTAGCCACAATCCTGCTTCACACATGTGCTTGTACTTGCCTGTATCCTCCTCCTGATGTTCACTCTTATGCTGTCCTTGAAAATACAGATCTGAAAATCAGCACTGTATCCGTCTATACTACCTCGGGATACGTGCTAGGAGTTGTACTTGCACAATCAGCCTGCTGTCCTGATTCTGGTCGCCTGAATCTGAGTAACCAGGCCTGTCCAGCCAGCTGTCTGCACCGCCTGCAGCAACTGTACTTGCTGTACCTGGCTGCCCGTACACTGTACGGCAGCCGTACAGTACTGTACTTGCTGAAAACCTGACTGTACAGCGTGTACAGGTCCTGTGCGCAGCCAGTCCAGCAGTGAAGAAGTCTCACAGCTTGTACCAAAGAGAGAGAGAGAGAGAGAGTGTACTTGCACAATCTGGCCGTACAGTGCTGTACGGCTAATTTACACTCAGAAAAACAGCAACAGCCCTCCAAATCTGCAGTCGACTTGCTCTTCCATCTCTCCACGTTTTGTGTACATGCGCTTGAAGGCTCCTCCACGACTCCTTTCCCAAAAGCTAGAGAGAGAGGGAGGAGAGAGAAGCACTTACTCCAAAAGTGGAGTGGCCCTCCTCCCCAAAATAATCCCTAGGGCCCCAAACTTTAATAAGTCCCTAGGGCCACTAAGGCCTAGGGGCAAACTTAAATAAACATTAAAGTTTAATGTTTCTAGTTTCCCCCTTCACACCTAGGGATGTCCACACATCTTAAACTCTGTCCGGGCACCCCCCATGTGAATCATAAAATATTCTGACTCTGCAACCACCATGCCCACACTTGTACTGTTCCATTTTCACAGGGCCATGACATACCCCCCTCTTGAAAAATGGCAAGCGTCCTCGATTGCATTCTCAATGGTGTTGAAGTGTTTTATGTGCGACTGTTTGTTCCACCGCCCTTTTGGTTTATGAAGGCCGGTTTACAAGGTTCCGTTTTGCCGGGACACATCGTCGACTTTCTCAAGGAGGCGAGTCCGTGGTTGCTTTGGTCGGGACAATCGCCAACTTTCCTAAGGGGGCGAGCTCGTGGTTGTCTCATGAGAGTCACATCAAAAGCTTCAACATGAGGAAAGTGAAAAGGAAGTGCAGGACATAGTACAGGATTTTGTGTCTTTGCCTATATGAGGTGAAGAGCAAGAGCTGAAGATGAAGCTCAGGAGAAAAGACACCAAGGACAAGAAGTAGTCGGCCAGGAACAAGAAGCAGTTGAAGTGTTATGGTGCAGGAGATGCGTTGAAGGCTATGGCTTTCGACAGTTTGTCACCGGTGGTATCTTCATAGAGACTTCATGGGTTCGGAAGACAGTTTCCTTCTATGTTTAGCAGTGGTGATCTACTATGCTTCATCGAGGACTTGTGCTTACCACTTGAGTGGAGTGTAAGCAGGTTTTGGGTGCCTGAGGATGTATTAGATGAGGCTCAGATGGAAGTGGAGGAACTTGACGAGGTTCTTATTCCTGAGCATATACTGGCACATAAGGAAAGAAAGGTACGAGGTAAAGTTTCCCGTCGCTATCTTGTGAAGTTCAAGAACTATTCACCGATGGATGCGAAGTGGATGGAGGAAGGTGACTTAACAGATTCACCTCAGGTTTTGCAGCTTTATCTCGATGCCTTTGAGTTAGAGCCGACTCTTATTGTGGCTCATTCAGGTTCAGCAGAGCATGGGTCTGGAGCATTACCTGATGCTCAAGAGGGGGGTAGCACCTCCACTCCATTGATACAGACAGGCTCAGATGACATCTAGAGGTCGCTTGGTGCAGTTTTTATCTCACCCGAAGATACTGAGGCTGACAGTACATCTGTTTATGGGACTTCTATGATATATGTGTACTAGTCACATGGAGATTTTTGTGGATATGTATGGTTCACAGTGGTATACAACTTGGACTATTACTATGCCATTGGTTTGCAGTGAATATTGATACATGTGTATGGCTCACAGAGATTGGGACGCTGATCTTGCCATATGTATATTTCACTTTGGATATTTTGATGCATCACCAGAATGCAATCGAGGACGCTTGCCATTTTTCAAGAGGGGGGTATGTCATGGCCCTGTGAAAATGGAACAGTACAAGTGTGGGCATGGTGGTTGCAGAGTCAGAATATTTTATGATTCACATGGGGGGTGCCCGGACAGAGTTTAAGATGTGTGGACATCCCTAGGTGTGAAGGGGGGAACTAGAAACATTAAACTTTAATGTTTATTTAAGTTTGCCCCTAGGCCTTAGTGGCCCTAGGGACTTATTAAAGTTTGGGGCCCTAGGGATTATTTTGGGGAGGAGGGCCACTCCACTTTTGGAGTAAGTGCTTCTCTCTCCTCCCTCTCTCTCTAGCTTTTGGGAAAGGAGTCGTGGAGGAGCCTTCAAGCGCATGTACACAAAACGTGGAGAGGTGGAAGAGCAAGTCGACTGCAGATTTGGAGGGCTGTTGCTGTTTTTCTGAGTGTAAATTAGCCGTACAGCACTGTACGGCCAGATTGTGCAAGTACACTCTCTCTCTCTCTCTCTTTGGTACAAGCTGTGAGACTTCTTCACTGCTGGACTGGCTGCGCACAGGACCTGTACAGGCTGTACAGTCAGGTTTTCAGCAAGTACAGTACTGTACGGCTGCCGTACAGTGTACGGGCAGCCAGGTACAGCAAGTACAGTTGCTGCAGGCGGTGCAGACAGCTGGCTGGACAGGCCTGGTTACTCAGATTCAGGCGACCAGAATCAGGACAGCAGGCTGATTGTGCAAGTACAACTCCTAGCACGTATCCCGAGGTGGTATAAACGGGTACAGTGCTGATTTTCAGATCTGTATTTTCAAGGACAGCATAAGAGTGAACATCAGGAGGAGGATACAGGCAAGTACAAGCACATGTGTGAAGCAGGATTGTGGATACAAGTGCCTGCAAGTACAGATTGGTGCTATTGCTTCCTCCAGTACTGTTTCACGAGCTGAACTTGGTAAGCCTTGTTTCTGTTCATCTATCTCTCTTTCTACTGCTTGATGTCTGTTGCAGATATGAGTTATCTGGCCCCTTGTGAGAGGAGGGGTATGGCAGATTGACAAGGGTTGAGACAGAGTTTGGACAGCACATGTATGTTTGAGTTGAGATGATGTATCATGCACTTGAGTTATGCCAGATGTATGCCCATGGCTGGCCTGCTTAGTGATCTTGGCTGATCAGAGGGAGGCACAGTGTGTTATTTGGAGACACAGATCTGTGTGCATAGATCCTCTGTGCTAAGAAGGATTTGTGGGCCGTCAGATTGGATATACAGGTGTAAACTCTTGGCTGATCTTTGTGTTGTACTCAGCCATTCATATTATTATAATTGAATAAAGAAATACCGCAAGGGGCGCCAAGCTTTGGGGCCAATAGGTGTCGCTGTGTTCTCAGATTTGGGCACTCTAGCTCCAATCTGTTTTGTTTTATCATCTAGACTACAAGTGGACGGGTGATTGCTAATCTACCGCACTCTGGTTTTCTATCAGAGGCCGGTTTCAATGATACATCTACTAAAGTCAAAAGATTTTTTTCAAAAAACGGCTCCTTACTGCTTATATTAGGAGGTTAGAAAGAGACAGGTTACAACATGTTGTGAGCTCTAATGAGTACAATGTCCATGCACATGACATTCAGTTCCTGAAATGCACGCCTCGAGCTTGCTTTTGACTTTCTTGAGAAGTTTCTCTAGTTGTGTATCCAGCTTTTCCCTCTTTTCCTAGGTGTGACTTTCAAAAAACATAGACTGCTTTGATGAGCAACACATCCTTGGAGATGACGGACTCTCTCATCTTCAACAGTTCCTGAATTTGCTGTGTCATCTGGTCCACTTGCTTTCCTTTAGCTTTTTTCTGCAGACGATGAAGCTCTGTGTCCAAGTCTTTCAACCGTCTTTGTATGTATCTTTCACCTACATGTATCAAATTCTCTTTCGGCCTGAAACTGTTAGTAGGCATAATATTAAAAATGGAATCAAGTCTATGTAACCACAAGCACCATAACAATTCAGTTCTCTCAAGACAGTCCATAGTTCCACGGTGCAACCAATGCCTTCTCCAAGTAACAAGTTTTTCCAGCCAAGGGTGTAGCCATTCCATAGCTGAATGCAATTGGCCAATGACTCGAAACATTTCTTTGCAATAGGGCAGTGCATGAAAATGTGCAGGTCATCCTCCACCTCCTTGCATCTGTGGCACTTCCCATCCCCTATGTTAAGTCTGAGGGCTTTAAGCTGGGTCAAAATAGCTCTGAACATAACCAACCAAGCTAGGCACGCTTTTTTTGGTTCCACATATTTATTCCATAGCTTATCAAACAGAAAATACCATTGTGATCTGTCCAGAAGGATTCCCCATCTCTTGTTTAGGGTGCAATGGATAGGATTAGTCCTGTGTTTGGGGGGAATAGGGAGTAGTCCTTTTTAATTCTTCTATTGGAAAGCTTTGTGAGCTGGCATATCTTTAGCAGCCAGGTGTCCGATTGGTGCCATAAAGCTGATTCTTACCCCAATAAGGTCTAATTCTGCATATGAGACATTATAGTCTCTGATCAGATCAGCTCTGGAAATCCAAGAATTGATGTCTCTGTCCCAAATATCCCACCAACAGCAGAGCAGATTCCTTTCCTATGCATCCTCAAAGCCGCTTCAGCTTGGGCATTATCAATTGGGGGGAGGGGAATGCTTGGCCACCAGATGGAGTCTCTCCCATGTATACCCCATGTGTAACTAGGCTTCTCAGAAAGGATAAGGTCAGTCTTGATAACATTCCAAGCTGACCAAAGCGAATGGACCAGTTGGCTGCCAATCGGTTTCACCAAGTATTTGCTAGCCATAATTGTGTCGATGAGCGGGAGGAGCTTCTTCCACTTGGGGAATTGTTTGAGCTGGAATTGTTCAAGATTTTTAGTGATCAACCAAGCCCATTCTTCAGAGGGGTAGAGAAAGCTTCTCAACACCCACTTGGCAGCCATTCTATTAGCCAGATTGGACACGTCTTTGATTCCAAGGCCCCCTTTACCTGTTTCCAAGCAGCACCATTCCCACCTAACCTTAGGGATTTTCCTAATCCAGGGGTCCCCTCCCCTTAGTGCATAGCCTTATGAAATGCAATAGATCAGAGTCTGGAGTCTCCAGCAGCTGAGAAAGTAGATGATAGAAGGGATAATGAAGTGGTTGATTATCATCTTTCTACCCACCAGGTTTAGATGCATTTTCTGCCATCTGGCAAGTTTCTCTTCCACCTTACTTAGCACCCACAGTCATCTCTCCTTAAGGGTGACCTTGAAGCCCATGGGAATGCCCAATAATATGAAAATCACTCCCTCTTCCAGGACTTTACAGCTAGCTTGTCAATAAAGGTCATGATACCTATTTTTTTATGGTTAATGACTGAGCCAAAAGCCCTTAAATGTCCAAGCTCCCAAAAGCACTTAATGCTTAGCTCATTATTGGCAACCATGGAATTAGTATCATCATCAAACATTTGGGTGCATAGCTGTTTATTGTTGGGAAGAGAGATACCATTCATTTCCCCTTTGTCCATCCTATCTTTAATCAGCCAGTTCAGACCATCTGCAGCAATAGCATAGAGGAGGGGTGCTAAAGGGCATCCATGTCTGATAGATTTGGTCAAGGAGAAAGCGCCAGAGAGCACACCATTGACGTTCACCCTAGCCGTGGCATTCCCAAAAAGAGTACTCCACCATCTGGATGAAGTGCTGACCTACACCCATGTGTTTAAGGGATTCTAGAACATAATGCCAACTGAGCCTATCATAGGCTTTATCAAAGTCAATTTTGAAAAAGATGTAGTCTTGTTCAGATTCTTCTGCATACTCCATACGCTCCCACAATGTGATAATGGCATCCAGAATGTACCTTCCTTTGATGAAGCCCTTCTGCTCCTGTCTGATCCAATTCTTTAGATGACTGGATGGCCTCAGAGCTAAGGCCTTGGCAAATATTTTGTAAGCACAGTTTAACATGTTAATAGGTCTCCAATTGCTCAAGTTATTCTTCTCCCCTTTCTTATGGATAAGTTTTATCCACCCTTCATTGATCGGGCGAGGCAAGGCCCCAAAAGAGACAGCCTCCTGCCACACCGCCAGTAAGGGAGACAACAAGAGATCCTTGAACGTCTTGTAGAATTCAGTGGGCATGCCATCTATACATGGGCTTTTCCTCACCTTTAGGCAGTCTCTGGCCTTGCCAATCTCTTCTTTGGAGATATTATTTTCTAGCTCTTTAGCAAGTGTGTCAGGTATGGTTGGCTTCCTGCCCTGCCCTATGAGTGCAATGCATTTGAGTTGGTCATTGGTCACCCCTCCCCCTTTACTAAATATGTTGTTAAAGTGCTTGAAGACTCTTGTTCTATTCCCTTCCTCTCAGAGGAGTTATCCGGAGAGTTAGGATCATGCAATGTAGGGATTGCATCCTTACATTGTTTGACTTTTAGCATTTTGAACATCTCGGGAGTGGGAAGGTCAGCTTTCCCAGCCCACCAATCTCTAAAGAATAGAAGGGCCTGCTTCTGGGATACCTCCTCTTCTCTCCTAATTTTAGCCCTAGTACCAAGAACAGCTTCTTGAATAGCCGGAACTTCCTTATTGGCTGTCACTTCCAGTTCTTTTAGTTTCATATAGAGTAGGTCTCTTCTGTTTTTCCTGATTCTGGTTACCTCTTTCCTAATGCAAATCAAAAGAGCTTGGGTAGATTTGATGGCCGTACTCCATGCCCTCGCCGGGGTAATACCATAGCTGAAGAATTCAGTCCAGATTCTTTTGACTTCCTCCTGAACAATATGCATTTTATACAGGGTAGGATCCGTGTGGAACCATTGACTAGAGACCTTTTTGTCATGGTTGTCCAACACTAATATAACAGGGTAGTGATCTGAGAGGCAAGTAGAAATGTCAGTTCTACATTCACATATGATTTAGGAGTTACCCAAGGTTTTGCTAATGTATCCTCGCTAACTTTGACTTCAGTTAGAGTTATGAAGTCAAATCTTCCTTGTTTCCTTAGCCATTGTTTCACTAGTTGGACTTTTGAAAGGTCAGTCAACCCCTTAACATTCAAAGTGGTGCATTTCATTTGCCCTTTTTCTGGGAGTTGACCTTTTTAGGTCCCACTTTGGATGCAGCTGAGGTGTGGTGGATCCAACCTGAGCATGCATTCTTTTGAATTTCTTGACTATCTCCATTTCTTTGGGCAAACCATTTTTTGTATTAGACAGAGACTGCTTAGCCCTGTCTTACTCATCTCCCAACGAGCCAACCATCATTGCGTGGGGAGGGGGCACTTGGTCATAGTCCATTTGGTTAGTTTCGGGTAGAATTCTAGATCTATCCAAAGGCGGGAATGACTGATCTCTTGGGAGTCAACCGAATCATCAGGGTTCGAGATGTTGCTAGAGTTGATGAAGGCCCGGCCATCATCTTCACTATCTGCAGCTTTTCATGATAATCAGCCAATGGATTTTTCTCATTTTGGATTTCTTAGTAATAAAAAATGATTTGAGATTTGTTTTTTTCTGCCTTTTTCTTCAATGTCTTAGTTACTCAGGCGAGAACCAAAAACCCACCAGTGGCATCCACCACCACTGGTGGGAGAATTCCCTGAGGCATGAAGAGCTCCAATGTAGGCATTCCAAATCTTTTTTTTTCCTACTCGATCCCTTTGTTTACCATGCAAAGCTGAAAAGAAACTGGTGCATTCACAGGGTGCTAATGAGACACATGCCTCTTCTCTCTCTTGCTTGGGCATTGCAGGCACATGATTCTAATGAGGCACAAGGTTTTCGATGAGGCAGAGGTTGTTGGGTGTAGAGCCTAGAATCAGACATGGACCTAAAAGAGGCGGAGGTTATTGAGAAAAGAGGGGGGTTGATGAGAGAGAGTCATTATGAAAGCATTTAAAATTTATAATTTTAAAGGTTTTACATTGAACATCTTTCAAAGTAATTAATGATTTACATTATTTACTCATTGTATGCCTCTATTGTGTTATTCTATTTACAATTTGCAATTCTGTATGATTCCATCCAATTGAACATTGAGATTTCTTAATTCGAGTAATGTGTTATTCCTCGGGGAATTGACCTCACCGAATTCGCGTTATTGACACTCTCTAATCTCATGTATCTAGCCAATTCCATTAAAATGTAGTTATGTAATAGTCCGATTTGTGATGTAATTCCATGTTGTTACTAGTTTTATCCAATTTCGTATTACTTGTCATTCTCTCTAATACATTATTGCATAATAACACGGTCTCTTCCATGAATTCTATCTTAAAACTTTGCATTACTACTTGATGAATGTAGCACTTGATGGATGCATGAATTTCCTCTCTCATACTGCCTCTTATATGAATGAGAACCACTGTGAAGGAAAACCTCTTCTTGCCTCCATCAAGGCACTTGAAGCTCTTCCTCCACACCCCATTGCTATATGCAGAGCTCTCTTATGTGACAAATGAAGTGAGGATTTGAACGACACCCACATCAAGAAGTTGCTACATGTCATTGCATGTGATTGTATGTCATTTGAATCCTTTTCATGTGACGGCATATCATTGCATGTGAGTATAATTAACAATGTGACTAATGTAAAGAATTATACATACAACATAATTGCATTCCAGGCAAGATATCTAGTATGCCTTGCGAACTAGATATTAAGAAGCAGTGAAGAATGTAAATTTATTAAGGTCAATGATTTTTCAATTATGATTGAGATCATGGCCTAATTATTTGAGAGGAAGAGGGAGAGAGAGAGCAAGAGGGAGTGAGAGAGATAAGAACATGACATTACATCCTTAGGATTGGAAATACTGCTTTTAATTACATCTAAAACCAAGTTCATTCACATACACCTTCCAAATACAACTCTTCTATTATAACTATTATTCAAAATGTACGACAAACTATGAATTTGACATAATTAATCAAAACAACAACAAGCCAAAAATTTGCCAAGGCAATTAATACAAAATCAAGGGGATCTATAGTTGAGACCACTTTATTCTAAAAAAGGTTATTACATATGCAACTACGTACTTATAAGGACTATTGCAATCAAACATTGTTTAAAATTGATAACATACCATAACTACCTATGATTCCTACACCAGTACACTTGTTTGGGCTACTCTATTCTTTAACTCCTCTTGTAGGGGCTCCTTCGTCTCTTCAGCAATATACATGTTCGCCAAGTGTCGATAGCGCTTCCAATCTTCATGTTCCACACATATAAATATCCATAATCAATAGGCTCATCCACTAGCAGATCTTCATCTAAAGATTTTGGGCCTCTGTCGTGATTCTGAGATGTTCTGTCACATCTCCACCCATTTTCTTGCATAAAGCTTTGCAAACCCTATCCGAGGTTTTCTTCAGAGTATAGTTGGGGCCATTGGAATAAGCCATTAGAGATCAACAAAGGTTAGTTGATGATAGTGAGGTTTGTAATGAGGAGAACGATAGTGAGGGAGAGAAATACAATGAGAGGGAGAGGGAGGCAACAAGAGGGAGAGGGAGGCAACAAGATTTGGAAGTGAGGATTAGAGTAAGAGGCAGGGGTCAAATTTATAGATACACAAAGCAAAAGCAACAGGGTACTTTTCATGGCTATCCACTAAATTTAGGAAAGTAGATGCATGGCTTTTCCCTAAATTTAGAAAAGTAGATGCATTGTTATTCCCTTTATTTAGAAAAGTAGATGAATGGAATGAACATATTCAAGCCATTGATATACAACCATATTGGTTTTCCTGATAAAACATGAAAAAAATGAAAAGTAAATAGTCCTTGCTAGAGAATTGAGACAAAGGACATTTTATTATTGCAACATGAAGAATCTTTTCAAAACTACAATACAATGTCATCAATAGTACGAGGATCCTTTCACATTGTTCTTCTGCTCTGCTGAAAATTATCATTAGGTCCTCCTTTTTTAGAGTGGGTTGATGTATAAATATATTATAGTTCCCATCTAACCCAAAGATACATAAATATACAAAATAAAGATGCTTGCATGCACATTATGGTCGTCCAGCACCTACTCTACTTTAAAAATCGAGACATGTGCATGATGGATTCTTTCCCATAGTCACCCGGTATTTTTCATTATATACTAGTGATTCCTCAGTCTCAATTACAAACACTTCCATCTGCCCAACCTTAATGATCAAATGCTCAAAGACCGTAGCTATGCTTGAAATTGCTGAATCTATTCTCTTAGGTGCCATATCCGATATGCCACTTCTGTGTACCTTGTTGACCATTGGCCTACATCATTTTCTTCCTGACATTGTCCCTTTTGCAACACAAACCCACCAGTGTCCAATGCTCGAATCTCATCCACTGTCAGGTTTGTACCTCATCCCATTGGCCAAACAACCGGGGATCTAGGAGGTGATTGACATATGGTGTTACATACTCTCCAAGTATGATCCACACTGTTGTTACAAAACCACATGAACTGATGCTGATGAGTGAAGAAGCTGGAACACCTTGCTCGCAGTTCTTGATGCTCTTTTTGCACTTGCCATCTTGGACACCTAACCATCCTTGGCAAGTTATCTTGATGTGTAGAGATGTTCGACGTATAGCCCACAACATTGAGTTATGTATGTCACTCTCCAAAATTTCATGTACCTCTGCTTCAGTTGTATCTCCCTCTGCATTGTGTTGACCACCTTTTGTAGCTAAAGGAATAGTGGGTGGAAAGTTTAATCTCCTACCTTGTTTCTTGTGTGGCTGATTTTCTGTGACATACTCTAGACAATGTGATGTGTGTTATCTTTCTCAAGATTTATAATTGTGGGTTTTCAACATCGGCTAATGATAATGTTATCACCAAAAAAGTTCAATTGCATGTGCATTGGTGTGCCACTCACTGCTTCCCCCACCAATGTGGTAGTGCTTACTACGGACTTGGAGCTTTTGATGTTGTGGCCTTCTCCATCAACTTTTTTATTGTAGGGCCTGCTCGGTGTTATTTACCTTGCATGAATGCATGATTCTTTGTGGATTACAAGTTGTGGATTACAAGAGGGCATTAGCGAGGTTTGAAACATGTGTATCATATAAAGAGATGGTTTCCCTGAAACTCTCTCCTGCTAACCAACTTGCATGTTTCATTTCTTCTAGATTGGTGGTTGGCATGTGCAACACATTGGCATCATCGACATTGTGGATAGGAAGCCAGGTCCTCCACACTCTACCAAGAGCTTTCCACCATCACCTTTGACATCTCCAACCACCGGTGTTCTCCGACCGCTCCGACCGTCGGTACTCCTCCAACGTCTTCGACTGCCGTCTCACCGCCGATGCCCCTTCAACACCTCTGACCGCTCTGGCCGCCGTCACCGCCTATGCCCTCTGACTGCCCCGCTGCTGGAACCCTTTGACAGCTACGATCGCCATCACCGTTGGTGCCCCTTCAACATCTTAGACCGCCGATGCCCTTCGACATCTCCAACCACCGGTGCTGTAAGATTCCTCCCTCCAGGTTTTGAGGTGTGCAGGTGTAAGAACCTTCCCTTCTGATCTTATAATTATTCCCCTCTTTGAAATAAAAGAAAGTTCATATGTTACCCTGTTTTAGCCTAGAGAAAGAAAATGTCTAGAGAGAGATAATTCAAAATCGAGATATTTTTGGATATAAAAATCCTCCTGGTGTCTAAAATGGTTTCCCCTGAAACAAAAAATCAAAAAGAACTTTCCAATGTGCAATTGGAATTAATTGAAAATAGGTATAAAGGACATTAGCCTAAGGGTCCAGATTTGGATTATGGTCCAATTAAGGTTCCTATTGACCAATAAGATTAATTCAAATGTAGGGAGGAGATAAATTGAAGAATAAAAGAAAACCCCCCCAAGCTGGACTAATGGATCCCTAAAAAGAGACTCAATTTTGTTATGGTACGATAGATGAAGTAAAGGTACGATAGATGAAGTAAATCTCGGATAGAAATTGTTCTATGGAAAAGAATCAACGGCTGTGCCTCTCAACAATGAGGAAAAAGGCATTGGTCTCTATGATCCAAGTGCAATCTTTTCCTTGATCTGACAATGGGGCTTACGGGTTCGGTTAGGTCAGTTCAGTTAGTTAAGGCTCTTGACTACGTTAGAGTAAAAATATCCTGGAGGAATCGCCCGTGTTTTTCGGGTGAGGGAAGTTTTTTTTCGAGTTCGATTTTGGAAGAACCGAGGGATAAGTCTCTTGTCCGGATATACGTGGGCGAGGCCTCGAGTGAAGGACCCTGCCCACGCAAGAAGTGCTACTTTTGCTGTTAGCACCCCAGAATTCGTTGCGCGGTGGGGATAGGGATGCCCCTTTGACATCTTTGACTGCTATCACTACCGATGCCCTCCGACCACTGTCATTGCCGGTGCCCTCTGACCACTCTGACCACCATCACCGCCGGTGCCCTTCGATATCTCTGACGTGCATGGACAACTCCGATGGCACTCATGGAGGCAACACCTCTCTCCCTTTCCCGAGGGAGGGCGAGATCCTCTTAGAGATCCATCTCCCTTTCCTCTCGACTGAAGATCTCCCCTCTACGCTACATGATGCGGGTTGGACTTTGAGAAGGAGGACACCCAAGGAGGAGATAAAGGGAGCACTCTCTCGACAGCAGCATGACAGACACTCTCTCGTAGGACACTGATTGTAGCACATTCTGGCAGAGGGACTCTCTATTGTATCACCTTCACTCTAGCACATTCGGCGGAGAGGACATTCTCTGGTGGTGGAGTGGTTGCAGGATCAAGGTGCCCAGTTTTGTCCACTCAGGCATCCTGTAAACAGTAAAAAACCAGGTATTTGTTTACCTTTAGTGGCCAATCTCTCCTAGTAGCTAATGAGGGAATTTCCTTTCAAGTTCTTTTGTTGGAACATCACATGCAAAGTTGGGAATATAGTTGCATAATCTGATTAAGCATTAGATAGTCAAAATTTCTCATTTCCTTAGACAATGTATACATCCTGTGTCCCAAATTTGGATTGAAAAGTGCTAATATCTTTTGCATACTCATGTGAGATTCCCACTTTGGACCTTAGATCTTCACATAATATAGACCTTAACTTGATTTTTTGAGAAAATTTTAAGCTATTAGTCTATTTTATTTAAATATTTCAAGGTCTTTAAAGTGTTATAATATATGTCACTTTTTGCACCCACCATAACTACCACTTAAAATGCTCAATCTTGTAGATCAAAAGAGTGGTTAGATAGTGAGACATTAGTAGAATGTGGTGGTTAGTCAAAATTGCAAATCCAATGATGGTTGGATTTTTAATGATCTCTTTTCCAAAATTCTTCCAAGCTATTTAGAAGGCCTGTAAATATTAATAATCTAATTATAGTAAAATTACATTTTTGATGTAAATCATCTAAAACCTATAGGGACTAGTGTACTTGTAATGATACATCTATGCAAAAAAGTTGGATCACTCTAAGTATGGAAAGATCATTTTTAAATCAATTCATTTTATTTTTAATTAATTTTACTAATTAGACTAAATAGTATTAATTTAAGTTATGTTGGGTTAATTTGAGTGCATGTGTATTTTATATTAGTTGCTTGATCTCATTTAAAGTACCTTCCCCCCCTAAACTTCATCTCCAGGCATTGTCCCAGTCCAGCATAAACTGGACACCCTGATCTTGCAACAACCCGGTGTATGACATTCTCTGTGTTGGAGCACAGTCTCTTGTATCATTCTTGTCTACAATTTGGTATACATTATTGCGATCTTCTAGTGTTCTATCTATCTCTCTGTGTGAGTGAGGTGAGTGAGTGGTTAATGGTGGGTGTGGTGTGAGGGTGTGGTGTGAGTGAGAGGCCTATAGGGATACTGCGGGGTGTTAGGTGGTGGTCGGAGAGCATGGTAGACAATATAGAGCATAGGTCTTGTATGTCTAGCTAGTGAGGTTGACTCATCCTTGGTGGGTATACTTCCTTGAGAGGATCCACGCTCCCTTTTTTCCAACCCTAGTGTTTGTGTTGGTAGTCCTCGAGTTCCCTTAGTAGCGAGGACCAACGGAGTCATTTATAGCTAAGACAAAATTTGGCGATCATGATGGGACTCTCCTAGAGGTCAAGCATAGTCTCAAATTTTTTTTTTGTTCTTTTTGGTGATTCCTGTTCATGTGGTGAGAGGAGTGTTGTGTATGCCCCCAAAGACTAGAGCTTTTGGAGGTGATTCACCCCTTCATTCTCCTCTTCAAACTAGTCATCGTAGGGTTCTTCCTCGTTCCCTTACTCTTCCCTCTAACATATTTCTCTTTTAACCCTATGGCAGCTCTAGGGCCATAGCCATTAGCTACTGTCCTTAAAAGCGTGCAAGTTAAACTACCAACCTTCAAAGGTACCATCACTGAAGATGTGGAAGACCATGTGCAGCAGTTCCTCACTATGTGTGACTCAAGAGGTTTCAACCGAGATAATGCACACTTAGTCTTGTTCCCAACAATGCTAGAAGTAAGTGCCGACTAGTGGTACACTCAATTTGCCATCAACCACTTCCCGGATTGGGCCACCCTAAGGTTACAGTTCTTAGCTACCTTTTGGCCTCGGAACTACTTCGACCTCATTACTCAAGAGCTCAACCAACTCTCCATGAAGGCGGGGGAGTCAGTGGCCCAACTTGTCACAAGAGCTAAAGTTTTGGTCGCTCGACTACCCCAAGATCCTAGAAACTACATGCTACAACATTGGGTACTTCGAGCACTCCCTCCTCAAACGGCGATGAAGATGAGAGAGACCTTTCCACCCCAAGACACCTTGCAAGACTTCCAAGATAGAGCTACACAATTGGAGAACGCTCACCTCATGGCAGAGCGTAGTACCTCTTGGTCTCCACTTATCCTCGACATATCTTCGGCTCCTCCAACTATTCCTCTAGTCTTGACGGTAGCTTCTACATCCGCTTCCATGGATGAGCTAGCCAAGCTCAAGAAGGAGCTTGAAGATTTCAAAAGGTCACAACAAGAGGTTGTGGTCGTGGTAGCGCTCAGGAAGGAGATCGAGTAGCTCAAGGTCAAAGATCCCAAGACGAGTCCATGGTGCCCGGTATGTAGCTCATAAGGCCATCTTAAAGAGAATGTGGGGGAGAGGGAGAGCTTCAAACCCTAGCAAGCAAACACACACACACACAAGAGAGAGCAAGACACAAGACAGAGATGGATAGCTAAATTTTCTTCTATCTTCTTCTTCTCTACTCAACCAACATAACATAAAGATAAGAGTACACGCTATGTGGGTTAGTACTCAACTACTACAACATACAAGAGCCGGTCCATAATGTGAACCCGACTAAATGAGCTGGCGCTATAACTATGCCAGTCTCTAGTAATCCAAGATGGCCGTCACATAGCCTGTCATCCCACTAGCTGCATATCACCCATAATCTCACCAACCATGCCAGTGGTGTAGTTGCAGAAGCTAATGTGAATGGATGTGATGAGATGTGAATGGATAAGATGTGATGTGGATGTGATGTGATGTGGATCTGGGTAGATGTGAATGAATGTGATGTGATGTGGATCTGGGTAGATGTGAATGGATGTGATGTGATGTGGATCTAGGTAGATGTGAATGGATGTGATGTGGATCTGGGTAGATGTGAATGGATGAGATGTGATGTGAACCTGGATAGATGCGAATGGATGAGATGTGATGTGGATGGATGTGATGTGATGTAATCAAGATAGATATGATCAGATGTAATATAATGTGATTGGATGAGAATGGATGAGATGTGATGTGGATGGATGTGACGTGATGTAATCAGGATAGATATGGATAGATATGATCAGATGTAATATAATGTGATTGGATGAGAATGGATGAAGGATGATGGGAATAGATGTGATCAGATGTAATATAATGTGATTGGATGAGAATGGATGAAGGACGATGGGAATAGATATGACTGATGTGGAATAAGTAACGTGAATTAATGTAGAAGAATGTGGAATAAGTAACGTGAATTAATGTAGAAGAATGTGGAATAATTAACGTGAATTAATGTAGAAGAATGTGGAATAACGAGAAATGATGTGAAACAATGTGGAAAGATGAGAGTTCGTTAGAAACTGTATTTATGAAACCCTGTTTTTAAAAGGCTATTTTATGTCAAGAATACTGGGGAAGCATTTTGACTATCTTATCGATTAGGGTCATGACCACCTAAGTGAAAGTTGCAACAGCTTGCGGAGAGTCAGTGTTGGCTTACTATCCCCACAGCATAACTGAGATCCAGGCGTGATAGTCATGTAAATAAGACTGCCAAACCATCTTTCTATACATAGATGGATCATCCAACTCTTCACCAAAGTCAGCCCGCAGCTTCACATTCTGCTCCAAAGGTATACTCATTGGCTTACACCCTGTTATCCCATATTTTGCCAACATATCCAATGCATATTGGCGTTGCACTAACCATGTCCCTACATGGTCTTTGATCACTTCAATCCCAAGAAAATATCTCAATTCACCCAAGTCTTTCATATCAAACTGTCCACTCAATGCCTTCTTGACATACATAACATGTGTCTTGCGTGGCAAGGTCGACCAAGATCTTGACCAGCCTCGGTTCGATTTAAATGGTGAGTTTCTGGTACGGTGGATGAGGGACCAAGGAAGCAGTCTATGAGTGAAGCACTAGGTGACCTACGAAGGAGCCTAGAGGGTGCTGACCATACAGTGCTCGGGCACTGGGTTGCCATGCGTGCATCGAGGAAGATAATGGAACAAGGAGTTAGAGTTGTTTTCTGAACAAGGGCATGGATCTGGTCGATTGACCTTGCTAGTCTTCAACGGATGAGTCCATGGCTCTTTTATATGGATCTGTTGGTTGATCTTGCTGATCTTCAACGGAGAGTCCATCTGGATTTTTCTTATGTGATTATAATTCTGAGTACTATGAGCTAGTAACTATAAAAGGCCCCTGAGTGAACAGGTGGTGAGCATTCTGGTTGCCAATGATGCCACAGGTACATCAATGAGGGAATGATTAGAAATTGAAACTTAAGCTAGATATTTTGGAGAATTATGATCAGTGATACTATGGTTGTTAAATTTGAAGCAATGTGATGAGCTATGGTGGATCAAATGCTAGAATCAACATCATTAGAAAAGAGATTAGATGATTATTAAGACGTGATTAGTGAGCAATTAACTGATAGCTTAATGTAGGCATGGATAATAAAAAACTAGCAAATTCTCATTAGGCCAATGCCTCAATTTATAGGGTTTACATCCAAGCATCTAATCCCACCGATCTCTCCTTGATTCACTCCACCTCTTTTGCTTGATTCTCTCCACCTCTTCCCGGAATATCTCCACACCTCCTAAATCTCCTCATGCTACCCTTTATTCTCTCCTAGTAGATACTTCTCACCTTTTCACACCTTCTCTCACATTTACAGACTCTCTTTTATAGCCTCTTGCTAAGGGCTTGTTCCCGCACACACCCTATTCACTTGTATATTTCAACACCTCCCCTCAAGTGAAAACTCCTAGCACACCTGGACCCTATACCAAGTTTCCCTCTTACTTGATAGTCTGTGAGGGACTAGTGCCTCCAGTCCCTAAACTCATAGTCCTTGACACACTCTCTCTCTATGTGTCCAGGGCTACTACAAGTGCCCGTGACCTTGACTAAAGTGCTCACACATACATCTACCACATGGCCTACATCATCAATGGCTCAGAGGTGGTTTTACTCTGTTGGGGCAGGTTACATTAGGTTGTGGGGTTTCTCCTCTCTCTCTCTCTCTCTCTCTCTCTCTCAGAAAAGATGATCCGACTCCACTTCCTTTAGGAGCCTCCATGAAGTTTGCCGATGTCGTTCCTTCTCCACTGGGTTTGCTGTAGCACTCTCTTGCCATGTGTCCTAGTTTTCCACAGTTGTGGTGGCAATAAGTGAAGGTCCTTCCTCCTGCTCTGCCTCTTTCTCGTCCTCGTCCCTCGAGAGAATCCTCCTCGGGTGAAGAATGCTTTTTCTTCTCCAGCTGTTGAGTCTAGCCATTTCTTCTCTTTGACCCTGGTCTCTTGCTCTAGTAGAGCTCCTTCTATTTCGTGTAGCTTCAATTCAAGTGCATTCTTTAATGTTGCTACAATGTTTTCTTCTCCAGCTGTTGAGTCTAGCCATTTCTTCTCTTTGACCCTGGTCTCTTGCTCTAGTAGAGCTCCTTCTATCTCGTGCAGCTTCAATTCAAGTGCATTCGTTAATGTTGCTACAATGTTTTCATATTCACCTATGTCCACACTCTTCAGAAGCACTGCTAGTGCCTTATTATCTTCTACCTTTTTGCCAATGGTGGCTGACAGTTGTTGCTTAATGCTTTTATATTTGTTCAAGTGTGTGATTAAAGGTTCACTTTCGTTCATATCCAGTTTGTAGAATTGCATTAACAGATTTATCTTTGGATTTTTTGCTTGAGTGCCAAATAATTTATTGAGTTCATCCCATGCATCTTTTGCCCATTGTATCCCTGTGATGTGATTTCAGTGTGCGATAAGTCCTAATGCTTTCTCATTCCTGCTCTTCCACTCATTTTCCCCTCACACCTCTGGGCATTCATCTCTTCCCTCAACTAGCCCCCACAGATTTTTCCTCACATGAGCAGATACATGGTTTTTGTCTGCCATGTGTAAAACTGCTCCCCATTGAATTTGGCTATCTCTTGTGTCGTACTCATGATGATGTGAAGGGGGTCTTACCTCTTGATCCAATTTCAAGATTCAAGGGCAGTGTCTACCCTTTTACAACTCAATCCGGTGTTTAGGTGATGATTACAACAGATTTATCAACATAAATTCATTAAACCAAGGGTAACAAATTTGTACGGAATGGTTGCAGTATCAAACCATTTTGGAATTGCAATCTGAAGTTATAGGGATCTGTATAAGATATCCAATGGTTAATTTGAACCCTTAATTACACTAAAAAATAGTGATTAGTACTAATTAATCATTGATTTGTAAATTAATCCTCTATTTTATGTGCAAAAAATAGAGTATGCGGGGAGTCCAGATCTAGGGCCTTAGAGTTCAAATGAGCTCAAATCCTTTCAAGGCCATCAATAGAAATTAGTCTAGTAGAGGATTAAGCCAAGAAACACAAGATTTGACCAAACATTGAATGCTTAATCGCTGTTTTACCAACTTGCAGATTTGAGGAAGAGCTTGGATCTCATTGTAGACTTGATCAAATAAAAAATTGTCTTCTCCAGCTTGTAGAGCACCCTTGAAAACCCCTAGGACCAAGAGGAATTAGAGCAATTATACTACCTGGTGTAGACAAGATCTCATTTTTCCTTTCGAAAAAAGGCACCAGCGATTTAGTGAAAATTGGCAGCAGCAGTGCTCGGCGGTTTGATGACTTGTGTTGATGGGCTGGAGCATGGGGCTTGTGGCTATGTGTGGCTAAAAGCTTGGAGGATATTGTTAAGCCTGGAGGGAGATCAAGCCCCTCCACTAGCTGGGGGTGTAGAAAGCTCTTTGAAAAAGAGGTAAAAACTTAATTATCTACTAATCCTAATTAGCTAAGTGATTAGCAAGATAATGGGCTCATAAACTTGATGGATTCTAGGCTAGGCTGATACCATGTAAAATTTGCAGCAATGTCATGAGCTATGGTGGATCAAATGCTAGAATCAATATCATTAGAAAAGAGATTAGATGATAATTAAGACGTGATTAGTGAGCAATTAACTGATAGCTTAATGTAGGCATGGATAATAAAAAACTAGCAAATTCTCATTAGGCCAATGCCTCAATTTATAGGGTTTACATCCAAGCATCTAATCCCACTGATCTCTCCTTAATTCACTCCACCTCTTTTGCTTGATTCTCTCCACTCTTCCCAGAATATCTCCACACCTCCTAAATCTCCTCATGCTACCCTTTATTCTCTCTCCCAGTAGATACTTCTCACCTTTTCACAGCTTCTCTCACATTTACAGATTCTCTTTTACAGCCTCTTGCTAAGGGCTTGTTCCCGCACACACCCTATACACTTGTATATTTCAACACCTCCCCTCAAGTGTATACTCCTAGCACACTTGGACACTATACCAAGTTTCCCTCTTACTTAATAGTCCGCGACTAGTGTCTCAAGTCCCTAAACTCATACTCCTTGACACTCTCTCTCTCTACGTGTCGAAGGCTACTACAAGTGCCTGCGACCTTGACTAAAGTGCTCACACATACATCTACCACATGGCCTACATCATCGGTGGCTCAGAGGTGGTTTTACTCTGTTGGGGCATGTTACTTTGGGTTGTGGGGTTTCTCCTCTCTCTCTCTCTCTCTCTCTCTCAGAAAAGATGATCTGACTTCACTTCCTTAGGAGCCTCCATGAAGTTTGCCGATGTCGTTCCTTCTCCACTGGGTTTGCTGTAGCAGTCTCTTGCCATGTGTCCTAGCTTTCCACAGTTGTGGCAAGTGAAGGTCCTTCCTCCTACTCTGCCTCTTCCTCGTCCTCGTCCTTGAGAGAATCATCCTCGAGTGAAGAATCCTTTTTCTTTTCCAGCTGTTGAGTCTAGCCATTTATTCTCTTTGACCCTAGTCTCTTGCTCTAGTAGAGCTCCTTCTATCTCGTGTAGCTTCAATTCAGGTACATTCTTTAATGTTGCTACAATGTTTTCATATTCACCTTTGTTCCACACTCTTCAGAAACACTGCTAGTGCCTCATCATCCTTTACATTTTTGCCAATGGTGGCTAATAGTTGCTGCTTAATGCTTTTATATTTGTTCAAGTGTGTGATTAAAGGTTCACTTTTCTTCATATCCAGTTTATAGAATTGCATTAATAGATTTATCTTTGAATTTCTTGTTTGAGTGCTAAATAATTTATTGAGTTCATCCCATGCATCTTTTTCCCATTGTATCCCTGTGATGTGATGAATGATTTCATCATTTTAACTGAGTGCAATAAATCCTAATGCTTTCTCATTCCCGCTCTTCCACTCATTTTTCCCTCACACCTCTAGGCATTCATCTCTTCCCTCAACTAGCCCCCACAGATTTTTCCTCATGAGAGCAGATACATGGTTTTTGTCTGCCATGTGTAAAATTGCTCCCCATTAAATTTTGCTATCTCTTGTACCGTACTCATGATGTGAAGGGGGTCTTACCTTTTGATCCAATTTCAAGATTCAAGAGCATTGTCTACTCTTTTACAACTCAATCTGGCGTTTAGGTGTGATTATAACAGATTTATCAGCATAAATACAGAATGGTTGGAGTATCAAACCATCTATGAGTTGCAATCTGAAGTTATAGGGATCTGTATCACATACCCAATGGTTAATTTGAACCCTCAATTACCTCAAAAAATAGTGATTAGTGCTGACTAATCACCTCACTGATTAGCAAATTAATCCTCTATTTTATGTGCAAAAAATAGAGTATGCGGGGAGTCCAGATCTAGGCCTTAGAGTTCAAATGAGCTCAAGTCCTTTCAAGGCCATCAATAGAAATTAGTCTAGTAGAGGACTAAGCCAAGAAACACAAGATTTGACCAAACATTGAATGCTTAATCTCTATTTTACCAAAGTCACCTGCTGCTGCAGATTTGATGAAGAGCTTGGATCTCACTGTAGACTTGATCAAATCAAAAACTGTCTTCTCCAGCTTGTAGAGCACCTTGAAAAACCCTGGGGCCAAGAGGAATTAGAGCCATTGTACCTGGTGTAGAAAAGATCTCATTTTTCCTTCATAAAAAAGGCGCTAGCAATTTAGCAAAAATTGGTAGCAACGCTCGGTGGTTTGATGATTTGTGTTGATGGGCTGGAGCATGGGCTTGTGGCTATGTGTGGCTAAAAGCTTGGAGGCTATTGTTAAGCCTGGAAGGAGATCAAACCCCTCCACTAGCTGGGGGTGCAGAGAGCTCTTTGAAAAAGAGGTAAAAACTTAATTATCTAACTAATCCTAATTAGCTAAGAGATTAACAAGATAATGGGCTCATAAACTTGATGGATTCTAGGCTAGGCTTTGATACCATGTTAAATTTGCAGCAATGTGATGAGCTATGGTGGATCAAATGCTAGAATCAACATCATTAGAAAAGAGATTAGATGATTATTAAGATGTGATTAGTGAGCAATTAATTGATAGCTTAATGTAGGCATGGATAATAAAAAACCAGCAAATTCTCATTAGGCCAATGCCTCAATTTATAAGGTTTACATCCAAGCATCTAATCCCACTGATCTCTCCTTGATTCACTCCACCTTTTTTGCTTGATTCTCTCCACCTCTTCCCAGAATATCTCCACATCTCCTAAATATCCTCATGCTACCCTTTATTCTCTCCCAGTAGATACTTCTCACCTTTTCACAGCTTCTCTCACATTTATAGATTCTCTTTTACAGCCTCTTGCTAAGGGCTTGTTCCCGCACACACCCTATTCACTTGTATATTTCAACAATGGTTTCATTTAAGATTGTTTTAAAGACAGTTGAATCTGTGAAACAGGCAATTTCATATTGGGTGTGTAAGTGGTATGACTATCTTAAAGTTTGCTTGAAGCGCCAGCTAGGGGACCTGGAAACTTTTTTTCCTAGTACCTAGGGCAAACATAACCAAATTTCTAAGTGGATCCTATTACTACAGTGGTTGGGTAGTTGGCTAACCCATGGGATTGGATGGGGTTAGGCTGGACTGATGGATCCCTAAAATGAGACTCAATTCTGTGACTCAATTCTGTTATGTTATGATAGTTGAAGTAAAATCCCGGATAACCCTTATTCTATGGAAAAGAATCAACGGTTGTGCCTCCTCTTGATGAGGAAAAAAGTGTTAGACTCTATGATCCAAGTGCAAGTTCCTCCCTTGACCCGGCCATGTGACTTGCGTGTTAGGTCGGAATGTCAATGGGTAATTTAAGGCTCTTGACTACACTAGAATAGGTTTTCCTGGTGGAATTGCTTATGTCTGCAAGGGAAGTTTTTTTGGATTCGGTTTTGGATGAATCGAGGGATTAGTCTCTTGTCCGGATATTCATGGGGGAGGCCTCGAGTGGGAGACTCTGCCTTGCGCAAGAAGTGCTACTTCTGCTGCTAGCACCCCCGAATTTGGGGGCTGGGATCTTTCACACCTGCTCAGCTCAGCACATCAAAATTGGATAGAGAGGGCATTCAAAGTGTTGCATTATTTCTCAATTTGTGTTATAAACACCATGTTATGCCATATACAAGACAAACAAAATCCCAAGGATGTATGGGATACTTTGGTGAAGTTGTATGATATGACTACAGCACCAAAGAATATGCGATTGAAGCAAAAGATCCATGGTGTGATTTGCACAACAGAAGTATAAATGATTATGTGCAGGAGATCAAAGAATTTGCTAATGCCCGAGAATGTATTGGTGCCCCCCTGGACGATGATAATTTGGTAGCCATTACATTGAATGGCTTGGGTAAAGAGTACAAGGCATTTGAAACCTCTATCAGGGTTAGAGGTGGAGAGACTCCCTAGACTTTGATGATGTGATTTCATTGCTTATTGTGGAAGAGATGAAACTTGGTCTAGGTGCTTCATCTAGCACAAATGAAAATGCAAGGGATCAAGTATTTTATACTTATCAAGGTGCTAGAGGAAGGGGGAGATTCAGTCCAAGAGGACGTGCAAATGGACATGGTTGGCAGGATAGGTTACCACACTCTCAACAGAATTTTCAGCCAATCATTAAGTGATAGAGGTGGTCGTGGTTATGCACCTCAAAGAGGACGAGGTAATGCTCATGGAAGAGGTCATTGGCAAGGCCAACAATCATCTATGCAACATGTGGATTGTCACAATTGTGGAAAGTTTGGTCACATGGCTTGTGACTGTTATCGCAAACCGCATGATTAGAGAGGGCGTAGAGCACATGGTAGCAATTTCGTACATGGTGGTAATTTTGCATCCAGCAGTCATGATGGTAGTGCAAATCATTTGTTTGCAATGAAGTATGTAGTGGGTTCTATGATGACACATGGAGACAGTGATCTGATGCATGGTATATGGATTCAGGAGCGTCAAATCACATGACTTGCTATGGTGAGTGGTTTGAGCACATGAAACCAATGGATGAAAAAGGATATGTGGAGATAGGTGATGAAACTCAACATTCTATCACTCATGTTGGGAGTGTGCCATTGGTGATGCATAATGGCAAGGTGAAGTCTATGTGAGATTTTTTGTATGTGCCTTCCATTACAAAGAGTTTGGCTTCTGTTGGTCAAATGGTTGAGCAAGGATTACATGTATGATTCAATGAGCATGGATGCTTCATTGAAGACTTTAAGAATGGTTGTAGAGTTATTGCCAAGGGCAAGAAGGAAGGCAGGTTACTCAAATTGGGGATGCAGGTATTCGAGAGTTGAAGTTGGCCATTTTTTCTAAAAGCGATAATGTGGTATAAGATGTTGATATGTGGCACAAACGTATTGGGCATGTGAACATATAGAAGTTGAAGAATATGCAAATAAGAGGCATAGTTGGTGGGCTGCCTAGATTCAAATATGATGGGAGTATGCATGTATGTGATGCTCCAGTTTGGAAAGCAAGCAAGGTTGCCATTCCTTAGAGAAGTCAACATGAGCAGGAGGCCACTTGAGATTATTCACACTGATGTATGTGGGCCTACACAAAGCCCATCCATTAGTGGCAGCAGGTACTACGTAACCTTCATTGATGATTATAGTAGGATGACTTGGATCTATTTCCTCAAAGAGAAGAGCAAAGTGTTAGCAAAGTTCATGGATTTTAAAGCATTTGCAGAAACGCAATTTGGTTGTTGGATTAAATGCTTGAGAATGGATGGAGGTGGTGAATACACCTCACATGCATGAGAACTTCTTGAGGAAAAATAGCATTAGAAGGCAACTTTCATGCAGGTACACACCTCAACAAAATGGTGCTGTTGAGAGGAAAAACAGGGTCATTGGTGATGTGGCTAGGATAATGCTAAATGATAAGAGCATGCCAAAATTTTACTAGGCAAAGTATATACCATAGTGTTGTATTTCCTTAACAAGACACCTATAACTGCCATACACAAAAGTATGCCACAGATGCGTCTTATTGGATATAGGCCAGACATTGGGCCTCTAAAAGTGTTTGATAGCATTGCTTATGTGCATGTGCCAAACGTTGGGCCTCTAAAAGTGTTTGATAGCATTGCTTATGTGCATGTGCTAGATGAGAAGAGGAAGAAGCTTGATCCAAAAAAAAAAGTGTATCTTCGTTGGGTATGCACAGGATTGCAAAGCATACAAATGTTACAATCAAGATACTAGGCAAGTGCTTATTTCACGAGATGTGGTGTTTGATGAGCTTGCTAGTTGGTACAAAGGAAAAAAAAGATGAGGATGCTAGTGATTCTAGTGATGATGATGTGCATGTGAACTTGCAATAAGTAAGTTCTACTTCTATGTCTGGGCCAAAAGAGTCAAGCGGTAGCAGTGTACATCCATGGTCACGTTAACTAAATTTTCTATGCATATGACGGGAAGGAGAAGAAGAGAAAAGAAGGTGGGATGAGGAGACTCTGCACACTGGAGATTTAGGATGGTTCAGATGAGGGAATAGTTGATACTGCTACCACCGAGTTTAGACAGGAAAATGCGTTGACAAGGAAAAAATAAGTGGTGACACGGAAAGAAGCCGAACCAGTTGAGGAACCCCAGAGACCAAAGGGAGTGGGTGAGTACTACCCAAATGCTGAGAAAGAGATAAAAAAACTAGAGGCTACACAAGTCCTCGTCTTTAGAAAGCCAAAAAAGGTTTAAGGAGGAATGACTGCAAGCCAGTGAGGCTATTGAAATTGTCTATCCTGAGTGAAATACCACAGAGGAAGCAAAATTGCTAAATGTGCAAGAACCTATGTCAAAAGACAATAAAGGTGAGATTGACTTAGAAGAAGGAGGAAATAATGAGTTATTCTCAAAGACTGACTCACAAGAAGGAGGAAATAATAATTCATACCAATTTGGGAGCTTCTTAAATATGAAAAATCAACCATCATGCTATATATCATTGGAAATAACATGCCACATCATCAGCAATTTGGAAACTTCTTGAATATGAGAAATTTCCCATCATGCTATGTATCATTGGAAACATCTCGAAGAGTAGATTCCTAATCTATAATCTTCAAAAACATTTGATTTGATTTACAAAAATTTAATGAGCAGCCCGTTTTTCTAGAAAAAGTTGACATGACATTTCTTAGAGGGCCCTTTTGTGTCCAAATTTTGCCTAATGATTCTCGACTATGGAATTATTTAAAAAATCAGGCGGAAGGTAGAATGCAGGCGATCCACCAACCAATAAGGAATTACTTTTACCTCTCAAGGAGGATGTAGATACACTTGGAGGAAGGGATGACTTCCTTGAACTTGTTCAAATTATGGTTAATCAGAGATGGAAAAGTAATATGAGAGTGATGACACAAATGTAGGCCAATCCACAACTAACGATAAGGAATTACTTTTAACTCTCATCAAGGAGGATATATATAGGCTTGGAGTAAGGGAAGACCTACTTGAACTCTTTCAAGTTCTGGTTAATTTGGTAATATGAGAGTGAAGACACAAATGCAACACTTCCCCAGTGCTGCATAAGGGTTATCATGCTCTTGCAATCCTTGATGAATGGAGCTGGAGTAAGTTGTCCACGAAGAAAAGTTGGGAAAAATGGGAAAAGCCAGCCTTATACAATGGCTGAGTGTACCATGTCGCAACCTATTAGAGTTTTATAGAACTTGAAGATGAAATATACACTCAAATTCAAGATTATTCACAGCCAGAGTTGCATTTGGGAATGTGCATAAGAATGAATGCTATATGCATTATGTATTGGGCACATTACATCAGTGTAAAAATGGGATCAGACACTGCCCTTGCTCAGAATAAGGCAAGAGGTAAGACCTCCCACATAGATTTGGGTTTGCATTGCATAACGACACAAGATAAACATCAAAAGCCTAAAAGAACTGTCAACAAAACATTTAAACATGTTGCTCACATGGAGCAAGAACTGACGGACAAGATGGAGCAAGACCTGACGGACAAGCTCATGCCCCAGCCATGAAAGAAGAAGAACATCTCTTTCCAAGAAGAGGATCCACACCAAGAAGAAGATCTAGAGGAAGCATTGAAGGAAGACATGGACACGAGAAGAGAAGCTGCCACAACAAGAAGAGGAAGACACGGACACGTGAAGAGAAGCTGCCACAACAAGAAGACTGAAAGAAGAAGAAGACACGGACACGCGAAGAGAAGCTGCCACCCACGACAAGAAGACTGAAGACAAGAGAAGATGTGAGGCTCCAAAGAGTGAGGAGCCATGTGAAAATCTCAGAGAGAGAGAGAGAGAGAGAGAGAGAGAGAGAGAGAGAGAGAGAGAGAGAGAGAGAGAGAGAGAGACCCCACAACCCAATGTAACCTGCCCCAACAGAGTAAAACAACTATATAATGCACTATACTAAATATCATGCTTTTGTTTAATATTAGTACAAACTATAAAATGAAATATGGTCAGAGGGAAGGCACTTTCATAGGAGCGTGTGAATTCTAAAAGAAACACATTTGATTGTGGTGTGATGGCAACTTTTGAGCAAATGAAGAAAACAATATAGAGGAGGCCGATCAAGAGCAAGAGGAACATTAATTCGAAGAATATGGATATGATGAGTCACCTATCGATCATTTGACAATGCTTTTTTAGATAATGATAGTGATATTGATATGGAACCCCATTTTTTCATTGAGCTTTCATTAGATATAGAATTTGATGAAGCAACACAAATGGATCTATTACAAGATGGAATAGATTCATGATCTTGACATTGTTTCTATAATTATTTCCCTTCAAAAGTTTTCAGCTATCTTTATTTTTATTTTTCAAACATGGCTTTAAGGGTTCCAAAAGGTTTTTTAAAAACTATCATTAATTTTTCTAGACATGTATGACCTAATTTCAATCTTCAACTCTATGAAATTTTTTATAACACTATAGTAGCAAAATTTTACATGCTAGTTATGCTGCCTAACAACAAAATCATAGTGTAGCAGCAAAATTTTGATGCTATAATTTGCTGTGCTGCCAGTGAAATTTTGATGTTGAGTAATGAGAATATCAACAAAATTTCGCTGCTATTCTTGTTGTCCCGTATTAAAATTTCATTGCTTCCAAAAGATGTTTTTTAAAAACTATCATCATTTTTTGTATGTATGTGACATGTATAGCCTAATTTTAATCTTCAACAACTCTATGGAATTTTTTTATAATAGTATAGTAGTGGAATTTCGTTGCGAATTATGCTTCCCAACAACAAAATCATAGTGTAGTAGCAAAATTTCACTGCTATAATTACTACGTCGACAATGAAATTTTGCTACTAAGCAACAAGAATAGCAGCAAAATTTTGTTGCTATTCTTTTTGCTAGCACACAGAACGAAATTTTGTTACTATGAGCATCGTTATATTGCTACTGAACAACCACAAAATGCCCCAACATCTCGAAGGCCTCAACACTACTAGAAAACGTTCTATGTCGTTGACGTGTTATAGTGTCTCTATCAATCCTCTACTTCTTCGACATGATGCCATCAACATAAAATTTTCACTCATGTCGCCCACAATACAGTAATGATTTTAAGAACAAATATTAGGCTAGGTGGGAGGGTTGTTACCCCTTTCGTACACATTCTGTAATCCCCACCCTAGCTTAGGTATTTCACATTGCATATGGCCAGTGGCCCACCTTTGTAATGGAAGCTAGCCATATAAGTCATGTACATATGAAGAGAAAATGTTTTGGGCACCCCATAAGTGTGGGAAACTAGGCAAATCCTAGATATATATAAGTGGCTTATGAGCATGTGAAAGGGGTCTTTTTACAATACAATCTACAATTGAGAGCTCCTCTATGTTGGAGACAACAGATGTTCTCCTGCTATTTATAATTGTACTACTTTCAAGGTCAAAGGGTAGCATGTAGTCATAGTGTGTGAACATTCCTTGTGAATGTACTAATATGTACTAGTGTGTGTTTGTGTCAGAACCTCCTCTTAGGATTAGATATTATGCAAGTGTGCAAGTGTGTCGAATGCTTCCTTTTGGGAAGAACTAGTCCAAGATTGATCGAGTCAAAAGATAAGGCTCAAGCCTACAAAAAGGCATTATACTCAAGCTTCTAATTATCAATCCAAATCAATTATTGAGTTGTGGAATCTCTTGACTCTCTTGAGAATTATCGTATCTCTCTCTCTCTCTCTCTCTCTCTCTCTCTCTCTCTCTCTCTCTCTCTCTGTGGACTGCTTCCACATAGCAATGGCATTCATCTTTGAGCCTCTTTAGGCCTTCAACATAAACCCTAATTGCTTGGGCTCTAAAAATTCACTCTTTTCTTGGACCTCTAAGTTTACCTTGCAGGTTATATCATCACTAGCAAATGAGCACGATGTTCTTGTTAACATTTTGTGTTATTCTATTCCTTCTACACAATTGAGGGTAGTTTCTCTTCAAATGGGAGAACTTATAGGTATATATCTTATTATATTTTTGATGCACAATAATCATAGAAAAATTTGCTTGATGAACTATGTGCAGAAACCAGCTTAATAAATGGAATGTGTGAATGTGCACAAGGTTATTTCATGACGCGAATGTGCACAAGGTTATTTCATGACGCGAATGTGCACAAGGTTATTTTATGTGCAAGTGTGCACAAGGTTAATTTATGAGTTATTTTTGCTAGCCACGTGCCAAAATATTGTACAAATTATTTATACATGCTTGTGCATGGCGTTGCTATATTATTAGCACATATGTTAAAAGAGTTATAGTTATTTACACTTAGTGTGGGAACAAGCTCTAATAGAGTGTAAAAATTGGACTATTAATAGCTCCTTGGGCTATATATTGAATATAATTCTTAAAATACTAGCATGGACTGGGAGCTACATGCATGAGCGGAGAGATTGAACCCAATAGTGTGTTGATGGTGATGTCTACTCTACTCATGTTTTAATTTTATGCTATGCTTCAATTTTATCAATTTAATTCAAGTTTATGATTTAATCCTTGATGTATATATAAGTTTTGATTAAATTATTTAAGAAGTACACGAGGTCCCATGATAATGCACTTGAGAGGGTTCCATACCAATCTTGTCTAGCTTGCTTGGAAAATAATCTCATATATGTATTTATCCTTATTTCTTAGCAGGCTTGCTATCCAAATCAATATTCTTATGAGTGTTCCTCTTTTGATCCATGTTCTTTGATCTTTTCATCTTGAACAATAGGAGGTATCTTACACTCGATCCGATCCGAGGATGATAATCAGTACTAAGATTTAGAGCAGTTTCTCTAGCTTCAAAGAAAGTAGTCCAAAAACACGATGTAAACTTTGCATCTCAATCACTGCCAATCCTTTTGGGCAATCCATGAAGTCTGAATATTTCCTTCAAAAAGACTTTAGCAATATTAAGAGTTGAATAAATCTTCTTTATTGGAATAATGGGTGAGATTTGTAGGACACGTGTCCCCACATCTCCCCCCCATTCTGTCTCCTTTTTTTAATCACATTATTTAAACACTAGTTAATGACACTTAAACACTTAAAACACAAAAAATAATTATAACTAAGCCACAAATGTCATGGATTATATTAGAAATTTTAAATTACATAGTTTATTACACCTAATCCTAAACTACATTTTGCTGAGAGCTCGTTGCACTAAATTGACAAGCTCAGCACGAGTTGTTATTTCTTGCATGGAAGAGATAAGACAATTCTACCTCCACTTCGTGATTGCTTCGAAAAGATTCTCTTGGGCTTTGTTGATGTTGTCTTGAGTACACCTGCCATGCTCTTGTATGCCATAAACAAGATTTGTGACATACTGCTTTCTACAAAGTATGCATCTTTATCATTTTGGTACATGAGCAATAATAACATGTTATTGTTTATATTCATTAATGTTTTGGGCCTAGCCATTTAAAATAAACCTATACAAATGCATTACATTGATTAAGCATTGATGGATGCATAGGCTTAAAAGCATTAATGTAGACTTTACGTATAAAGCCTCTATGCATAAGGCTTAAACATTGTGATTAAGCTTTGAGCATAGAAGATTAATGCTTAAGCCTCTATGTATAAGGATTAAACATTATGCTTAAGCCTTGAGCATAAAGTCTTTATGCATAAAGCCCTTATTCATAAGGGTTAATCCCTTATGCTTAAGCCTCTATTCTTAAGACCATATGCATAGAACATAAGCATAAAGTTTTTAGGCTTAAGCATAGAGTCCTTATGCATAAAGCCCTTGTGCATAAAGTCTCTATTCTTAAGACCATATGCATAGAACATAAGCATAAAGTTTTTAGGCTTAAACATAGAGTCCTTATGCATAAAGCCCTTGTGCATAAAGTCCTTATGCTTAAAGCCTCTCACAATAAATCCAATATGCATAAAGTCCTCCTCTATGTATAAAGCCCTTATGCTTATGTGTAATGAAAAAAAATACTGCCAAGTACCCTCGGGTGTACCATAAACAAGTAAAGAAATGAACTATGAAAGACAAGTACTCTTACCTTGAGAAGAGGATAAGTAGGCAATGCATTGCAAAGCTGAGCTTATGTTTTAAGGATAATCTACAAGCATCGGATAATATATATGTTAATAAGCTTTATTTATATGACTTTAGCTTTATGCATATGGCTTATGTATTAAGTTTTAAGCATATGGCTTATGCATTAAGCCTAATTCCCTTATGCATAAATCTCTTATGCTATAAAAGCCTCTATGCATAAGGCTTATGCATATGACTTATATATTAAGCTTTAAGCATATGGCTTATGCATTATGCTTAATGCCCTTATGCATAAAGCCCTTATGCTTATGCCTCTATGTATAAGGCTTAAACATTATGCATAAGCCTTATGCATAGAGTTTTAATTCTTAAGCCTTAAAGCTTTCTACATAGAGGTTTTATGCGAAGCCTCTATGCATAAGACTTAAAAATTATACTTAAGCCTCTATGCATAAGGCTTGAACATTATGCTTAAGTCTTGATCTTAAAGGCTTTATGCATAAAGTCTTTATGCACAAGGCTTTATGCAATAAGTTCTTATGCATGAAGCCATAATGCATGTAAATTAGTTTTGCCAAAACAAAGAGGTTTAGGATTTAGGAATGTACTTACTTGCCATGCTTGCCAAGCATGTCCTCCAGTAATAACAATATATCCTTAGTCTTGCACCCTTTCAAATAGAGTTTCTAAACCCTATTGTAATGCAAAATCATATTCAGGGGGGCGGTTCACTGCTTCAAGCTATAGACATACAAATGCATGAACATTATAATTATGTTGTTATTTAAGATAACCTTCTTTAATTAAAAGATAAGATATAGTTTGAGGCTAATATATACTTACAAATATTGTTGGGATATCGACTCCTCTTTCACGTGTAACATCGTGCCATAAGTTATTTGCCATAATTTATCCAAGAAAAAACATAAATACTTAAAACACTTATGCATACTCTAATGCATATGGCCTATGGCTAATGCATGCATATGGCTATAGCTATCGGCATGCATTGGAAGCTACCAGCATGCCTAGGTAGCTATCGCCATGCATTGGAAGCTACTGGCATGCCTAGGTTGCTACCGGCATGTATTCGAAGCTACCGGCTTGTCTTGGAAGCTACCAGCATGCCTATGTAGCTACCTACATGCATTAGAAGCTACGGGCATGACTAGGTGGCTATCAGCATGCATTGGAAGCTATCGACATGCATGGGTAGCTACCGGCATGCATTGGAAGCTACCGACATGCCTTGGGAGAGCTACTAGCATGCATTGGAAGCTACCAGCATGTCTAGGTAGCTATCGGCATGCATTGGAAGCTACCGACATGCGTGAGGCTTATGCATAAAGCTTATGCATATGGCTAATATATAAGTCTCATACATGAGGCTAAGGCATATGGCCATCTCTTGAGAGAAGCATAGCTCTCTAAAGGCTATCCATAGAGCATGAAAAAAATAACAAACCCTAATCTTAAAGCCCTAAACTTACAAACCTTATAACATGTAAAAGCATAAGAGACGAATCATACAAGAAAGAGATCTCTTACCTTGTGAGGCTTGTATGTGTTGAAAACCTACAAAATTAGACCAAATTAAGGGAAAAAAAGTATTAATAACAAAACCTAATCTTAAAATCCCTAAAACTTACAAACCCTATAAGCATGTAAAAGCATGAAAGAAGAAACATACAAAGAAAGAGATCTCTTGTGAAGCTTGTATGTGTTGAAAACCTACAAAATTAACCCAAGTTAAGAAAAAAAAGTATTAAGAAAAATCAAGATCTCTCACCATATGAAGCTTTAATGGAGAGCTCTTAATTAGGAGAAAAGAAGGAAAAATACTCGTAATGGTTAAGCTTCAATAAAAAGGAAAAAAGAAGGAAAGAAAAACTTAAAAGAGGGAAAGGAGAAAGGAAATACTCACAAGAAAGTTTTCATGGAAAGCTTGTTTGCATAGGAGATGAAAGAAAAAAGTAGACATACCTTGCTTGAGCTTGAGGAGGATAGGGTAGGAGAGGTAGAAGTGATAGATAAGACATAAACCTGTAAAAAAAAAAATCAAAGTACAAGTTTATTGTATTCAAAAGATAAAAACTACCTAGCAGCAAAAGAAGTGATATTTTTACAATATAGTAGTGTTTTTTTGCTGCTATATATGCTATTGAGCAGCGAGAAAATGCTGCGGAGCAGTGACAAATCGCTGCTCATCATCGTTAAAACCCATGATATTTTCCTTTCGAAAACGCTGCAAAAACATTGTTGTGCTCGCGATGTGTTGTAGTGTTTATGCATAATGCATGCATGATTAAAAAAGTGCTCCCAAGCACCCAAGGGTGCACCATAAACAAGTAAAAAAAAGGGTCTGTGAAAGACAAGTGCTCTTACCTTAGTTTAGAGAAGTTGAGTGTTTGTTGAGAAGTAGAGTTTTTCGTTGAAAGACAAGTTCCAATCTACAAGTAGAAGCACAAAAACAAATTAGAGCTATGCAAGTGAAGACAAGTGAGACGAATAAGAAAAAGAAGAAGACAAGAATCAAGACCTAGTATGCACATATAGATTGAAATAAAGGGGAGAGAATAGAGAATATAAACCCTTACCTTCACGAGGTAACTATGAAAGCACATAAATGAAGGAGAAGAGCACGAGTTTCATGCTTGAGGTATGGAAGATGAAGGGAGGAAAGGAAACGAGTTTAGTGCAGGTTTTTGGTTGAACAAAGAAAGGACACGTGCCAAGCGAGAGGAAAAAAGTCCTTTTGCATGTAGTTGTAACTCTCTCACTACGTTGCACGAATATACCATCATCCTCTTGTAGTGCATAAGCTCTTGTTTCTTATCAATTGCATCGAGTTTGGTTGAGAGCTCTTTCTTCAAAGCAGCACATTTTTTTTTTGAGCTCTCCAACTAAAGCCTAATCCTCATCAGTCGAAGCCCTTGTCTCTTTTAGAGCTTCCTTGTAAAAGAGGGTTAGGTTTCAAAAATCTATGGGTCCAATTCATGACTAAGGGGTATTGTTAGTCACACTTTTTGTTTGAACATGAACCTGGGAAGACAAACCACCTCATATATGTTCACTCGTCCATGCATAATTGTGAATGCATATTTACCCCAACACTACAAAAGAGGTAAGTTGATTGGATCCCTTCATCTCTATGAGCCTATGGATGTTTGTGGAAGGGTCTTAAGACAACTAACCCCACATAGGGCATGGATCAAAAAAGGGTGGCTTGTGAATTTTGTGCTAGAAGGTGGGTTGTTATAGTACTCTTCCAAAGGGGGTTGTAGTACCCTTCCAAAGGGAGTTTATCCTAAAGTAGAAGAGTAGACAAAAAAAAATCTACCCTCAAAAATGAAAGACTAAGTTTTTTTAAATAAAAAAAGGGTAATAGTATACCCTTCCAGCTCGAGGAGACGCAAACTTTACTCCCGTCTCTGAAAGCGCTTTCAGCGTATCGCGTAGTACGTATCGACAGGGCAAGCTGACACGCACACTGCCACAAAAGTAAGCATGGGGAGCAGCTGCAGGCCTGTTCGAGGCACACGTCAATTTGGAAATCAAAAAGTGAAGTTTAGTATCACGAGCGGATAAGCTTTGGCGCCGTCGACGTCCGCCTGCTGCAGTACTACTTGTAGGGAAGCTGCTTGGCATTTGGCCTTATCGCTTGTATGGTAGCGAGCCTATCTGACCTTATCCCTTGTATGGATCTTATCAGAAGATGAACAATAAAACTGTCGCTCACATTCGTCAATATGAGCACATGCAGCAGCAGGTCGATGAAGCGTCCAATGTTCTTCCCACTGGGTGCAGCAGCTTGCGCATAATGCTCTCTCTCTCTCTCTCTCGTCGGATTGCAGGAATCAGCCTGACCTAGCTTTCATAAATAACTTCTCCTCTTTTATTTCTTGTATTTCTTCCATCATCTTGCTCCTGCTTCTTTACGATGATGTTCCTTAAGGCTTTCTACGCTCCTCATCCCTCTTTCTTGTGCTCTTGCGGAGACATGAGGGTAGGCATTGTGCCAAGCTGCATGCACCAAATGGGCAAGGGTAGCGTGATCTGTTTAGAGTTTTCTTTTGGGCGTGCACGAATAAACCATCGACCGGAATATTTTGTACCCCTTCGACGAAATGCAATGTAACGAGACGGGTCTAGTGCATAAGTACTTCAGCCCTGAGTTACCTTAGAGACAATGATTGATTCATGAATCATCAATTACTCTCACTATTTCTTCCTTTCGCATTTCCAAATTCCAGCTTGTTTATTCTTGCACTTGTTTTCTATGTGAGAATTAATCTTAATGCTTTAAGCTTAATACATTAAGATTATACATAGGATTAATGCATAAGCTTTATTAATGCATTAAGACTATGCATAGGCTTAATGCATAAGACTTATTAATTAATGCATCAAGCCTATGTATAAGCTTATTGCATTAAGTTTATGCATTAAGCTTATGTATAAGCTTCATACATTAAGACTATGCTTTAAGCTTACGCATAGGCTTAATGCATAAGGTTTATTAATGCATCAAGACTATGTATAAGCTTAATGCTTTAAATTTAATACAAAAGCTTAATAAACCATTAGCTTACACATAATCTTAATGCATTAAGTCTATGCATAATATTAATGCTTTAATCTTAATACCTAATGCATTAAGCTTAATACATTAAGACCATGCATTAGCCTTAACGTATAGGCTTAATGTTCACCTAACATAATAAATGCTCAGTTTACTAATCTCTTCTCTTGTGGCTAGGTTAAGAGAATTCATTCTTTGGCAACTTGAAGCTCTCTAAAGCAACGGTGCCTTCTTGCAACAAGCATTAGAGGTAAGCACCCTTCTTTCATTCATGTTTTCATAGCACCTCTGGGTGCCACGGCTTTCTTTTTCTTTAGTACATTCTTGTTTGAAGGTTATGCATGCATGCATAAGCTTTAGAAAGCTTTATGCATGGGCTTATGCAGAAGCTTTAGGCATGAGCTTATGCAAAGGCTTTATGCATAAAGGCTAAAGACCTATGCATTAAGCTCAGGCATTTGGGGGTGATGCAAGGTAAGATGGAAAGGGCAAGCATCTCATTAAACGTAAAATATCTTCTCTCATCATTTCTATTCCTTGTTTCCTCTTTATACCTTACCCCCCACTTTATCATAACTTCACTTATATTCAATTTGAAAGAAGGCAAAATGTATTCACCTTGTTCCACATTGTTTTATCCATTATCCTTGCTCTTCCTATGCCTTATGGTAAGTGCAATACCATCCACATGAGATGGGGTATGGGATAATCCTCTCCATGCCACTTCCTAATCACCAACCCTTAGCGGATGTGGAAGAAGTCATTATATAAATGGAACAAAATTCTCACGATCATGTGGAAAAAATCAGTGAGATGATTTTCATATACAACCTTATTGAGATCTAGTATGGGCATGATGTAACAATATGGTTTTCCACAAATTGGACAAGCATGGTGGGTAGAAGTCGTAAGTCCTAATTGTTTGCAAAAAATGAATATGTTAGTTTTTAGAGCATACTATTATGTTGCAAAAGATAAATATATTAGTTTGCAAAAAGCTAAATATATTAGTTTTTAGAGCATACTATTGTGTTGCAAAAGAAATATTTATACATTAAAGCCAAATACTCAAAGTTGGTAATTGAGGATAGAAAGGATATCGCAGCACTAAAAATCATGTATTATCCAAATAAAATTTACCTTCACCTCCACGCTACTTTGTGAAAGCAACTAGGACACATCATACACTTGGATGCCATGCCATAGTGTCTCAAGCTTCGTGGTGGTCAAAGGTTCAAGATACCTATCCATGCTCTTGGACTTTTTCTTTCTAGGTACAAGAAGAGATAGCTTCATATGACCCTATCTTTAATGAGTAATATGTTAAATTTGACATCATTGGATGCGTGGCCAATGGTAGTAGGAGTAAACTGCGATCTTCCTCAATGGAAGACCTATCCATGCTCTTGAACTTTTTCTTTCTAGGTACAAGAAGAGATAGCTTCATATGACCCTTCTTTATTGACTTCCATTGAGGAAGATCACAGTTTACTCCTACTACCATTGGCCATGCATCCAATGATGTCAAATTTAACATATTACTCATTAAAGTATTGTGATGCCTTATTTCTTTGAATTAACCGTAACGTTGTATGTGCTTTATTATGATCCATCATAAATGCACAATTTCTCCCTTGCATTGCTCACATGGACACATGATTGTTAACCCCATTTTATGTTAACTTAGCATCTCTCCATTACATACAAGAGATAGCATGATAAGTGTCATCAACAACACTCTAAACATTGTAGTTATAAGAATAGTTGGCTATGTCATAAAACTATGTAACTTATAAGCATCTATTTCATCTTTCATCAAGTTTTGGTCACCCAAATGTGAATAAAGGCTAGTTGTATAAATAACATACTTCTCATAATTTGAGACACAATCCTTCTTTGTGCCAATTAAGTCTAGCCTTATCTCTTTTCTCTCTTGCGTGTCTAGGGTGTGTAAGAGAGCTACATTCTTGGTGTATGTTCCTCTTATGCTTGGATTCTTGAATGTGAGAGTAGAGAGGAGTGAGTGTTGTTGTGTGGAGAAAAGGCAACTTCATGGTAACAACTTGAGAAGGAGGTAGGAGAGTGGTGCTAGCTTCTACCGAGATATGGGCTTGGACACCTACAAGTTTTCCACAAACAAGTTCCACAAACAAGTTAAGGTGAGCATTATCCATACACTAGGAGAGGATGGTGTAGCATGTAACACTTTTGGCAGTGCTAGGGAACTCCTGGTCTTTTCTACTCTATTTGCACTCCCTGTCATCTTCTTTTAAGTCTCTTTTCCCTTAATATGGCTGTTGAAAGCTGTGTAATTGGTAGAGAAGAGAATAAGAAATAGGTAAGTTTGTGAAGAAAGAGGTGAAAAAGGATTGTTTTAGCATTTAAATTTCTTATTTGCATTGTTTGAAAGTTAAGAAGGTAAAAAAACAAGCACTTGCATCAATACTTGCATGGTGAGAACTCCATATTCATGACCGTGATCGTGATTGTGCAAGGAACACCCATTTGTTGCATTTTCAAAAATCTTGAAAATTCAAAAAAATAAAGAGCCATTGATTCCATTGCTTGATGTCATTTTTACATTCATGTTGCAAAGGAATAATCTAGAAAGATTAAGATTTGCACCCCTTAATTATTGATTTTTGGTTGATACTTGCGGAATCACATCATCGTGAATATGTAGTCTATAAAGTCACCCCATGACTTTCGATCACAACATGATTTTATGACAAACTCATTTGTTCCATGATTTTTGGGATTACGCATTAAAAACATCTTATCTCTGAAAGATTCCATTACAAAATTCACTCTTAAGATTTTAATACTTACATGTGGTATTAAAATTTAAGGAAGGTGATGGGTCTCAAAGGTTATTTCAATTTTCAAAAGAAACTCATCTTTGAAAGTTAGGTTTTTAAAATAATGCTGCCAAATAAGGCTGCCCGAAGTATACTTTATTGAATGAATGAACTGTGATGGGTTAATTCACTTGAAGGTTGTGGAGTCTTGTAAATACCAAAGCAAGGTTTTGAGTTGTATGAAAGGAAAGTTTGGCAACAACTATGTTGATTGTAAAAGATTTAAAATACATACTTGGATTAAAAGTTATTTGTTGAATTTTCTTTGTAAAAGTTTGGCACATTGTTGGTCTTGTCTTGTTTAATAAGGGTGGCTTCACAAATGTCTGTGGAATAGTTAAGTCCCTACATCCCTACTTGCTTGTTCGTTCTTGACTTCCTAAACCATGGAGGAACCTCGGGGGGTTCACCTAAAAATATGTAAGTGTAGCACGTGAGTTCATTAGGAGGGGTATATTAATTCAAAAAAGTTACAGAATTATATTTACAGGAGGGATTTTTAACCAAATTTGGGAAAAAAAACGTAAGTTTATGAAGAAAAAGGGATCATTTTATTCAAAGAAGTATGTAAGTGTAAGGGGTTTTTTAAATATCCCTTGAACGCAAGTGATATATAAAATTTCTTAGAGATGAACTCCCCGAGGGAGGAACATAGTTTATGTATTTTATCTATCAATGGTTTCATCTATTCAAAGTCGGGTGCGCATCACCTTCTGTAAAAAGACTCGGGTGTTCACATCAAAAAATGTTAGTGTACCATGTGAGTTCAGCAGGAGGGGTTTTTTAATTAGTTATATTGAGAAAAATTAACAGGAGGGGTTTTTTAATTCAACTTTAGAAAAAAATCCGTTAGTTCATCGGGGAAAAAGTTTTAGTTAAGGGGTTTTTTTAATACCTCTTGAACACATGTGATACCTGGGGTTTTCTAGTAGTGCACCCCCCCGAGTAAAAAGAGGGTTAGGTTTCAAAAATATATGGGTCCAATTGATGACTAAGAGATATTGTTGGTCACACTTTTGTTGAGCAATATTGTGGATCTAGCAAGATAAACCACCTCATATTTGTTCACTCATCCATGTAAAATTGTGAATGCATATTTACTCCAACACCACAAAAGAGCTAAGCTGATTGGATGCCTTCATCTCTGAGCATTTGCTTATGGACATTTGTGGAAGGGTCTCAAAACACCAACCCCGCATAGGGCATGGATCAAAAGGGTGGCTTTGTGAAACTTGTGCTAGAATTGGAGGGTTGGAGTACCCTCCCAAAGGGAGTTCATCCTTAAGAAGAAGAGTAGAATGCCAATCACTTGTTAGTGCACTGGGTAAGGTTGGAGTTTGAGAGTCCTAACACCATGGGTTCAAATCTCCCCCTGTGCGAGCAATGGCATTAGTGTGTGTGAGTAGTATAGTTGTACTTTCAAAATTCAAGTCACGCCAAAAAAAAGAGTAGAAAAAAAATCCACCCTTAAAAAAGTTTTGAAAAAAAGTTGTAGTATGCCCTTCGAGCTCTTTAAATGAGGGTCTAAGAGCTCTTTAAATGAGTTTCTAAGCAGTGTGCAACAAAAACCTGAGTTTAGTGTAGTTTGCACTTGGATATATTGAAAAATACCTTCTAATTTAAAACTTGAAGATACAAATAGCTCGAAATTCTGAGAACAAAAACCTTCAGATTTCAAGATTTTTCTTTATAAATAATTTCACAATTTTAAGATGAAGGTTTTCCACTTGTTAGGATTTAAAAAAAAACAAAAAAAACAGTGGTTCTAAGGCTACCCCTTGCTGCTACAACTACAGTGTAGAGTCTAGTGCTACAACTAGGCAAACTTTACTCCCGTCTCGGAAAGCGCTTTCTACTGTACAGCGTTTCGCGTACTAGCAGTAGGTATCGATAGGGTGAGCTGACACGCGCACTGCCACAGAACGATGTCCAAATCAAAAAGTGCAGTTTAGTAGTATCACAAGCGGATAAGCTTTGGCGCCGTCGACGTCCGCGCCTGCTGCAGTAGTAGAGACGGTCGTTGGCAGCTTGGCATCTGGCCTTATCTCTTGTATGGTAGCTAGCCTACCTGACCTTATCTCTTGCATGGGCTACCTGATCTTCTCAGAAGATGAGCACTAAAACTGTCAAATTGTGCTCTCATTCGTCCATATGAGCACATGTAGCAGGATGAGGTGTCCAATGTTCTCCCCACTGGGTGCAGCAGCTTGCGCATAATGCTCTCCGTCTCTCTCTCTTCCGATTGCAGCAATCAGCCTGAACGTCTAGCTTTCGTAAATAACTTCTCCTCTTTTATTTCTTGTAATTAAGTAGCTTTTCTTCCATCATCTTGTTCCTGCTTCTTTACGATAATGTTCCTTAAGGATTTCTACGCTCCTCATCCCTCTTTCTTGTGCTTTTGCGGAGACATGAGGGTAGGCATTGTGGCAAGCTGCGCGCACCAAATGGGCAAGGGTAGCGCGGTCTGTTTGCAGTTTTCTTTGGGCGTGCACGAAAAAACCATCGACCGAGTTGTGCAGACGGGTCTGCATGCCTTCAGCACTGAGTTACCTTAGAGACAATGATTGATTCATGAATCATTAATAACTCTCATTATTTCTTCCTTTGAGACTCAATTCGCATTTCCAAATTCCAGCTGCACTCGTTTTCTGTGTGAGATATGTCTTCTAAATCCTTCACGTATGCTAAAGAATCATCGTTAGGTCATATTAATTTGTAAGCATTCCTAATGGAGTAATCCACGGCAATGCCACGGGTGTGGCAACACAATGGGTGAAAGAGGTGAGTTTCTCTCTCTCATGTATATATGTGTAAATATATATATTTACACATATATATGTTTATATATACATTCATATATAGATGTGTGTATATGTATACTTACACACAATGTGTGTATGTGTGTGTAAATACATATATATGTATGTAGTGTATATATACTATAAGAGTATAAGGCTATAGTTGTGCAATAGTGAATGAAAGTAGTGAGAGAGTGGTGCCATTAGTGAGAATGAAAGATCTGAATGTGGTATGGTTATCTATGTAGCTATCGATGTTGTGGATATAGTCATATATATATATATAGCCGTGTACTAGGAAAAAATCCAAGTATAGATCTAGAGAGCAAACTAGTAAATTTTTGGGTGTTGGGGTGTAATATATGTGCTTGCTAAGAGATAGTTGTATTTTGTTTAATAATATTCTTAACAAATAAATGCATCACCTTCATTATGAATAGAGAGTCGAGAAAATCAAAAATGAATTAGGATGAGTTTGGCGCGACATGGGGCGTCTTGAATTAAATCCTTACATGGGACGTTTCTTTTATTAAATCCATGCTAATTAGTCTATCTCAAGATCCACGTCTTCAAGATTAATAAAGAGATCTATCCCACTACTAGTGGCCTCCACATCATTATCATTAGCATGTTTAGATTCGATTATATTTTCCTCATCTTGGAAAGTGACACTCAATTCGATTGTATTTTCCTCATCTTGGAAAGAAACACATTCATCTTGACTGGTTGGTAGTATCTTGCACTCGGCATCTTGTTCATCTTTGACTTCCGCCTCATCCATGAACTCAGCTTCAACATCCTTATCTTGAAAAATATGCTTTGAATGAGGAGAAACTTGTATAACACGCCACCATTTCTTGTTATTTAGGTCTAGAAGAACATGTATAGTGTAAATTTAACATGCATAAGGATTCTATAATGAAACATTGACTTTAATATTTTTAGTGAGATTGTACATGTTCACAATATTGAGGTAGCACTAATGTGTCTCTCTCCATTTGCCAAACTTTAAAGAATTGATTGCCATAACTTCATGGTTGGCTTGAGGAACTTGACATGCCATGTTATTCTTAAACCACTTGACATATAATATAAAGATTTGGAATCACTTCTTGAATCTAACATTCTGGATGTTTTAAATCACGCCACAATAATCAAGCATTGCTCCACTCTCTTGCTTAAAACTTGCCATGACCCCACAACCTTGAGTATTTCTTTGAAGCTATATATTGAGTGTGAAAATGCCTTCCCTCATACCACATAGTATTGTATATCCTATAATACTACCAACACAAAACATAATTTATCTATGAGAATAAATAACCATTAATATGATATTATTTTGATTAGAGAAGATATGTAGAGACACACTTGCTTGAGGCTCACATCCTCTTACGCATGCCCATTCCTCTTATGTCACTAGCTCTCTATCTTTATTTGCCTTTTCCATTTCATGATTAAGCAATGGATGTGATGATCCTCTCCAGACCACTTCCCAATCGTTGACCCTTAGCGGATGTGGGAGATGGAACAAACTTCTCATGATCATATGGAGAAAATCAATGATGGTCTTTGTACACAATCTTCTTGAGATAATTTGGGTGTGATGTAACAAGTGAACGGTCCACAAATTGGATAAGCATGGTAGCTAGAAGTGGCGAGTCCTAATTGTTTGCAAAAGACAAATATATTAGTTTTTAGATCATACTTTTAAGTTACAAAAGATAAATATGTTAGTTTACAAAAAGATAAATATATTAGTTTTAGAGCATACTATTGCGTTATAAGAGAAATATTGATACGGTAAAGTCAAATACTCAAAGTTGGTAATCAAGGATAGAAAGAATATCGGAGCACTGAAAGTCATGCATTCTCTAGGGGTTCACTTAAAAATATGTAAGTCTACTAGGTGCGATCATTAGGAGGTTTTTTTTTCTCATGAGGTCTCATTCCATTCCTAGTTGCACATGGGAATTTCACGTGGCTACACACACACCCCATTCTAACTACACACATACCCGAGTACCACAAGGGGGTTGCCATTTTATAGGTCATGGACAAGCTGCGGGACGAACCCCACAAGTTAGTTACTTCACTGATTAGAGTGAACACCTTGTACAACTTTGGTAGAGCTAGGCGTCGCACGTTGAGTCACGATCTTTGATGTCCATGGCAACCATTATCCGTGATCCAAAGCGTGAGCTTGAAGAGAAAGCACTGCACATTGTTGTCACCGTCGCTTCGCAGGATCACTGAAGAGGAAGGTGGAAGCAAGCACCATGACGATCGAACGGCCCAAGTTGTGTGGATGGATGCCTACATGCGCGCATGCATGCGAACACACCCTTAGTATAAGATGTCCCCAAGAGGATTTGAACCCAAGACCTCCTGTAGAAAGTCCAAAGTCTTATCCACTAGGGTACCACCTTGAGGGCATTAGGAGGGGTTTTTTATCCAAGATTTTGAGAAACATTTACAGAAATCTACTTACATAAGGGAGTTTTAAATGGCATTTTGAAAAAAACAAAACATGTAAGTTTATAAAGAAAGAGGGGTCATTTTATTAAGTCAAAATTCACAAAAAATTATAATTTTTAATACCCTTTCAATGCTCATTGTATGTAGACCTTTCTAAAATTACACTCCCCGAGCATGCATTATCCACATAAAAATTGCATTCAACTCCATGCTACATTGTAAAAGTAGCCGAGACACATCATGTAGTTGGATTTCATACCATAGTGTCTCAAGTTTCTTGATCAAAGGCTCGAGATACATATCCATATTCTTGAACTTTTTCTTTTCGCGCACAAAAAGAGCTACCATCACATGGCCCTTCTTTATTGACTTCCATTGAGAAAGATCACAGTTTACTACTACTACCATTGGCCATATATCCCTCAGGGGTTGACTATATGTAAACTCTCTATATCACATGCGTTCAAGGCCTAATTTAAAAACCCCTTATCTATAAAATTTTTTATCGGGATGTCGGGGATTTCATTAGTTGCTGTGCAGCGAAATTTCACTACTGGGGCAGCGTTCCCAACAGCAAAATTTTACAGCTCCACAGTGAAAATACACTACTGAGTAGCTTCTTTAGCAGCGAAATTTCACTGCTATACTGTGATTTTGCTGCTGAACAGTGAAATTACGCTACTATTTTTATTGCATGAAATTCGAGAGAGTTGTTGGATGCTAAATTCTAAAAATACATGTCACATACACATAGAAAATGATATATAGTTTTTTTTTAAAACATCCATTAAAACCCTTGGAGCCATGTTTCGAGCAAAAGAAAAAAGATAGTTGAAAACTTTTGAGAAGTGAAACAATGTCAAGATCATGAATCTATCCCATCTTGTAATAAATCCATATGCGTTGCTTCATCAATGTCTATATCTAATGGAAGCTCAGTGAAAAGATGGGGTTCTACATCAATATCAATATCAATATCACTATCATGATCCAATGAAGCATTGTCATGGACTGATAGGTGACTCATCATCTTCTTCTGATTGATGTTCCTCATGCTCTTCATCAGCCCCATCCAAAATGTTTTCTCCATCATCTTCTTCCAATGAGCCTATTTGAGGTAGTACTAACACCTCATCTAGAGATTTGGCCGCCACATCTTGATCTTGAAAGATATGCTTTGAATGAGAGGGAAAACTTGTATAACATACCACCACTTTGGATCAATTCAATCGTGTGAAACATAATCTAATATCACAAAGAAAAGGGATTACACTTTTATTATACTACATCAAGATTTAATTTGGGATTGGTTGGGTTACTAACTTGTTGACAGTGTTGAGGTAGTACAAAGGTATCTTTCTCATCATTCCAAAACTTGGTGAAATCAATTTGAAAGAATCCATTTGGATGTTTCTTCACGGTTGCTTGAACACCTCTATATATCACCTTGAACCATTTGACATACCAAAGATGAATAGACTAAATGCTCTAAATCCAACCTCAAGAATATCCTGAATAGTTTCACAATACTCAAGATTGTCCTCTATGACATTGGTATCATGTCTACTGGCTCAACTTTCTTGCTCAAAAGTTGCCATCACACCACAATCAAATGTGTGTTTCTTTTAAAATCCACATGCTCCGTACGAAAGTGCCTTCCCTCTGACCATATTGCATAATATAGTCTGTACTAACATTAAACAAAAGCATGACATTTAGTATAGTGCATTAAACAAGGTATATACGTGAGATAGAGATGAAGAATGTACTTACTTGAGAGTCACATCCTCTTGCATACTCATGCTCTTCTCTTGCATATTGCATAATATAGTCTGTACTAACATTAAACAAAAGCATGACATTTAGTATAGTGCATTAAACAAGGTATATACGTGAGATAGAGATGAAGAATGTACTTACTTGAGAGTCACATCCTCTTGCATACTCATGCTCTTCTCTTGTGATCATCTCTTCATTTTGCGATGCCATCGATATTGTCATACGAAGCCATTCTATATTGATCACATTTGGTAGAGGTTCCAAGCTAGGCATGAATGGCAAGCGTCTATTTTCTCTTCTGAAAGCTCTTCTCTCATCCTTTCATCTATCGATTGCATCCTTATATCTCCCAATCCACTTCTCCATGATGGGACTATTTAGAGTGCAGAATGTATTCACCTTGTGGCATAATGCTTCATCCAGCCTTTGTTGCCCTCCTTTTCCCTGAGGCATATTACTGATTAGTCGGTCATTTTCCTCATTTCTCCATAATCTTGGCATGGAAGGATCTATGCGAGATAGATGTTTTGAGATATACACAAGAGACTCTTACATCAACCATCCCTCTCCCATGCTTGCTTCTAGCCTTGCTCTTTTCTCACAAATTCCTTTAAGGTTTTCATGAACCTTTCAAGAAAAAACATCCATCGAACATGAACAACACCACACAATGCCACTTCATCAACCAAATGCAACACAAGATGAAATTGGCTAGTGAGAATTGTTCTAGGAAAGTTGTCCTCGATACACAACACTGCCTCAATAGCATTGAGATGATCCATCTCAATGGATGTAGGATCTATCTCCTTTAAAGATATTTACATGTATACATAGCAATTATGTGTACTATTTACCAATGCAAGCGCATGAGAATTCCAAATAAGAAATATAACTTAGTGAATTGAAGAGAAGGTTCATACCTCACCAAGCTTCCCATTTTGTAAATAGCCTCTCTCACCTTCTTGTCTCCACAACCAACTATAGCAATTGGAAGAATAAACTATGCATAGAAAAAAATGGAAGTTAGCATATGAGCTTACAAATTATGTACCACAAATAGAAAATGAAAAAGCGAATTTTTATATACCTATAATATCTTGTGCTAATCATGTGTCTTGAGGCCATATAATTGTTCCTTTCCTTTCTTTTTGGTCTTTGTGAAGGGACCCTTCAATGAATGCATTACTCCCATTGGTGTACGAAAAGAGGCGATCACACTTTTCACCTTATTGTTCTGCCTCTTGGTTAATACCCATGGTGCCTTTGGTAAGACTATTTTTCCACTCTCACTTTCGATTGGCCATGGACTTTGAAGGCGTTTACGATTTTGTAAGTCATCCCTTGCACCCTTTATATCTCTTTTACCAATTAAATGGTCCGAAATATTTTTTGCCACATTCAGATATGCATGGGATCTAAGAGATGATTGATCCTCATGTCACACCAATATGGAAGTCGAAAGAAGATTGAGTGTCTAGACACCCCATTTGGTGGTGGATTGGGAGTGCTTTTCCATGCCTCAAACTAATCTCTACCTCTCATCACAAGTGGTGAGACATCATGTGGCACATACTTGGGATGTGAAGGAGGGAGAAATCGATGATGTTTGTCATACACCACCTTCTTAAGTGTAGAGGGTCTTTTCGAAACAGGTGATAATCCGCAAATCGGACATGCATGATGTCCGGAGGTTGCCAAATCTATTTTAAAATTGAGATGATTGAGATAGAGATATAAACTTAAAGTTTAAAGGCTAAACTCTTATGTATATAAGGTTCAAGTAGGTACGTGAGTACTTCGAGAACCCGGGATAGTGATGCACTCGGCGGGTTCACCTCAAAAACTGTTAGCGTATCATGTGAGTTTAACAGGAGGGGTTTTTTAAGTAGATACATTGAAAAAATTTAACACGATTACATTAACAAGAGGGGTTTTTTATTCAACTTTAGAAAAAAATCTGTTTGTTCATAAGTAAAGAGGGGTTGTTTTATTGGGGAAAAAATTAAAGTTTAAAGGCTAAACTCTTATGCATATAAGGTTCAAGTAGGTACTTGAGCACTCCGAGAACCCGGGATAGTCATGCACTCGAGGGGTTCACCTCAAAAACTGTTAGTGTACCACATGAGTTCAACAGGAGGGGTTTCTTAAGTAGATACATTGAGAAAATCTAACAATATTACATTAACAAGAGGGGTTTTTTTATTCAACTTTAGAAAAAAATCTGTTAGTTCATAAGTAAAGAGGGGTTGTTTTATTGGGGGAAAAATTTTAGTTAAGGGGTTTTTTAAATACCTCTTGAACGCACATGATACCTAGGGTTTTCTAGTAGTGCATCCCCCGAGGTCATGCATCATCCAAATAAAAACTCCTTTCACCTCCGCCTCATGCCTATTTATTGGCCTTGAAACGTCATGTACTCTGATACCTCGCCATAGTGTCTCAAGCTCCTCAATCAAAGGCTCGAGGTACATCCATGTTTGCCACCTTATACTTGCCTCTTATACTTGCCTGGTACAAGGAGAGCAAGCATGATATGACCTTTCTTGATTGTCACCCATGGAGGGAGGTTGTAATTCACCAATACAATAGGCCAAGTAGACCATGATGTGGACTTGAAGCCAAATGGGTTAACACCATCCATGCCCAAACCAAGACGTAAGTGACGAGACTCATCTCTAAACTCTGGCCATTGATGCTCCACATGTTGCCATGCCAGTGAATCAGCTTCTACGATCCTCATGATGCCATCGATCGAGTGATGAGTAGCATGCCACATCATGATTTTGGGCCTGAGTTGATCAACCCTCCTTAACTGGTTTTGATGTGGTAGTTCAAGTGTTTGGTGGTTGATGGTGAGGTTTTTGCATGGATGGCTTCACTTGGTTCGTTGTTTGTGTAACCATATCTTTCTGTTCCCTTCATAGTTTCTTATGCCTTTAACAACCGTTTGGGTAGGAATCTTACTTTTGCTGGACACCTGACTTCCTTTTCCTGGGGTAGAGATTGGTTGTTCTTCCCTTCATAGAGAGTCCAACTTTGAGACAAGCACACTCTATCTCAAGGCCCTCTTCCTCGATCAAGGTTAGAGTAGCCATGTTTATTTGGAGTATCATCCCATTCTATTTTTTCTTGGCTATGGCTACCCTTGCTTTAGCCTCGTCTTATGCCTCTTTTCTGAGTCTCTCTTGTTTTATTTTTTCCTATTTCTTTTTGCTTGATTGTTCCAACATGTCTTGGGTAAAGGGTCCATATTAGTTTTTGATTTTGCTACCATTTATATTGTTGAAAGAAGTGGATTTGAGGAGAGTATTTGTTGAGATATCGAGCTTAACTAGTGCTGCGGGCAGGAAGACATTGATGACCTGTTTGGGTGATAACTTCCACACTTATGTCACTGGCATGTTTGGTGAGTTTATGGTTTATATGCCACCAATGTGGATGACAAGCTATGTAACAACCACTTTGGAGTACTAGAGTTATGGCATAGTTATAGCGCCAGCTCATATAGTTAAGTTCACACTATGGACCGACCATTGTGTATGTTATTATAGGAGAGTACTTTCACTTATATTATGTACTCTTATCTTTTTAGGTATATGGTTGTAGAGAAGAGAAGAAGATAGAATAATATTCAATCATCCATCTCTCTCCTGTGTGTGTGTGTGTGTGTGTGTGTGTGTGTTTTCTTGTTGCAAGGAAATCAAGCTCTCCCTCTCCCCCACATTCTTATGGTATCAGAGCTCCAGTTTGTGTGAAAGATAAGTAGGCAAGGAAGATAAAAGAACAAAGCAAGGAAGGAAGTGGTACATGGGTAAAAGCATCATCATCTCTTTCCCATCTTGTTTAGGTACAACACCACCACCTGGGTAGCTCCGCGAGCTACCCATATCCAATTGAGGAATTATCTTCGTAGATTTGAAAGTTCCTGTGAGGTGTGCAATACTTCGTACTATAATTTATAGTCAAAATTGCATTTTGGGTGCATTTCGTCTCCGTTCGTTCATTGTAAGGTGTTTTTGATAGTTTTGGGAAGCTCTAGTGTCTCAAAACCTTTCGAGGAACTTTATCTCCTTGCAGATCATCCCTATAGCGGCTCTCCCCACATTGTAGACATTGTGTTGCATCTTTATTAACCCCTCTAAATAGCATGCAAACATTGGGACATGCATGTATTTTTGTGTAATCCATACCAGCATAGAGAGCATTTTATGACACCCATCTCGTGAGTTCGATAATAGATTTTGAGGGGGAAGAATCTTCTTGAGAAGCCTACAACATAGGGTAAGAAATCATATGTCAAAATATTAGCAAGGAGAGTATCTAGAAAATGAAATATTTTCAATAGAATGAGGCCGCGAACACCATATTAGTGAATTTGGGAATTTCCCAATTCCTATTTTTGAATACTTAAAAAAGGGGACATGGATAACATGTTTGTAAGTTTCTCAAAACCCTATCATATGACCTATCGTTGGAAAGCGCTTGAAAAATGGAATCTAAAGAGCTATAAAGCACTCATTTTGGATTAGTGGTGTTCAAGTTATGGTTAATCCAAACGTTTGACCACGTGTCCCAAACTTGTGGGAAATTCCCATATTCCCCAATATGGTGTTCGCCGCGGTCTTACCGAAGAAGACTTGTGACACTTTCATCACTCCATCCATAAGTTATTTGTTGCAAGTTCAATAGCTCCAAGTTTGCTCACAATGTCGAGTACGAACATCCCTCATACAAAGGTGTGCTTGCCTCTCTATGCAAGGTTTCCTCCTCTTGTGACATTGGAGCTTGATTACTATCATCTATGACCTCCCATCCAAAGAAGTCATTCACTGTGTTGTCCATGATGAGATTCTCTTCCTCCTCATGTAGCAATGGTGGAGGCACCTCATTCATTGGTTGGGGAAGATCTCAAGAAGATGAGTCCAGCCATGCTTTCCATATGAAGCCTTGTCAACTTTTGCACTCTGCCCAATGTCACCAAATGGTGTGGCATGTTACCTAGAACTCTCCTACGGTTCTTCTCCATGTCATCATCCACATTTGGTCATGCCACTGCCTCATGAAAACCATATGTTTAGACATGCTCAATTGTTATACGACATTGTTGTATATACTGGCCCTTGCATCAATCACACACACATTGATTTCTTTCTCTCAACCATGCCTCGGATCTAATTGATTTAGGATTCATACAAAACACACAACAACATCCCGTATTGCAAGTAGAACAATGACCACAGCAATGTTTTCTCACTGCATAGCAGCGAAAATCCGTTGCTCACCAGCGAAGCTAGCAGCAAAATTTCACTGCTCAGTAGTGACCTGCGAAACTGTGACCCCCGCCTAAATCACCGCTGCGACGGGTGTCAATACTTACCTACTTCCCCTATCCTACACATGCACAGCCCGAGTTTTCCTCCCACCTCAACTCATCCCTCAAGGGTTTTGGATCAATCAAGTCTCCCTTTCCAAGGTAAGCACTTTCTTGCTTTCTTCATGGTTTCATGGATTCATGTCTTCTTCCAAGCCTTCATAGAAATCTTGGACATAGTTTTATGTAAGCTTCTCTCCCTTCCCCTCTCTCCTTTTCTCCCTTCCCCTCTCTTTCCTCTCCCTTTCCCTAAACCTAGCCTAATACATAGAGCTCTAATAGAGAGCTTTGACGGAGAGCTCTCCATCAAAGCTTTCTATTAAGCATTCTATGCATTATGCTAGGGTTTAGGCTTAACATAAACTAGTTTTTCCATTCACTTATGCATTAAGAGTACCCTAGGGTTTAGGGTACTCGCCTCTTTTTGCTTACTAATGTGTGTGAGGACTAATTTTTTTATTTATTATGTTTCTTTTTTGTAGGATTATTCAAGTGAGCAAGGTTTTGGGCATAGCCTCTTATACGGTAAGCCTTCTTTCTTCATTTGTGCTTCTTGTCTTTGTGTTTTTGCACCCTTGGGTGTCACGGATTAGGGTTAGGTCAATAGGCAATAGGCTTCTTTATGCATAGAACTATTTATGCATAGCCCTCTTATGCATAGATGATAGGGCTTATGCATAGGCTATGCATAGGGTATGAATAAGCCCTATGCATAGCCCTCTTATGCAATAGGGCTCGGCTATGCATAGGGCTTATGCATAGCCCTCTTATGTAATAGGCCTTATGCAATAGGGCTTATGCATAGACCTTATGCAATAGGGCTTATGCATAGGGCTTATGTTGCATAGCCTTATGCATAGGCTATGCATAGGGTATGCATAATCCCTATGCACATTCATCTTATGCAATAGGGCTATGCTATGCATATGGCTTATGCATAACCCTCTTATGGAATAGGGCATATGTCTACGGCTATTCATAACCTTATGCATCGGCTATGCATAGGGTATGCATAAGCCCTAGGAATAGCCCTCTTATGCAATAGGGCTAGGCTATAAATAGGGCTTATGCATAGCCCTAGGAATAGCCCTCTTATGCAATAGGGCTAGGCTATAAATAGGGCTTATGCATAGCCCTCTTATGCAATAGGGCTTATGCATAGCCTTCTATATAGGCCGTATGCATACCCTTATGCATAGACCTCTTATGCAATAGGCCCTATGCATATCCCTCTTATGCAATAGGGCTATGCATAGGCTGTATGCATAGGGCTTATGCATAGGCCGTATGAACTAATGAACTAATGTTTTGGTCTATTATAATAATCTTTTGTAGGTCTATTCAAGTGAAAAACCACCAAGGGCATAGGCCACGCAACGGTTCATACAAATTCGGCTAGTAGAGGTAAGCCCTCTTTGTTTATGCTTCTTCTCTTTGTGTTTTTGCACCCTTGGGTGCCCGAGATTAGGTTTAGGTCAAGAGCCTATAGGCCTTATGCATAGCGTATGCATAGGCCTTATGCAATAGGGCTTATGCATAGCCGTATGCAATAGGGCTTATGCATAGCCGTATGCATAGGCCATATGCATAAGCCCTATTGCATAAGGCCTATATGGGGCATTGTTATATGCCATCTAGAATGCTTCTTATGTTAGGTTAGGAGTGGTTATCTGCAAGTAGGTGATTATAGTGGAGGGGGAGCCCTTGATCTTCTCACTATACTTCTCTTGTAAAAGAGGAGGTGCCTTTGGCTTTAATAGTAGGGAGCATGTGGAAAGTCCTTAGAAGCTATCATCCAAAAAGGGGCATTGCCCACCCTACTTGTCTAAGCAGTATTATAGGAGGCCGACGATGTCCTAATATCACAGGTTGTATTTTTTGTCTAAGCTTGTGTTGTTGTTTTCAATTGGTTGGCTTGACATTGTCGAGGTAAGTGTCCTTATTCATTCAATCTCATGTTTATTGCACCCTTGGGTGCCAAGTTTAGGAACTGGACTTATGCATAGAGATATGGGACATCATTACATGAAATCTAGAATGCTGCTTATGTCAAGTTAGGAGTGGTTATCCGCCGAGGAGGTGGTTGTAGTGGAGGGGGATCCCTCGATCTTCTCACTATCCTTCTCTTGTAAAAGAGGAGTTACCTTTGGTGGCTTTAATAGTGGGGATCGTGTGGAAAGTAGCTATCGTCCAAAAGGGGCAATGTCCACCCTACTTGTCTAAGAAGTATTGTAGGAGATCTTAACAATGTTCTAATATCATATGTTGTATTCTTTATCTAAGATTTAAGTATGGCTTGGGTTAGAGTAATTGTGTTTTGTTGCCTATGCATGTATGTAGCAGCAATGTCGATCAACCCATCCCATAAGATCCCGATGTGGCCAATCTGATGTCCATTATAATGGAACGATATGGGCCGCAAGCTTGGTCACAGTTTACATAGACACATGTATGGTTTCATCAAACCTTTTCACATACACAAAGTTAATCTTTTATACATTCTATTTGTCTTATATTTTAATCTTATATGTAAGCAAGCTTACACTCAGGCCAATCGATGCCATGGGGGTAGACTACCCCACTTGTCTAGTCGATGTCGTGGGGGCAATCTACCCCACTTGCTCAGTCAAAGAAGACCACGCCTTTGATAGGCGTGGGGCCGAGTGGTGCAGACCCATCACGATGTGGTTGTGATGAGCCTACACCACCTTCCTCTACTAGACCGACCCCCACTCCCTAACGTCCGTCTTCACCACGATGTTGACATAGTAGGGAGTTTGGGGGAGGTAGTAGACGTGCTAGCAGGGGGAAGCAGGCTACTTTTGCTTTGGCAAAAGCAGCAGTAGGTCTCCCGATGAGTCTCCCAACCGATGAGTCTCCCCAATAGGGGGGCTCTTCATCTACACATTATGATCCAGTCCCCCAAGAGACCCATTCCACAATTCGATCCACGCCCCCTACCATACACAGTGGATGCCGATGGTGCCCTCGATGGATGCATGAGGAAAGCAAGTCATGAATCGTATGTATGTAATTGTGAACCTAGAGTTTGTAAACTCCTTCAAAAAGTGGAAAGCACAAGATGAAATTTCTAAGCAATATGTTATCAATGTGATTAAGTCGGAGTTCCCCATGCCACATGCGGGTCTTTGCTTCTCCGAGGTGTGGATGAAGTGGCACATCAAGCTTTTACTCTCTAATAGGAAAGAAAATATCAAGAGAGCAGCAAAGAATAATTTAGAGAAGCCTAGCATGTGTACGTCCAAGGAGTGGAGGCAAGCATGCAGGTTCGTGAGAAAGCACCCAGGTGCTTTTCAACAAGTGGCGGCATGCGAGTGCTTTCTGACTACAAAAGCGAGGGGCTTCGCACTTCATCTCCAGTGGGAAATCCTCCTGTCTTGCTCATTTTGTAAGTAATGATTTCTTCTCTTCTTTCATTTTGTTTTGTAGTATATATTTTTTTTCTTGAAATAATTGTATATTTTTTTCTTCTTCTTTTTTGTAGAGGGAGGTTGTTGGGCGTGACCCAACAAAGGAGGAGTATGACTATGGGTATAGATCCCCCGTCCGCAACAACTGTGGGCATGGATGTGTATGCGAGGTGTACGCTTGGATGAGTCCATTTTGGGGACTCAAGATGATGAGGTAAGTGAGCCTAAACCATTCTCTTTTCTACATTTAATTGTATTTTAATGCTCTTGCTTACCTTACGCTTAATGGCATGTATGTAAGATGAAGGGGAAGAAGAAGAGGAGGATCCAGATTATTAACATGAAGTAAGTGAAGAGGACGAGGAATTGGATGACGAAGATCACTCGGAATCCGATGAGGATTCTAGTCATTGTAAAAACTTTATGTATATATGGCCAAAGGCCCAATAATATCTTAAATATAATAACTTTTTAAGCTCAACTGCATTCTTCACAATGTATGTGTTTCTTATATTTGTGTTTATGTTACAAATCTGAAACTGACTTTGCTTTATTTTTTTTTTAAAGAGCTGGGGAGTCCTGTGTGCAAACTCCCCAGTCTACCCCAGCTCTTTTTTTTATGTGTAGAGTGTTCGCTACTCATCAACGAAAATAGAAGTAGCTGCTCCAACAGTGAAAATAGTAGCAAAATATCATTGCTTGCAGTAGTGATATTTCACTATTCCACAGCAAAATGCCGCTTATATTTCGCTGCTATTTTCACTGTTGTGATCAGCAAACCCGTTACAAAAAAAATAGCAGTGTTCCTAGCAACGAAAATGGCCCGACACCTAGCTACCCTTCTAGTTATAAAAACGCTGATATTTTCATTGCTAGACCCTCATTCTGTTGTAGTGAATTTTCATTCATGTGACAAGTTGTCCTAAAAATAATGCACAGTTTTATAAATAACATAATCAAATGCATACATGGGAACAAAATTTAACGTATTACTCACCAAAGAATTGTGATGCCTTATTTCTTCGAATTGATCATACTAACCTTATATGTGCTTTATTGTGATTGATCGTAAATGCATAATTTCTCCCCTGCATTGTTCATGTGGACACATGATCTTTTGACAGGGTGTATTTTTTAGGTGAGCATTTTTTAATGAGTGCTTTTTAGGTTTAGGCAAGTGGTTTCTCTCTGTAATATTTCTCTCTCTCTCTTGCTCTCTTCTCTCAATTTACTACAATTTCATAGCATGATTTTTTAAAAAGGCACCATACAAAGATGAAACTTCCAATATATTCCAAAGACTCTTGCATATTATGACCACCATCTAGGAGATGTAGAGCACAAACAACAATACAAGAAAGAATTTGAGACCTTGTAATACTATTGGGACTCAGCCTATCATGTTTCTCTCTCTCTCTCTCTCTCTCTCTCTCTCTCTCTCTCTCTCTCTCTCTCTCTCTCTCTTCCCTCAATTTACTACAATTTCGTTGCTACTTTTTTACAAAGACACCATGAAAGATGAAACTTCCATTATATTCCAAAGAAAAATTACAAGACTCCAGCATATTATGACAAACACCTACAAGATGTTGAACACAAGCATTAATACATGAAAGTATGTGGGACCTTATAATATTATTAGGCCTCAACTATCATCTTTGACTACTCCAACTACCCCAAATTTGCCATGAAAGTGAAAAATTATCCTCAAAGAGGAGCCTTTTTTGCCTCTTCAATGATGCCAAAGGCTCTCCACATCCCAATGGCCATATTAACTTTCACCTCTAGCATGTTCTCGTCTACAAGGTCTACCATCTTCTTTGTTGTGAGGTTCTTGTAGAGTTCCTAAACTTTAGATGTTTTTGTCCTCCAAAAGGGCATCCAATCTTGGTTCTTTTTCTTTGAGGTGGTGCACGAAAGATGGAAGAGCTTTAATTAAGATGCTTGAAAATGTCATATTATTAGAGGGATTGATGGATGAATCTATGGAAATAGAGTGTATGCCTAACCTATGACAATATAAAGAAATAAAGGGTGGGTGGGGTGGGATGTATCCCTCAAATAAGCATAGTGGAAGATGACAAACTCTATTTTGTTTTATAAGGTTTCAAAAATATAACATAAAAATAACTTTTGAAAGCATGTAAAATATTGAATGTCTATGCACATGACTTACAGCATGTACAAAGACAACAACATAATCTCCCTCTCACTCAAACTTTCTTTCACTCAATCTCTCTCTCCCCCTCTCCATCTCTCTCCATCTTGCTCCATCTCTCTCTATTGTTAAGTCAATTATCTAAAATGTTATAGCAACTTCAACTACAATGTCATAGCACCAAGTTAAGCGTACAAAATTTCATCACAATAATGTGAAAATCAATATTTTTTTTATCATTACAAGATATGGATTACATCAAAGAGGGCACCGTGGGGCTGATGATGCAAGTAAGGTGGCTGCATATAGGGAGCTCTACCAAATGGTGTAGGTGGGAATAATGGCCTTGCTAGTTCAAGACGTTGTGCCCATGACGGGGGCATCATCTGAGGAATCATGGGGGACATATGTGGCATAATAGGTCAATATGGGACCTCTAATGGAACACTGAGTGGCCATGATGAGAAGGTCAACCTTGTTGGGCTCACGGGTAATGGGATGGGGTGGAGGAGGGTGTTGCTGAACATGTCGAGACAAGGTCCTCAAGTCCCTCTTCTCCTCCCATCAACAAGCATAATCAATGATGTCTCCCTTGAAATAATTTTGCCCTAAATCATTGGAAACATGCAAAAGAGATCAAATACAAGAACTAAATCACACATTATCCCACTCCATGCTGGTGCGATACCGATGTAATCCCTTCCATGCTCTAGCAAGTGTCCCAGTTTTGACAAAGCAATCTAGAACTACATCCCCTTAATCAGTGAACATCCCGAGTAACCACCTGCCATACATGCTTCTTTCATTTACATATATATATGAATGAACAACAATACAAAAGACAATGAATATAGAACGATTACACTACTTGAAATGAATTGCAATGAAGTGAATGCCACAGACAAAGCTCTAGTCTTACCTTCCAAAAGCCTCATTATGCTAAAAAAAATATCGAGTGGGATCCCATCTACATCTAACATGTATGGGTGGGTTCCCTCTCAAGGTTTAGGCTCTATGAAGACATCTTCATCCACCTCGGTCCTCGAAACCTAGATGATCAACAACAACCTCACTTCCCTGCCTGTCATACTTTAGTTGACGACGTAGTGTGATGGGGGTGCGTAAAGGTGGTGAGATGACAAAAGAGAGACCTATGTGTACACACATGTTAGGGAAATCATGGTGGTTCACTCAAAATATAAAATGAGTACAATCCACTCTTTCACTCACCTCTTGTCTTCCATCTTCTGAAATCAGATACAGGTATTGTGGGAGCTGCATGAAGAACAAAGTCCTACGCAATGTTATATTGTAACTTTCTTCGTCTCACACTATAATCCCCAAGTTCTCTGTAATTAATTGATTGAAATCAATTGACTTCCATTATTAAATCATTCTATCACTAATGATGAACTAAATTCTTACCACTTGAAGATAATTTGTATAGGTGATCTTTTTCTTAGCTTTATTTTCAAGGGCCAAATTTTTACACTTCATTTAAAAGTCCTAGCATATATTGTTAGCTTTTAGCTAATTTGGATTGAAGATCTTCACCATATTTCTTAAGTAGAAAACAATAAAGTTAAACTACATTATGTAAAGCTTACTCAAGAAAAAAGTGCTGATGAAGAAGATCAATTATATAATAGACTATGTTGAAACATTACACAAATGTAAAGGCCTGAGAAAGCTCTCTCTCAGCATGTGTGTGTATGTGTGTGCAAATATATATTTATGTATTATATATATATATATATCAATATTTTTTTAAAAAATTTAAATTAATAGCTTGAGGAAAAAAAATTAATTATATTAAAATAGTCAATTAAAAAACAACACATTATTTAAAGGTGTTAATGACTATTCATTTGGTGTGTACTTTGTACTTGTTATGACATTCATTTTTATACTTCTTTTTACTGCTCTTTACAATGAGCTGTACAATCTCCTTCCCATCTTCTAAGAAGAATCTATGTTTCACCAATAGTCGAGTTATCGTGAGTGAAAGGTTCTACAAGAACAAGTAGCCCCCATGTCATTATCTGTACAAGCAATAGTAAATATTGGGTCCCAAGAGTTGTGTGTCCCATTAAAGCCTACGTCTAATCATCAAGGGGAGAAGTTTGATATACTTGAAGACTCTCTTTTAATTAATTACTTTGCAATAGTTGATGCTTCGTTAATGTCAAGCCCACAACCAATATCCATATTAGATAGCTTGCCAAGAGGACTTGCAACTCAATCAAACTGGTGCATCAACCCCATCCAAAGTTACAAGAGGAGAGGAATACCATATTTCGGAGTTTAGGAAAATCCCGATTTCCATTTTTCAAAAGTGGTACAGGAAACTCTTTTAAGAGCATCTTGGAATACCTTTGGAGCATGAAGAAGGAAACACATTAGCAAATATTTTGTTAAATGTCAAAGAGATTATCAAGGTCCTGGAGATTTCTAGGCAATATAGTGGTGATATTGCATTTGAGTTCCCACCAACCATGAGATCACGTGCAGGAATGGACTTCATGGAGCATATGTATAATCCCCACTGGTGATTAAAGCCACAAACCTTCAACATTGGCTTCCCTGCAGAGTGTCAAAGAATCCATTGCCTAGGTAGTTTAAAGTGTGTGAATGAGCTTTATACGGTCTCAAACACATCACATTCTAGTGGGAGCATGCTAAAGGCACCGATCAGTTGGAGAGGAGTGCAACAGTGCATCCGGAAAGCTCTTTGCCATTACTGCTCAATGCATACAATGTGCATCGCTACATGTAATTGCTACATCTATTATGGGATTCCATCCACAAATGAGATGATAAGCTGATTAATGATACACATCTGTATCCATGAACATAATGTATGGGTAGCCACATCCAAGGGACTAACTGATAGAACAAAGAGAATGGTGTCTAGGGTGTTAGGAGTAGATTGCAATGCTAGGTCAAGAAAGGTACAAATGTGTGTGGTAAAAGAAATCATGATGTAAACACTAGTGCAAGAAAGTGGTTCCTCACATTTCATTGGGGAACAAGAGTTCATTAACATTGTGGAGCAGATGGAACCGTTGGTGGAAGATAGCTCGTAGGTTGGATAGTTATGTTTTTGTAAATGAGTTATAAATATCTAGAAGTAAAGTGTGAAACTTGAACAATTTTATTATTAGGTTTTGGAGGTCAGTAAAACTACAGCCCGACATGGGCCTTCTAAGGAGAGATTCGGGTTGGATACACTATTGAAGCTGAAAATTGGAGTGCACTTATGAGTTTTCCCATGCAAGCAGGTTCCCAAGACAAGGTTCTTCAAGTAAGAAGCGCTTTATTTTCAAGATGTACACCATTAAACCTGCTTCTGGTTTGGATTTGGTGAATCAAATGTGATGGATATGCATGGATACAATTTGACCACACTCGACAAACATTAGATTGGTGGGTGACCATGGCTTGTTGTATGTATGACCCAAGGTTTCAACTATGTTACATTGTAAATGATGAGTTTTCACGTAGCATGCAGAATCTTCTAACAATTACGACATGCGAAATGAAAGAGGAGGATGTGGAGATCCAATTTCTGTTTTTGGAGTGCATCAATGAGGTGATGGAAAACCAAACCGTGGATTTCTTTGGTTTCATGGCAGACGAGGCAACTAGAATGCAATTTGACATGTATTCAACGGTGGCAAAAATAATGTCCTAAGAGATAAGGAGACGTCTCAGGGGGGTCACTCATAAAAATGTAAGTGTAGCACATGGGTTCAATAGAAGGGATTTTTAAAATCCCTTTTTTACACATTTTTTACATACAGAAGGGTACCATTTAAAGGGCGTATTCACAAGTTGAATAGAAGAAGGGTATGTTTTATTCATGAAAAATTAATAGATAAGGGATTTTTAAAATAGGCCTTGAACACACGTGATACAGAGGGTTAACTTATAGTGAACCGAGGTCCTTCATTGGGAGTAGAACATGGTTATCCTCACAACAAAGTATGTGTGCATCACATCTCAAGATGAGCACAAAGCAATGTGAAAGAAGTAGTGTAAGGCTTCTACTAGTGAAGCTGCATCAATAAAGGCTCAATTAATACTTCAATGGTGTCACAATGGTCATGTCATGGACAGGAATGTTTCAAAAATGGACTCTTGGTTAAGCTAGTGGGAGGTGCACATAGCACATTGGGGTAGTGTCATGAGAACAGAAGAGAGAAGTAATGATGGTCCAAATGCCCAAGAACAAACATAGCAGAGAGCAAGCATGGGAGTTGGCTTGCAGAGGAAGGATATAGATGCAAGATTTATCTTTATGATGCATGCACTGTAGACATGGAAAATGCAATTTTACAAAACACTAAGGTAGTCTCTTACTCTCAAGGCAAGCACATAGCGAGAGGACCAAGCTTGGAGAAACTTACGGAATGGATGTCGACAAGTACTAAGGTAGTCTCTTACTCTCAAGGCAAGCACATAGGGAGAGGACCAAGCTTGGAGAAACTAACGGAATGGATGTCTACAAGCCCATCCCAAGTGATCCAAATAGTCAATTAGGCAACTGAAGGAACACCCATGTATAAGGCACCTATCCCCTTGACCGGTGACAAAGAAACTGCGCGTCATAAAAAAGACCAACCACTGTGGTCATTGATATTGATGATGAGGCAATGTATTGTCCGAAGTATAGTGCACATGTACAAGACCACAAATATGCAAGGAGGCCAAAAAAGATTAATTTTAAGGAGCATAATACAACCACTACTCCTCAAAGAACAGTGGAAGCCACAAGGTTTAGTGTGATTGAGTGCAAGGTGAATGAAGAAATATGGGAAATCCAAAGGACATACATTGGCAACAAGGTCAAATGTAGGCGGAACTCCTCATGGTGGTAAGAGGTATGGGCAACACATAGCCGGATCTACAAAGGGTGTGCCTACATGATCATTTGAGGGGTATTTCAAGCACCCTAATGGTCTCATCAGACAATGGATGTAGTTTTGCCCAGATCACATGTTGGATTGATATCTCTCCCCCCTCTCCCTCTCTCTCTCTCTCTCTCTTAATGGAGGAAATGTGTATGAAATTTATTATCCCATTTTCCAAAAAAAAACTTAAGTTTCTCATTTTGCATTAAAAGATTAAAGTTAAGTTTTGTTGAATTTTGTTACTTCATTGCATTTTCAAATAGGTGTATTGCAAAACGTGGTCTTGTAGTAATGTATGGTAATCATCTTACAAGCTTTAAATGTTTAGAAATCATAAGGAAATGAGAGGAGAAGAATGAGGGAGAGAGAGAAAGATGCATAGTGGGACACAAATCACATGAAGCCTTTAAGAAGCCAAGAAAGCTTTTCTAAAATTGCACGTACAAAAAGAAAAGATACATAAACACTCTTTCCAAAAAAAAATGGAAAGGTGAAAATGAGAAAATATTCCTTTATTATTGTCAATAAAAAAGGAAGAAAGATGTTGTTTTCTTCTTCACAAAATTACAAGGAACATCTCTATATGCACCTCTCTCAATCCTATAAATATAGAGACATTACCTTTAGTGTGGCTACACTTATTGTAATCCAACTTTTGTAACCGCACGCAAAGCGCTTGATGTAAAAGAGACATGGGATGACCGTGCTTACGGCTTGTGTAATGCCAATCATGAGGAATAGTTGTACATAGAGCTAGAAAGACTAGTTTTGGGTCCCTAATTGTGAATGGGTGGCTTGTAAGATTCCTCCCTCCAGCTTTTGAGGTGTGCAGGTATAAGAACCTCCCCTTCTGATCTTATAATTATTCCCCTCTCTGAAATAAAAGAAAGATCCTGTTTTACACTGTTTTGGCCTGGAGAGAGAGAAAATGTCTAGAGGGAGGTAATTAAAAATTGAAATATTTTTGGATATAAAAATCCTCCTTGTGTCTAAAATGGTTTCCCTTGAAACAAAAATTCAAAAAGAACTTTCCAATGTGCAATTGGAATTAATTGAAAATAGGAAAAAAGGACCTTAGCCTAAGGGTCCAGATTTTAAAAAAAATTAGATTATGGTCCAATTAAGGTTCCTATGGACCAATAAGATTAATCCAAATGTAGGGAGGAGATAAATTAAAGAATCAAAGAAAAACCCCCAAAAATGAGGAAATGCTCACATAAGATGAAGAGTTAATTGAGTACAAGGTTTATTAGTTGAAAATTAAGAGATATTTAGAGGAAATGATGCATTTTTGACACCTTAGTGTGTGTGGGGATCTCCCCTCATGAAGGAGGAATCTATTTCACATGTGTGGAGGAGTTTTCAACTCAAAAATAATGAGATATTTTCATCTCTCCTCTCTCCTGTTTCAACTAGATCCAAAAAGTAAGCTAAACTGACCCAAAAATGGTCAAAAATTGACCAAACTGATCTGAAAAATTCTAGAATCAGTTTGCTTGGTTAGAGGCTCACTTTTTCCTATACATAGAAGCCTCTCCCTTTGTAAGAGCTTAATGGTGTTTATGCACTGTTACTTTGCTCCTGTCCTGAGCCATTTACATTGAACTTTTTAATAATTCAATTATTTTTGGCATAATCCTCTCCAAAGTGAATTGGTGGCCACTCTTGCTTCAAACAAGAGTAGAACCCTCAATCCCTCAAGCCAAAGGAGAGCTTACAAGCTCTATGTAAGTTAATTTTCTTACTTGTTTAATTTTAAATCTATGGTTTTCTTGATTTTTATGTTTTGCAATAAATTGAATTAAATTCAAATGCTATGCCTTGATGAAAAGGCCACCCTCTTCTCTTCTTTACATTCCAGCCTTTCTTAATCCTAGAAAGATTAACTAAAGGATTAATTAAACTCTTCTTATTATTTACTCTCTTGAATTTAGAAAATTGTATAGATTAGAGTTCTATGAATCTAAATTGGGTTAATTTAAGTCAATTAAAGAATGATAAAAAATAAAAAATATCAGCCATACAAAGGAGGTTATGGCAAAAGGGATCTTCAAATGCTATGCCTTGATGAAAAGGCCACCCCCTTCTCTTCTTTACATTCTAGCCTTTCTTAATCCTAGAAAGATTAACTAAAGGATTAATTAAACTCTTCTTATTGTTTACTCTCTTGAATTTAGAAAAATGTGTAGATTAGAGTTTTATGAATCTAAATTGGGTTAATTTAAGTCAATTTAAGAATGATAAAAATGAAAAATGGTCAGCCATACAAAGGAGGTTATGGCAAAAGGGATCTTTAAAGGATGAGTTCTATATAAGGGATCTTTTTCCCAGGATTCTGTTGGGTTCACCAGACTATAAGGAACCCCAGAATCAGTTGGATCTTAAGGGAAAGAGTTGTCCTCTAGTTTGTGAGATGAGGACATCTCTTGTTTTTTAAGTGGGGTAGGATGTAAGATTCCTCCCTCAAGCTTTTGAGGTGTGCAAGTATAAGAACCTCCCCTTCTGATCTTATAATTATTACCCTCTCTGAAATAAAAGAAAGATCCTGTTTTACCCTGTTTTGTCCTAGAGAGAGAAAATATCTAGAGGGAGGTAATTCAAAATTGAGATATTTTTGGATATAAAAATCCTCCTAGTGTCTAAAATGGTTTCCCCTGAAACAGAAACTCAAAAAGAACTTTCCAATGTGCAATTGGAATTAATTAAATATAGGTAAAAAGGACCTTAGCCTAAGGGTCCAGATTTTCAGAAATTTTTGGATTATGGTCTAATTAAGGTTCCTATGGACCAATAAGATTAATCCAAATGGGAGGAGATAAATTGAAGAATCAAAGAAAAACCCCCCAAAAATGAGTAAATTCTCACATAAGATGAAGAGTTGACTGAGTAGTACAAGGTTTATTAGTTAAAAATTAAGATATATTTAGAGGAAATGATGCATTTTTGACACCTCAGTGTGGGGATCTCCCCTCATGAAGGAGGCACCTATTTCACATGTGTGGAGGAGTTTTCAACTCAAAAATAATGAGATATTTTCATCTCTCCTCTCTCCTATTTCAACTAGATCCAAAAAGTAAGCTAAACTGACCCAAAAATGGTCCAAAATTGACCAAACTGATCTGGAAAATTCTAGAATCAGTTTGCTTGGTTAGAGGCTCACTTTTTCCTATACATAGAAGCCTCCCCCTTTATAAGGGCTTAATGGCATTTATGCATTGTTACTTTGCTCCTGTCCTGAGCCATTTAATTGAACTTTTTAATAATTCAATTGTTTTTGGCCTAATCCTCTCCAAAGTGAATTGGTGGCCACTCTTGCTTCAAACAAGAGTAGAACCCTCAATCCCTCAAGCCAAAGGAGAGCTTACAAGCTCTATGTAAGTTAATTTTCTTACTTGTTTAATTTTAAATCTATGATTTTCTTGATTTTTATGTTTTGCAGTAAATTGAATTAAATTCAAATGCTATGCCTTGATGAAAAGGCCACCCCCTTCTCTTCTTTACATTCTAGCCTTTCTTAATCCTAGAAAGATTAACTAAAGGATTAATTAAACTCTTCTTATTGTTTACTCTCTTGAATTTAGAAAATTGTGTAGATTAGAGTTCTATGAATCTAAATTGGGTTAATTTAAGTCAATTAAAGAATGATAAAAATGAAAAATGGTCAGCCATACAAAGGAGGTTATGGCAAAATCTTCCACAATTTTGTGGAAAAGAAAGATTATTTTTTATGTAATTCCAAAAGAGTAATTCCCACCATTTTTGCATCCAAAAGAAATATTAGGATTACTCCATGTACATATTCACCTATGAATATGCATGGATATCATTGATATTAATTATTAAAATTGATTTTCATGCGTAGAAAGATACATAAAGAATTTGTTTTTGTTATTTCAAGTGTTATTCTCATTAAATTTGATTTTTATGCATAGAAAGAGGCATAAAAGAATTTTTTTCAAAAGTTTATTCTCATTAAAATTAATTTTTATGCATAGAAAGATGCATAAAGGAATTATTTTTATTTCAATAGTGTTATTCTCATTAAAATTGATTTTTATGCATAGAAAGATGCATAAAGAAATTATTTTTATTTCAAAAGTGTTATTCCCATTAAAATTGATTTTTATGCATAAATAGATACATAAAGGAATTATTTTTATTTCAAAAGTGTTATTCCCATTAAAATTGATTTTTATGCATAAAGAATTTTTATAACAAAATTAGAATTCTCTTAAACTCTATGTTTAAATTCAAAAGTGTTATTCCCATTAAAATTGATTTTTATGCATAAAGAATTTTTATAATAAAATTAGAATTCTCTTAAACTCTATGTTTAAATTCTATGAATAGATGTGATGAGATGTGATGTGAATCAGATAATGTGAATGAATGGATGGATGGATGTGATGTGAATAGAGGTGATGAGATGTGAGGTGAATAGATGTGATGAGATGTGATGTGAAGCAGATAGATGTGAATGAATGGATGGATGGATGTGATGTGAGAATAGAGGTGATGAGATGTGATGTGAATCAGATAGATGTGAATGAATGGATGGATGAGATGTGATGTGAATCAGATAGATGTGAATGAATGGATGGATGAGATGTGATGTGAATCAGATAGATGTGAATAGATGTGAGGAGAATAGATGTGATGTGAATCAGATAGATGTGAATGAATGGATGGACGGATGTGATGTGAATAGAGGTGATGAGATGTGAGGTGAATAGATGTGATGAGATGTGATGTGAATAGATGTGATTAGATGTGATGTGAATCAGATAGATGTGAATGAATGAATGGATGAGATGTGATGTCATGTGAATCAAGATGTAAATGAATGATATGGGATGTGAGTGGATGTATGTGAAAGAATGGATGTGAATTAGTATGTGAAAGAATGGATGTGAATGTATGTGATGAAAATGGATGTGAATGCGTATGTGCAGAATGAATGTGAATGAGCATGTGAAAGAATGGATGTGAATGTGTATGTGAAGAATGGATATGGATGTGTATGTGAAGAATGGATGTGAATGTGTATGTGAAGAATGGATGTGAATATGTGAAAGAATGGATGTGGATGTATGTGAAAGAATGGACATAGATGTGTATGTGAAAGAATGTGATGTGATGTAAAGAGATATGATGTGACATGAATATATGTGGATGTGAAGTGATAGATATGAATGTATGGATAGATGTGAGAAGTCGTACATGTGAACGATTGGATGGATGTGGATGAATGAGATGAGATGTGTATGAATGAATATGATGTGGATAGAAGTGATGTGATATAATGTGGATAGAATGTATGTGATGGGATGGTTATGAGAATGTATGCGGTGGATATGAACGAATGAATGTGATGGATATGAATGAATGTGATGTGATGTAAATGGAGATAGATGTGATGTGTGATGTGAACAAATATGATGTGATGAGATGTGGATATGGGTAGATGCGAGTGGATGAGATCTGATGCGAATAAACGAGAAAAGATGTGATGAGATGGAAAATGATGTGATGAGAATGGGAATACATAAGGGAATACATATGAAATGAATGAGAATTAATATGGAACAATATGGAAAGACGAGAGTTCGTTATAGAAACTTTATTTATGACATGTTTTTAAATGACTGTTTGATGTCAAGAATGTTGGGGAAGCATTTTGACTGTCTTGTGAATGAGGTCATGGAGACCTAATCTAATAAAGTTGCAATAGCTGAAGGAGAGTCAACGGAGGATGTCTCACGTAGCAAGGTCGGCCGAGGTCTTGACCAGCCTCGGTTCGATTTAAATGGTGAGCTTCCGGTATGGTGGATGAGGGACCAAGGAAGCGGCCTATGAGTGAAGCGCTAGGTGAACTACGAAGGATCCTAGAGGGTGTTGCCCATACGGTGCTTGGGCTCTGGGTCGCCGAAGATACCCACACGTGCGTCGGGGAGGAAGATATTGGAACAAGGAGTAAGAGTTGTTTTCTGAATTCGGGGATGGATCTGGTTGATTGACCTTGATGGTCCTCAACGCATGAGTCCGTGGCTCTTTTATATAGAATCTTGCTGATCTTCAATGGAGATTTCATTTTGATTTTTATAAGTGAAAATATTGCCGGTTACTATGAGCTAGGCACTATCGAAAAGGCCCTTGAGTGGACAGGTGGTGAGCGTTCTAGTTGCCAATGATGCCATAGGTACACCGATGAAGGAAAAATTGGAAATTAGGATTCAACCGGATATTTTGGAGGATTATGATCAGTGACACTATGGTTTTATTAAATGATTGTTTTAAAGACAGATGATTTTGTGAAAAAGGCAATTTCATATTGGGTGTGTAAGTGGTGTGACTAGTTTTAAGTTTGCATGAATATCCGACTAGGGGACCTGAGAACTCTTTTCCCTGGTACCTAGGACTAAACCTAACCAAATTCTCAAATGGATCACATCACTACAATGGTTGGGTGGTTGGCTAACCCATGGGACTAGATGGGGTTATGCTGGAGTGATGGGTCCCTAAAATGAGACTCAATTCTGTTATAGTACGATAGACGAAGTAAATCCCGAATAAAAATTATTCTATGGAAAAGAATCAACGGCTGTGCCTCTCAACGAGGAAAAAAGCATTGGTCTCTATGATCCAAGTGCAATCTTTTCCTTGATCTAACTATGGGACTTACGGGTTCGGTCAGATCAGTTCAGTTAGTTAAGGCTTTTGACTACATTAGAGTAAAATTATCCTGGAGGAATTGCCCGTGCTTTTCGAGCGAGGGAAGTTTTTTCGGGTTCCGTTTTGGAAGAACCGAGGGATTAGTCTCTTGTCCGGATATCCGTGGTGGGCGAGGCCCCGAGTGAGGGACCTTGCCCCGTGCAAGAAGTGCTACTTCCGCTGCTAGCACCCCTAAACTCGTTGCGTAGTGGGGATCGGGATCTTTCACGGTCGGCCACTGTAAATTATGAGCTCTTGTATATAAGTCATTTTATGGAATATGAAAGGGGACAATCCCATTCTAGTCTCATTTGATCTTTTCCTCTTTTCTCTCTCTCTCTCTCACTCACTCACTTGAGCTTGTGGATGTATGCTAGCTTGTGTTTGCTTGCTTGCATGCTTGATTGTTGGTGTGTGTTTGTAGGGATGGTGATGTTCTTACCTCTCCCCTTCTCTCCCCTCTCTTTGCTCTCTACCAAGTCCCTCATGCATGAATATGGCATGAAGTGAAAGTTGAGCTTTCCAAAGCTCCCTCCTTCTTGCTCCCAACCTATGCATTGAATCTTTACTTGGGTGACATAAGTAGAGGTGGTGTGAGCCCCTAGTGGCTTCACATCGAGGAGCTAACCCTCATAAGGGTTGGCTAAGTGCAACTCTCTGGACTCGACCCTTTCATGTTTCCTCTATTCTCTTCTCTCTTCTTCTTGTGTGCAAGGTAGAATGTTAGGTCTAACATCTTTGGCGTCACTGGTGAGGATTGCATTTAGCTTAGGATCCTCCACTTTATTCATTTGCTAGTTTCCTTGTTTGGCTCGGTTGGAGTGCAAATCCACCGGTTGTTTTCTTGATTTTGTGTTTGTTTCTATTTGTTGATGGTGAATCCATGGAGCATTGAAGGTTGATCGAGCATCGGAGTATTTAGATCTTCAGCGAGTGTGGGAGAAGCAAGTGCTCAACATTGCCCTTGACATTCATGCAACTCTTTGATTTTTTATTTCTTTTTTTTATCAAGGTTGCACTTTAGTTTAATCCATAAATTAATTTTAATTAGTTAGTTTTAATTAAGCATTGTAGGCACCAATAGATAGCTTGAGACTAGCTCTAGCTCTCTATTGAATCAAAAACACAAAAGATTGGTGGGAAGATATCTGAACTAGCGGGAATCTAAGAAAAAACCAAGCAAAATTTGAATTCTATTGGTTGTTCTGAGAAGCGAACGGCCGATCACTTTACAGGCCACGGTCGTGGCACATCTGCCATGCCCATTCCCTTGTCAATTGGCCAAATTTGGTAAGATCTTTCCCCTAAATATGAAAATTGCATTAAAAACTAGAATAATTGCATTAAATTGGGCATAAAGTGCACTTAATCAAGCTAGTACAACTGAATTTCTCAAAGAATATAGTGGGTGGTTGTCAGACCTGCAGCCTTAAATTCCTTGAAATCCCCAGATAAATGTTAAAAATCTCTAAATCTAAGAGTGCCACGGTCATTCCAATCTTGCTAGGCCCATTCCTTCATGAAGGTTATGCCCACTCCAAAGCACTCATTGTGTTTGCCATGGCCATGTCAGTTTTGCCACGCCCATGCCATGTTGAAATGAGTGATGCTAGAGTTCCAAGTCACCTAGCCAAGTTTATCCCACATGAGCTACCATAGCTTTATTGTACTTTCCTCATATAAAAGGAGGACATTTGAAGCATTGGAATACAAGCACAACATCTCAAGTCTTTCTATGAGTGCAAGTTTCCATCTTGTAACCTAACTGATGAAACTTAATTCGCACACACTCATCACCATGAGTATTGTTCATTTTTATCCACCTTAGATTAGTGTTGTCATTAGTGTAGGATTAGGATCTAATTAGATAGATGATTAGGAAGCTTGATCCATGATTTCAACATGGTATCAAAGCTTGGTTTAAGCTCCCTATAGCTTAGCATCCATCTTCCCTAACCCCACGTTAGTCTAATCTCTTCACAAATCATCTCACTAATAACATCCTTATCTTCTTCTTCTACTTGTGATCCAAACTTGCTCAAGCTTGTTCTCCTCAATCTCTCCACCGTTGGCCAAGCCTTTCAAGAGGCATCTCACACAAGCCTAGGAAAACCTCCAACTCTAGCCATTCACACCAATTCGACGCCAGCAGCTCACGGGAATCGCGAATTAGCGCGGCTGGTTTTCTCTGCCATTCTCCACGTGTACTTTGAATTGGGGCAAGCCCCTTTAAGAGCTTGTTAGAAATAGCAAGAGGAGTCTACAACTTCAATTTGGTAGCATATTATCCACTAAGCTGGTCATAGCAAAGTAGAAAACTAGTCACTGTGTTTAGGGCAAACAAGCTTATTTGTTGGGGTTTGAGCTAAGGTTTCCTACATAGGCCTCTTCCACACTTCGAGCACAATATCCTCATGCAAAAATCCCCTTCAATGATAGCTTCCACAAGCTCAATTGAAGCCTCCAAAAATTGGGCTGCTAATCATCGTGTGAGTAAGCACTAATTACCATCATTAGTGTTGCATTACCGAAAATTGAACTGAACCAAAGGAAAAATTAAAAAATTAGACAGCTATTCTATTGTGGGAAACTTTTGTTGCATCAAAATTCATCTCAATCACTTTCATTACTCAACTTAAGTGAATTTTCACCGCATTAAGTTTATCTCTAGTCTATAAATCACTTGTTGTAAAATGGTAAGACACTGCCTGAGCACTAAAATCAAGGCTCAAGGTAAAACCCCCTTCCAATCATGGAGCATGTAGAAGTCGTCTCAAGATTTAATGGTGTTGGGTTTTTTACATGGCAAAGCAAGACCATGTACTTGCTTATGCGTAAGGGGCTTTGGCACCTTATTGAGGATAAAGAAGTGGAGGTTGAGCCACTTCAAAACAATAAATATTAGGGGAAAGTCATTGAGGAAGATGAATCTATCGCTATAGCCTATATTGCTAAAAAGTGTTGACAAAGAACCTTATGAATCAATTGTTGCTACACTTAAAAATTTACCCACAACACTAAAATTCAAGATGTCGAATCATCTCTACTTAAACAAGAATCCAAATTAAAAAATAAAGAATCATTCAAAACACATTCAAGTGAGCAAGCACTGTATACAAAGGGTGGGAGATTTCAAAAGACAAATCAATCATCTCAACTTCCAAGATGCTATCACTGTAGAAAACTTGGTCATACCAAGAATGAATGCCGCAAAATAAAGATAAACCAAAGCTTGTTTTATGACTATTGTGGAAAAATTGGTCACCTAGAAGAAGAATGCTATCACAAAAAGAAGCAGGCAAACTACATCGAGGTCAAAGCTGCCCCAAGTGAAGACGCACCATTGTACTTTTCACCCCTCTTGTCTCTACAAAAAGTGTGATGTAATTAGCCTCTGAGGTCATATGATGCACTCAAGATGAAATTCATAGCCAAAGTAGCTGTAATGCCAAAGTAGTATAAAGGCCAAAGTAGCCTAGCATAAGGGGAGAGAGATGAAGAGTGAAAGCCTAAAAATTGTACCCAATCTAGCATCAAGGGGGGGTGTTCAAATGAGTGATGCTAGAGTGCCAAGTCACCTAGCCAAGTTTATCCCACATGAGCTACCATAGCTTTTTTGTAATTTCCTCATACAAAAGGAGGACATTTGAAACATTGGAATACAAGCACAACATCTCAAGTATTTCTATGAGTACAAGTTTCCATCTTGTAACCTAACTGAACTTGAGTCTAAATCTAGTTAGCACACACTCATCACCCCATGAGTATTGTTTGTTTTTATCCACCTTAGATTAGTGTTGTCATTAGAGTAGGATTATATTAGGATCAAGATCTAATTAGGTAGTTGATTAGATTAGGATTAGGATCTAATTAGGTAGTTCATTAGGGAGCTTGATCCATGATTTCAGCATGCCATTCTCTTTTGCACTTGATTCAGAAAGCGTACAACCATTCCATTTGTGCCATGCTCATACCACTTGTCCTTCCTAACCAAAGCGAATGCCCATAACCAATTATTTTGCTTGAAGCGTACACCCATGGTAATCTTGCCACGCCCATTCCTTTCTGGGCCCTAGCTAGGTATGCCCGTTCAACAACTACCATGCCCGTACCTTTTCCGTTTTAAAGCGTGGCACCAGTTCCTTTGTGAATCCATGCACGTGTGACCTTCAGGAAGTGAACGCCCATGCCATCTACCCTCTGAGAAGCATATGCCCGTTCCCTTCAACTTTTGAAAGCGTACTCCCGTACCATTCCAAAGCCTACGGTCGTACCATTTTAAAAAATAATACAGACTTTTCACAATGGGGTTCTGCACAGTAGTTCCACATTTCCATGCAGCTACGCTCGAGTAAATTGGTGCAAAATAAACCTCTTTTTGACAAAGTGAACTCTCTTGAAGCTCCCTCTCTTATAAGGTCGAACCCATCGGTCAATACCACATGGAGTCAAACAGTGCTTGTCTTTGATAGCACTAGCGAAAGCAAAGACCACCCTAGTATAGGACGAGGAACTCCTGACCTTGAGACAGGAGAGCCTAAACCTCAGTGCATGGACAGACCATCTCCAAGAGCAAGCTCCTACCTCTCCCACACATTCACAAAGAAGCCTTGCTTTGAGGCTCCACAATTTTATCTTGGGAAACACGCAGTATGAAGAATCGCAACCCAGGGTGAGAGGTATGGACCAACCACAAGAAAGTGATCTCTCACTGTCTCTAGATCCTAGAGCGGAAGTAGGGCAAGGTGAAAGCCAACACACCCAGACCGAACCACTAGTCTGTTGAGTTGTGCTTGTTTTTAGGAGTGGCTGATTCTTACAGGGCCCAAAGGCATGTAAAAAACCTAAGGCCATGTCCATTATCTCAAGGACCAAAAATGTCATACGAAAGAGAAAGGGGGTCTACCCAGGCCCCCTTCACATCAGCCCAATCTGCCTAGGAGGCAGAATGGAGTGCAGCAATGGACCAGATGGCAATATTATGAGATGAGACACCTGATAAACAAGATGATACTGCTAAAGTCAAGCAAGGTGAGTCTTTGGCAAAAACTGTTATTTTAAATGTTCAAGATGATGTGGAGCTGGATGCAGCAAAAGGCAAGGAAGCGGAAGTCGGATTGGGTGCAGTGGACAAAAGTGTTGGCAAACCAGTGGATTAGGTAGAAGGTTTGGCGGATCAAGGGATTGTGAGTCCGAAGTCAGCCTTTGGCTCAAGCCACCGGGCTGTGCCAAAGTGTTTAGGGGATGAACTTAGGAGGATTATTATTTTGTCATATGATATGTAACCTTAGGGAAATCAAATGTGACTTTTGGGATCTTAGGGGAAGTTGGAATGTCTTTTGGCGTTGGATAGAAATGGGCAGTTATGTTTTTGTGCGCAAGAAGGAAGTAGACGGATGTAAGCAAAACTGTGGTTTTGGGAAATTTAGAAGTCAGCAAGTTTGTCAATTTGTCAATTGATGTTTATGTTTTTGAAGCTTTGACAGTAATGTTTATAGTCTCATTAATGGAAGGTGTTTCTCTCTTTGTAGTACTCTGTACAATGTTGTTCATCTTTGTTTATCTTAGAGATAATGTGGAAGTTAGAGTTTGTTTGCCAGATTAGAAGTCAGGTTATTTGTCATCCTGTTCAATCTACTAGGAAGTTACACTAGTTTACATCTTCCTTAGCAATCCTTGCATATTTGGGCTTCATTGGATAGGGTCGATGTTGGACTGGTTTAACTTCGGGTACCATGGGGATGGTGTGTTGTACCACTTCTGTAGGAACTCCCTTCATATCATGGTGTGTCCATGCAAAGAAATCCCTATACTCGTTGAGGAGCTACAAGTTTAGACTCCTCAGACTTATTTAAGTCATTGGCTATGTAGACAGGCTTAGGATCTTCTCTTGGTTTAGCCAAGTCTACTTCGTTGACCTCTACAGGCCCATCATAGACTCCTCCACTCTCACTTGTGGGGTTACGTTTGGCATTATCAAACACTAACTTGTGTTCCCCTATGGTGTATGACTTATAATGCTCAGGTTCTAGAGGTGCAAATTAGGCTCATTTTCCTTTCCTTCATTAGCTGCTTTAGCTACAACCTTAGCCTCTCGTTCCTTCTGTGCAAGTTCACAATTTTGTTTCTTTCTAGCTAAGAGACTCGGTTTTAGTTCATCAGAGACTTCCACCTTAGCTATATCGATTGGGGGTGGTCTATAATACCTGACCTTTTGTAACTCCTCTTCCCAATCGTCTATAAACTTTTGATGTAAGTCAACTAAACCCCCACCATGTATTGGAGCCATTGGGTAGTAGTTGTTCTTTCTTGCAACCTTTTATGTGATTCACTACTGCATAGCATTTACGTCTCTGCCATCTTCGGAGATGCTTCTTGGCATCTTGACAAACTTCATCCCTTTCTTTAGATTGGAAATCCATATCAAGGTCAGAGATACTCCCTAAAGTTTCTTTAGATGTTGTGGGTGTTAGAAATATGTGATCTAGCATCCATTCTTAGTGTGTTTCCTTATTGATACCTTAGAGTGGTTTGTTCTAAGATTAGAAGGTTCAAATTACTAGAGTAACTGGGTGTAGGTCTTAGTTATCTTCCTTTGATTGGGGCATCACCTTTTAGGTGAGTCAGGTGAGAAATCATAGGTAGATGGAGAGAATCAAGGGCTTTAGGTGCCTCCGTCTCATGAGCCTATAAATTCAGGGGCTACTACTCACACAAGAGAGAGCTAGAGATAGCTAAGTGGAAATTATAGTCCCCATACTTTGTACTTGCTTAGTGATCAATATAAGTGATCCTTAGTGGAAATACTCTATGTTTTCTCTCTTCATTGATATTTATCTATGTGATGCATTTGTGGTGACCTTGAGTATACTCCATTACTCATTGGTTACATTTCATAACATCTAAGCAGTGGCATGTGTTACTTTAATGATGGTGTGAGATTGTTTATGTGAGATGATCTTGTGCTTTGCTTAATTAATTCAATAACTAAGCTCACACCATGTCTTTTAAAATGGTATCAGAGCTCCTTTCCATGGGAGTGTAATCTTTCATGAGAGTTGATAGATACATCTTTGTGATTGTGGGTAGCATTCTCTATTAACATTGAGTGGTATTCTTTGTGAGCGACTCTTTACTAAATTCATCACTTCATTGAGTGGAAAATTGGAGTGAAGAAGAAGGTGTTGCATTTTGGGGCTGATTCATCACTTCATTGAGTGGCACATTGGAGTGGAGGAAGGAGTCAAAACAATTTACACATGTGTAGGTCTCTATGTGAGCATAACCTCTTTGTGGATCCTATCTTTAAATCATTATCTCATCTATTCCTCTCATTCTCTTAGTGAGTGGCACAATAAGGGATTAAGGGAGGGTTTATCATTTAGTGGGCCACACCATTGTGGGTGTGAAAAATACTCTTGGGGGAGAAGTCTCTTTGTGAAAATTTATCATGAGTAAGAGAGGGCAAAGTTCAAGCATTTGAAGACAAGCTTGTGGAGGCTTCTTTCAAACATTGAAGCAAGAGAGAAGACCAATTTTAAGTATTCTTAGGCATCATCAAAGCCACTGATGCGAAGCAACAACATTAAGCTTCAAAATCAAAGGTAAAAAAAGTTCTCTGTTTTTTGTGTGTAAAACAGAGTGAGAAGAATCACTACTTGGAGGCTTAAATCACACTTGAATGATTGTGCATTACAACCACTATATTGGGATTTTAGTAGCCCACATCAGGGCATTAGTCTCTGTGCTTTGATCTTTTAGAAAGTGTATGAAACCAGGAGGCCACAATCAAATCAACAGGTGGGTGTCTCATAAGGTTGAGAGAGAAGCAGAGAAGAGCAGAAAATTGGAGGCCATCATCTCCCAATCAGGCCATGCATTATCAACTCTCTTGTGGGGGTTCTGTAGCCCAATTTGTGGCACAGCAGTTGAGTCTAAGAGCCCAAAAATCCAACGCATACAGAGCTTGATATTCAGCATCTTCTTCAAAGGGGTTCAGCATAACATGTACAAGTAAGTAAGTGTTAATTGTGAACTTAATTAACACTTAATTAGCTGTAATTATTGAGAATATTGTGGGGGCTCCTCTGGCATAGCTCACGGGCAACAACTCCAGCAAAAATTCAGCAGCACAAATTTCCACAATTACAAAAGAATCTAGCCTCCCCAAAATTGCTCACGTTCTTCCTTGTTTATAGGAGATAGGGAAAGTTTAAAATTCGACATTTATCTTTGTGATATTATTAATTGGTAATTTCCAAGGTTTACAAGGCACATTTACATATCCTCTTTGTGAGAGCTCTCTCATTGGCCTAGATACACACATCTATGTGGACATTGCATTCCTTTGTGAAACATGTTCTAACAACTATAATGAGCATATTGCATTGCTTAGTGACAAGAAGTTGAAGGGTAAGTGGTGCCAGTAAAATGCCAAGGTTTTTACAAACTAAAACTAAATCCAAACTTGCACTAGCCAAAGCAACTAAACCCAAGTTCAAAATCTAGGCCAATTCACACTATCATGAGTGGTCATGTGCACACACCTTCATCTATTTAGTGACGGGATCCTTGAGTAAAAGCATTTCTAGATGAAAATCCGAGCTCCATTGTAAAGTCCTAGAGCTATAAAGTACTTCTTTGTTTGTGTAACACTATGTGTGTGAGTGCCAAGCTGAGTACCATGGCAACCATGGTGGTGGGGAAAATGTTTGAAAAAACCAACAAATTTGATGGCTCCAAGTACCACACTTGGTGCATTAAAATGAAAATGTGTCTAATTGAGAAAGACATCTGGGGAGTGCTAAATGAAACTAAGAAAAGACCAAGTCAAGATCCATATCGTATCTCTAAGTGGACCACTTTAGACTCAAAGGCATTGTCCCTCTTCATTTATGGGCTTGGTGATAGCCAGATTCACCAAGTCAGTTATGCAAAGACTTCAAATGAAGCATGGCTTTGGCTCAAGTCTATCTTTGGGCAAACAAATGAAGCTGCTAGATTCTTCTTAAGGCAGAAGATTTATAGGATGGAAAAGGATGATAAAACCAGTATTGTTGCTCATGTAAATGGCATCCATTTTATGATTGAACAACTCAGTGGTGCATGTGTGACTATTAATCAAGAGGAGGCCATCTATGTGGTGTTTTCCCACATGTCTCCTTGCTATGGGTAGTGTGTCTCCATCATAGCCAATCAAAACAATCATACATTAGCCTTAGTGACTTATGTCCTCATTCTAGAGGAAACTCGCATGGAGGGTTCCAAAGCCTCAACTCCTTCAGTTCCAGTGGAGCATGCCTACTCAGCTCTAAGAGGAGGAAGGATGAAGAAGTGAAAGAGAATGGCAAAGCCAAGCAACCAAAGAAGGAGGAGGCAAACTTCTCCAAGTTATTATCCTAGTAGTTTGTATGACATCTTATAGCCCGTGGGGAAAATTTGTTATCTTAGTGATAGAATTGATCCAAGAACACCCTGCATGATATGGATGCTTGATCAAGGGAGGGTGTTTGAAATATGTGACCTAGCATCCATTCTTAGTATGTTTTCTTAGTGATACCTTAGAGTGGTTTGTTCTAAGGTTAAAAGGCTCAAATTACTAGAGTAACTCGGGTGTAGGTCTAATAGCTATCTTCCTTTGATTGGGGCATCACCTTTTAGGTGAGTCGGGTGAGAAATCATAGGGAGATGGAGAGAATCAAGGGCTCTAGGCGCCTCCCTCTCATGAGCCTATAAATTCATAGGCTACTAATCACACAAGAGAGAGTTAGAGATAGCTAAGTGGAGAGTATAGTGCCCATACTTTTTGTACTTGCTTTTAGTGAGATCAATATACTAAGTGGAGAGTATAGTGCCCATACTTTTTGTACTTGCTTAGTGATCAATGTACTAAGTGGTCCTTTTGTGGAAATACTCTCTCTTTCCTCTCTTCATTGGTATTTGTCTATGTGATGCATTTGTGGTGACCTTGAGTATACTCCATTGCCCATTGGTTACATTTCATTAACATCTAAGTGGTGGCATGTGTTGCTTTAATGGTTTGAGATTGTTTATGTGATGATCTTGTGCATTGCTTGACTCATTCAATAAGTAAGCACACACCATGTCTTTTCACAGTGGGCTCTATTTTTCTTGTGGTGACTGAGGAGTTGGTGTCACTTTCAATCTCTATTTCAAACCCCTCATTATATTGGTGCTTAAGCTTGAGTCATCCCATGTGGACTCAAGCTCACATAACATATCCCCTCGATATCAAAAGGTAGAGAATGAATCATTCGTAGGGGCACAATCTTATGGAGCTCCTCACCATCAAGTGTAACCCATGGAGATCCTCTAGCTCCCTAGTTATCGATTGTAGCCACCATCATATGTATCTAGTTTAGATCTTCCTCAAGCTCAATAGCTTGTATTTTAGCATCTTTGTAGGGTGGTTCCTTCCATACATTGGTCTCTTCTCTACAAGTATAGCAGTATTGCAATGGGGCTGAATAAGTGGTGGTGTCTAAATAGTTTTCAAAAAGTCCACTACCCACCATAGGATGTTCGCAATAGCAGCTAGTCACAAGATCAACCCTGATGATAGAATCATCGAATTGGATGTAGACATGGTTCTTAGATCAGTCATGTACCATCTTTTCTTCTCTCATGAACGGGCATCTTAAGATCATTTCATATGATTCTTGTTATTTGGAAAAGTCCATAACAATGAAGGCATGTTTAACCCGATGTTTGAGAACCTTGATCCTTAAATCTCGTAGCATCCCAATAGGTTTGGTGATAGTTTCATCAGCCATCTTGACAATGATGTCTAAGACTTCTAGACCTGGCTTGGTCATCTGCGCTCCTAGCATTTCTTGGTGATTATACTTACTCACGCACCACCATCAGGGACTCCCATTACTGTGATTCCCTTAATCTTAATTAGTAGTAGTGTGTTAGACTCATCACCTTCCAAATATTGTCCTACTTTGTTAAATGGATTTTAACCATAGATTTGGTATTTTCTTCTTCAGGTACAATGCAAGGTGTCTCCATTGTATATTGGGGACATGTCTTATGCATTTCAATGGTGGCAATACAACATTGACTTCCCCATTAAGGAGACCTCTCATCGCTTCAAACAATTCAGGATCTCCACTCAATCAGGTGGTTATAGTTGGTTTCTGAGGCCATAAAGTCTTAAAATTTGGGGATATTTAGTGGTGTGTTCATGACCTCCTTTCCATAAGTAGGTGTCGGTGAGACTGGAAAATGAGGACAGTTGGTGGAGGCAAGTCAACCAAACTGAAGGGGTAGAGGTGTTCATTTTTGTGTCAGCCAACCGGAGGTCAGAGATTAGAGTCAAAGCTGATTGGTGCCTTTTGAGTTGGGGGATCCTAGTGTCCCCAAGCTCTAATCCTTATACACTTTCTTCTTGTGTGTCTATTGGTGGTGTTATAGAGGCCATCACCCAGCCACCACACATGCTTTGGTGAGGACTAAAAAGCTCTTGCTTAAAGATTTGATTTGCAGGTTGTTGGAGATTACATGTGCTGATAGTGGAACAGAGGGGTAATTGGGATTATCTGAGAAATGCATTAAGGATGAAAAATGGGAGGAATGAAAGTCTAGAGGAGCTTTGGAAGGATCTCAATAGGCTGTACCAAGGGGAGGAAGAGGAAATTGCTACTTTTATAAACGGATTCGAAGGAGTTTCGAGGAAAATAGTGAGGGTGTTGGGGGAAAATTAGATACCTCCCAATTTTTTGAAGAAGGATAGATTCATTGGACTACTGCACGAGGTTATCAAGAATAAAGTTGAATTGAAAGACCCTGATACCTATGTTGAGGCAGTCATTTGCATCAAAACAGTGGAAGAAGAGGGTGTGGAGGTAGGAGTTGGCTCATAAAGAGAAAGATTCAACTTTGTCAGCCAGATATGAACATGGTACTTGTGGTCATGTTGTAGAGTTATTGCCAGCTCAAGTACATGTAGACAGAGACCATCATGTTGAGATTCCTAGGGTAGCAGAGATTGGAGACAGAAGTCAAGAAGGAATGTATCAAGAAATTTAGAGGTTGACAAAGTGAATTGAGAATTTGAACCTTGTTGTGCATGGTATTCAGAACCAGGTTAGAAGACCACAGGGGGATAGACAACTAAGGAATAGAATGGAGAACTTCCAGTGCTTTAACTGTGGTGAGAGGGGGCATATTGCTCCATAGTCTACCCAACCAAGGAGGGAGCCAGGAGGAGTATACCCAATAATTCAAAGGCCTGAAGGAAATAGAGAAGTAGGAAATAGGGAGATGAATAATGGGAACTAGGGGCTAGTACAAAGGCAGGTACCACCTCAAGGCCCTTTAGGAAATGTACATATGCTTGAGACCATTGAAGAAGAGGAGGAGGAATATATGTTAGACATGTTAGCTAACAAGAGAACAAGATTTTAGAGATTTGAGTCAGAGGGAGATCCTAAGGAAAAAAGGGCAAAGAAGAAAAGAGAAAAAGGGAAAGCACCCATGGAAGAGAGAGAGTCTAGTAAGTAGGGGAGAGTTCCAGAAGGAGGAAAATTGGGATGGATGACCTTCAGCTAGGAGAAGACATGTTAGATAACAAGAGAACAAGATTTCAGAGATCTGAGTAAGAGGGAGATGGTAAGGAAAAAAGGGCAAAGAAGAAAAGAGAAAAAGGGAAAGCACCCAGAGATCTGAGTAAAAGGGAGATGGTAAGGAAAAAAGGGCAAAGAAGAAAAGAGAAAAAGGGAAAGCACCCATGGAAGAGATAGAGTCTAGTAAGTAGGGAAGAGTTAGAGCCAGGAGGAGGAAAATTGGAATGGTGGATGACTTTCAGCTGGGAGAAGGGGAACCCCCTTATTGTCTCCTTTTAGATATTAAGAATAAGAAGGTAGAAATTACTTATGGCTAGCTGCTGCAGCTTAACTCAAGTATAAGAAGACAGTGGGCATAAGCTACCAGTGCCACATGGGTCAAGGTTAATACACCTCAAGATAATGTAGTTGAGCTAAGCTAAGTGTCCTATGATATTATGCCAATAGTAGATGTCTGAATTTAGGGTAGAAAAGTAAGTAAAGTGTACATAGATGGTGGAGCCCAAGTGTGTGTTATGACAGAGGAGGAAGTTCATGACTTGGGTTTGAAAGTGAAAGGAAAATCCATTTTGTGTTAAGATGGCCAACAATTCTAAAGTCAAATGCTTGGGTGTGATTGAGGCCATGGAGATGAATGTATTGGGCCAGAAGGTAGTGATTGACATGCATATAATTCTAGCCAGGATTGGGGCATATCCTATCATACTAGGAAGCCCTGGCTTATTGCAATGAGGTCCAGACAAGATTGGTACAGAGGGTGTATAGACTTATTTGTTGTTGATAGACCCAAGGGAAAAAGGATAAGGTATGATCTAAAAACAGGTAACATTTTGGAGACTAGAGAGAAGTTGGAGATAGAGAGGGAAGTTGATTCAACTGCTACTACTAGCAGCTATGAAGACTATTCTACAGGTTGATCTGAAATAGATGGGGAGTTAGAGTTGGCTATTAGAATTGGAGGTCTACATTTCTGGTCTATAGATGACTAACCATTTAGCAAAGTTAGCTTGTGCTCAAGATGTGAAGCCAAATGTTCCAAAGGATGAGTTGTTGTAGATTATAGAAAAGGATTTAACCAAAGAAGAGAAAGAGCAGTATGACGAACTGCTAGAAAGATATCCCAAATTGTTGCTAAGGATTATACTTAAATGAGGAGTACCACTAGTGTTGTTCATGAAATCAAGTTGAAGGAAGGTGCTAAACCAATAGTTCAAAAACTAAGAAGATTAGAAACAATATAGAGAGATTTTGGAGACAGAGGTTATCAAAAAGCAGCTACAAGCTGGTTTTATCTATCCAATAGATGATGCTGAGTGGTGTGTCTTCTATTGTAATTGTTCCTAAAAAGGGGAACAAATGGATAATCTGTGTAGACTATAAACCATTGAATGCAAATACTAAGAGACATCACTACCCTCTTCCCTTTCAAGATGAGATTCTAGATCAGGTGTAGCAGTATGTGATGGATTTGATACTATCAAATAAGAATAGCTTCTGAGGACTAGAAGAAGACCAGTTTCATTACTCTATGGGGAGGGTTCTGCTATAGTGTGATTCCTTTTGGTTTTCTTAATGCCTATGCTAGCTTTCAAAGTTGGGCTGACAAGAACCTTGTACTATATATTGGGAACTTGTATGAGAATATTCATGGACTATTTCTGTGTATATAGTGATAGACTACTGCATGTAGAGAAGCTTAATGTTGTCTTTAAGCATCTGGATGATGATGGAGCTCAGTTGAACCTAGCCAAATGGAAAATAGCAAGGGCTATAGTAGTGCTTCTAAGACACGAAGTGAGTGAGAATGGAATAGCCCCAGACCCATAAAACGTAGAGAATTTGCTACAGATGGAAAGCCCCAAGTCAACTAAAGAATTGATAAGCTTTGTACAAAATCTCAGTTTTATCTATCCAGGTCTTTATGTATACTGGCTAAGTTTGTTTACCCTCTGCAAAAGTTAGCAGGATCCATCCAAGTGGAGTCAAATAGAAGAAGATGATTTTGAAATCCTTAAGGATAACCTGTTTACCCTACCAACAATAATGCCCCAGATTGGAGACAATCTTTTTATCTAAGTCTTAGTGTTGGGAAAGATGTAGAAGGGGGGGCAGTGTTGTTGGGAAAGATGTAGAAGGGGGGGGGGGGGGGGGGCAGTGTTGATGCAAAAAGGAACCAAATAGTCATATATGAGACCTATATTTTACATCAACAGGGTAAAGGGTGAGATTGAGAAGGCCTGGCATGAGGTTGAACTACTGGTTTTGGACACTTGTATATGATACAAAGAGGCTAAAGTCCTACTTGATTTATAGAAATTTTGTTGTGCTTACTTCCTGTAACCTTCTACCACATGTGTAATGAAGTATCCTAGGAATAAGCCAAAAGTTTAGAAGTGGATCATGGCATTGTGTAGGAGTTTGATATGAGCTTTATTAAAGGAATACATTGTGAGAGCCCATACGACAGACATGTTAACCAACAAAGAAGTGCATGTGAAGACATTGTGAGGGCTCACATGGTAGACATGTTAACCTACAAAGAAGTGCAAGTGAAGACCAAGCCTATTAAGGATATTGAAAAGTAGGTAGTCCTTGATCATAGGTTGCATGAGAACCTATAGGATGTAGATGGGACTCTCTACTTCAATGGGGATTTTAAGAGAAGTCTAGGTAAAGAGGGTGCTAGGTTTGTCTTTGTGATGAGCAAACAAGGTAAAGAGTTGTGGTCTATCAGCCACAAGATTCAAGTTAGAAGTAATAAAATGAGGTTGAGCATGCTAGCCTCAATTTGGGTCTAGAGGAGTGCAGATAGAGGAAGGTTAGAATATTGGTTATAAAGGGGGACTCTCTACTTTATAAGACAAGTAGGGTGGTTGCAAGATTAGGGTACTCACTTTTGTTCACTCTCTCTAAAATTGGGACATCGACGCAACTCGGGCGGAGTACCTCGATCGTGATATCGCCACCAATTAAAACACGACACATGCCTCCCAAGCCTAAAGCGCCATATCTCAAACAAGATACAAACTAACCTCGTGCAAGCAAGTCTAGGTTTCAAGTCACCATCCATGTCACCACCACCACATTATCTCGATTGAGATATGCATGCCACTCGGATCCACATCAATGCCACGGTGGATCCTCCTCGACATGCCCGCTTAGATGTACATTTAGCATATTCAATGATGCCATCTCCATCGTTCACATATCTCGAACGAGATAAGGAAATATCATCTTGACCATTGACAAATCTTGTTCAAGGTATAGGGATGTGATCTCATCTGTCCACATATGTCGTTCGAGATACTACTAAGATGAAATTGAAGCCGTTGAAAAACCTTGTACGAGATACATCTACACAATCTGACCCGTCCATTCACGCACATTTGAAGATGCAATCCCAGCCGTTTATATATCTCGATCAAGGTATGAAGTGAATATAGACGTCAAACATACCTCGATCGTGGTATTCATCCAAAATCTAAGCCGTCCATGTACCTCAAGAACGAGGTACTTAATTCAAATCACAGCCCATCGATCCCTCACCAACCCTAAAATCAAATGCATATCTTGGCCATTTGTTTCACTAACCCTAAAACCGCGTGTACATCCAGAGTGTACATCTTGCAATCCCTAAAATGCATGCCACCGAAACTCGATTGAGGTTATAAAACCGAAAAGTTTTTTTTTTGCCTCATTCTCACACATCGTTTTTAATCTCATTGCTCTCTTGATTTGGATTATAAATTAGTGGGGTCATTAGTATTGTTTTATAGATTCATTAGTGCTACTTATTAGCACTAAGCATTGGACCTTTCACATTGACCTGCCTGTTTGTGTTAGGCTTAGGTTCTAGCATGGAGTCACGCGAGGAGGGCCACAAGGAGGGCCGCTTGTCTATTGTGGACCTCATCGTGGAGACAGACTGTGAGTTACTCCGTAGGATTGCTAGAGACACATTGTCTACATTACATATTATGTTGGATTTGGAGGCGCTTCTATCGTCCCTTCATAGCCTTCATGATATTGTTTATGTAGATGAGTGGATAGCTCACCATCGCACTGCTCTTGTGTCACATGGCCTGACATATCATCAGGTTTGTGATTTTGGTCCGATTAGGGATGGAGCCTACTTAGACCTTTTCCTTAGCCCGTGGGATGCAGCTTGGGGCGGCAGGCAAGCCCCTTACTATTTTGCGGTGTTTGCATCCTCGTATGGCAGCACATATCTATAGTCGATATGCTGCCGCATATGGAAGGATGCCGAACAACCGCCACATTTCCATATACTTCGCAAAGAAATTATATGCGGAGTTTGTCTTCGGGGAGGAGGTGGATTACACTAGCCATCGGCCCGGTGGCGGTGCTGGCCGAGGCCGCCTCCAGAACCAGGGTAGGCGGCCTTCACCAGCCCTTCATGTAGCTACAGATCCTACGTTTGTGCCTTTGTTGACAGTCGAGGCTCTTAGCACCCAGGTGTGTATCGACATATGGAGTACAATGGAGAGCATCCATCACGTGGTGCGCTTGTTCTCACGATCGATACCGATGAGACAGATATCAAGGTATTTACACATTTATTACTTCTTAAGTTTTTTCATAGTCATTTGTTTACATGTTTATATTTACTTTTCTATATTTTTAAAATGAGCGGCATGGTTGATTGTGTCACGTAGGGTCCCACACCTACAAGTGAGAGACTTACTCAGGAGTTGATAGAGGTGAGAGCGGATATTAACCACCTTAGAGTTGCATTGTTGAAGAATAAAAGAAAAAACTCCCAAAAATGAGTAAATGCTCACATAAGATGAAGAGTGGACTAAGGACCAAAGAAAAGAATTAAAAAACTGAACTTTGACACCTCAGTGCAAATCTAGATCCAAAAAGTAAGTTGAACTAACCCAAAAATGGTCAAAAATTGACCAAACTGATCTGGAAAATTCTAGAATCAGTTTGCTTGGTTAGAGGCTCACTTTTTCCTATAAATAGAAGCTTCCCCTTTTGTAAAAGCTTAATGGTGTTTATGCACTTTTACTCTACTCCTGTCGCCCTGAGCCATCTACATTGAATTTTTTAATAATTCAATTGTTTTTGGCCTAATCCTCTCCAAAGTGAATTGGTGGCCACTATTGCTTCAAGCAAGAGTAGAACCCTCAATTTCTCAAGCCAAAGGAGAGTTTACAAGCTCCATGTAAGCTAATTTTCTTACTTTGTTTACGAATTTTAATGAAAAATCTATGGTTTTCTTGATTTTTATATTTTGCAAATGATTGAATTAAATTCAAATGCTATGCCTTTGATGAAAAGGCCACCCCCTTCTCTTCTTTACCATTCCAACCTTTCTTAATCCTAGAAAGATTAACTAAGTGATTAATTAAACTCTTTTTATTGTTTACTCTCTTGAATTTAGAAAATTGTGTAGATTAGAGTTCTATAATTCTAAATTGGGTTAATTAAGTTAAGTGAAGAAAGATAAAAATGAGAAATGGTTAGCCATACAAAGGAGGTTGTGGCAAAATTGGTAAAATTTTCCAAAATTTTGTGAAAAAAAAGTTTGTTTTTATGTTATTCCAAAAGAGTAATTCCCACCATTTTTGTATCTAAAAGAAATATTCTAATTACTCCATGTACATATTCACCTATGAATATGCATGGATATCACTGATATTAATTATTAAATTTGATTTCTATGCATAGAAAGATGCATAATGAAATTTTTTATTATAAAAGTGTTATTCTTATTAAATTTGATTTCTATGCATAGAAAGATGCATAATGGAATTTTTTTATTATAAAAGTGTTATTCTTATTAAAATTGATTTTTATGCATAAAAAGATGGATAAAGGAAATTTTATTATTATAAAAGTATTATTCTTATTAAATTTTATTTCTATGCATAGAAAGATGCATAATGGAAGTTTTTTATTATAAAAGTGTTATTCTTATTAAAATTGATTTCTATGCATAGAAAGATGCATAAAGGAATTTTTTCATTATAAAAGTGTTATTCCTATTAAATTTGATTTCTATGCATAGAAAGATGCATAATGGAATTTTTTATTATCAGTGTTATTCTTATTAAAATTTATTTTCATGCATAGAAAGATGCATAAAGGAAATTTTTTTATTATAAAAGTGTTATTATTATTAAATTTGATTTCTATGCATAGAAAGATGAATAAAGGAAATTTTTTATTATAAAAGTGTTATTCTTAATAAAATTTGATTTCTATGCATAGAAAGATGCATAATGGAATTTTTTTTATTACAAAGGTGTTATTCTTATCAATTTTGATTTCTATGCATAGAAAGATGCATAATGGAATTTTTTATTATAAAAGCATTATTCTTATTAAATTTTATTTCTATGTATAGAAAGATGCATAAAGGAATTTTTTTATCATAAAAGTATTATTCTTATTAAATTTGATTTTTATGCATATAAAGATGCATAAAGGAAATTTTTTTAATTATAAAAGTGTTATTCCTATTAAATTTGATTTTATGCATAAATAGATGCATAAAAGGGTTTTTTTAATAAAAGTGTTATTCTCATTGAAGTTGTTTTTTATGTATAAATAGATGCATAAAGAATTTTTATATCAAAATTAGAATTCTCTTAAATTTTATGTTTAAAAAATGAATAATTAAATACTCCAAGAGAGAAATTTCTATCGTTTTATATTCCCACAGATTGTAGAAAGAAAATTCAGGAAATCTATCGAGATCAAAACATTCACATAAATGATTAATTTATTCCTCATTGGAATTCGTCGATAGAAATCACTTAAGTGAATATTCAAAAGAAATTCAGTAAAATAGTAACTGAATTATCAAACCTTTTCGAGAAAGACAGTTCAAGAAAAATCTTATTCGACTCGAACTTTGAATCAGACCATGACCAAGACCAAACTCTTTTGTCAGTTTCGAGGAAAGAAGGTGTGACCAGTTTAGAAAAATACACTCAAATCTCCCGCCAAATCTGAAACTAAGTTTGAGACCCTTCAATTTGATCTATGGATCAAGGTTATAGAGTTTGAGGAATTATGGTATGAAATTCAGAATTCCGATTAAGAAGTTTTGGGGATACTGATTCAAGAAATACTCCTTGTATTCAAAAGAAAATCAAACTGAAAACTTGCTTAGAAACCCTGTTTTCTTAAAGGACTGTCTTACACCAGAATGCTGGAGGGAGCATTTGGTATATGTTTTTCTAAGGGAAGTTCGGTTGCAACAGCTGGTGGGGAGTGTTCAAAGGATGGCTCACGCGGCAAAGCCTACCCAGGTCTTGGACCAGCCTTGGTATGGTTGAAAAATGGTGCGCTTCTGGTATGATGGGCGAGGGCCGATGAAGCGGTCCCTGAGTGAAGTGCCAGGACACCTAAGGAGGATCCTAGAGGGTTCTGACCAGGAGATGCACAGGCTCGCAGTGCCTATGACACCCATGCATATGTCATTTGGAAGACATGTATGATGGACGAAATGATTATTGTAATCTGTTGATTACTGGATCTCGTTTGCTGTGACCAGTTGGTCTTAACGGAGAGTCCAGAGTGATACTGTTTTTTGAGAAACAAGGGACTGGATGGAATTTTTGAGTTATGACATCGATAACCAATAATTGTTTGTCAATGGATTATTTTATATGTTAAAGTTTTAAAGAGGAGTGTGTGTGTATCTGTATTCGAAAGCAAAAGTTAAGAAAGGCATTCAATTATGGGTGGGTGAGTAATTGTCTGGTTCTACCGATTCCAGTGGTTGGCTGGTGATTAACCCATGGGACCGGATGGGGTTAGGCTGGAATCAGTGGAGTTTTAATAATTAAATTGAAATAATAGGAATACGCTTAGAATTTGAGTAGTTAAATAAACACCTAAAGAATTTATCAAATGAGTAGATCAATGGTTGTGCTTGACTTCGGTTAGGAAAAAAGCGTTGATTTCCTCAAATGATTAGATCAACGACTGTGCCTGATTGACTTCAGTTAGGAAAAAAAGTGTTGATTTCTTCAAACTAAGTCAACGATTGTGCTTGACTTCGGTTAGGAAAAAAAGTATTGATTTCTTCAAACTAAGTCAGTGATAGTTTTCCTTCTATCTAGTTTAATCAGGTGAAGGATAGTTTAGTCTTTTGACCTCGTTAGAAAATTCGTTAAGAAAATCAAAAAGATGGAATTGTCCCCGTTTTTTGGGCAAGGGAAATTTTCCCGGTTTCGGTTTTCGGAATGACCACGAGATTAGTCTCATGTCCGGACATTCGAGGGCGAGGCCGCGAGTGAGAAACCCTACAGCCCCGCGCAAGAGGAAGCTACTTCTGCTGCTAGCAACCAGGAATCCGGTGCACGGAGGTGGAAGAGGGGTCTCACAAATACGGATTTTTCAAGTCTCTTGGCGCTTGCCATGGAAAATCCTGCTCTTCCCCATGCCATCATACCCAAACATGCTCCGATGGTGACCAAACTTTGCGAGCATGTAGGGGTGGGTCTCCTCCACATACTTGTAAAGTTTGGTCACCATCAAAGCATTTTTGAATTAGCAATTAGTACTCGGTGTAGATTTTTCAAGTCTCTTGGTGCTTGAGAGGCCATGAAAAATCCCGCTCTTTCCCATGCCATCGTACCCAATCATACTCGGATGGTGACCAAACTTTGTGAGCATGTGGACGTGGGTCCCCCTACATGCTTCCAAAGTTTGGTCACCATCCAAGCATGTTTGGGTATGATGGCATGGGGATTTTCAACAACAAACAATATGATAGCCAAAGTGTTATAAAAATCCAAAATCCATGAACATCAACTAAAATGCAATGATTAATGAAAAAACTCATAATGATAAAAACATCAACTAAGTACATCATAATGTGAGCTAACCCTACCACTCTGGGTTTAGCCACTAACTCAAAAGATCAAGGCATAATGATAATGAGCTACCCCAGCTATTTTGAGGTAAGTCACTACTAATAAATCTAAGTCATTGGGAACTCAATGGAGTCTTCTTGGGCCCTTTTATTTGGCAGTTTAAGGGAGTCAAACCTTTTCTCTTAAGAAGAAACGTTTTCTAATTTGAAGCTTCAAAACGGCTACTTTATTCGAATTTGAATTTGGGAGGGAAAATGGAATTTAAAATCTAGCGGATAAAACCATATCATGTAACATATCTATGGAAAGCTCTTGATGCGTAGATCACGGATCTGTAATCTCCGCTCAGATCGGAGCTTGTATGTAGAAGTTATGGAGGTCCGAAAATTGTAAAATTGCCCCCCCCCCCCCTTTTTGGGGGAAAAAGTGCACCCTTTGACCACTCTTACACCTCTCTTACAAACCAATGGTTTTTGCTTACATGGCGGGCTCCTATTTGTCAAAAAGTTAAACGTTTCCATAACCTCATGGCAAATTAAAGGGCCCAAGAAGACTCCATTGAGTTCCTAATGACAATGTAAGTGAGCTAACGCGACTAGTCTGAGTTTAGTCACTATCAAGATAGAGATCTAGTCAAAAACACCCTCTCTAGCTCTCAAATGCTCTCATAGTCATCCACTCAAAGTAAAAAACGAGGGCAAGAAATCGGTTTTTGGCTTTGTACTCGATCAAGAGTGAGCCTGGTAGAAACCACTAGATGAGAAAACTGAAATACCTCTAGCTCCCACTTCCCACCTACCACTTCCCACCTAGAACTCAAAACTCCCCTGATGAAGTTGAATCTGTTGGTAGAACTGGCCTGCCACAATCATGCTATGGGCATCAAAAGAAAACCCATGATCATCCACTGTATCCTGGTCATGATGCACTTTGGCCTAGTGCAACTCATCAGATAGTAGTCTACTCCCTCGCTATTTCTCTCACCGACAATAACAGCAAATACATCACCCTCCTGTAGCAAATCTATCAGGTCATCATAGCTGGCCACATGAACACAGGACCTGTGCGCTCATTGGAAAACACTAGATGTGAAGGATGCTTGGGGGAGAGGACTGTCTGTATCCATGCATCTGCACATCCTTTCAAGGCACAATGTGACCAATCTCCATCCATACATGCTCCACAAAAGCATGCAAACCGTCGTGTGTAAATCGTGGGGGGGGACGCCATGCATGTGCTCCTGATGGAATGTAAGCCCAAGGTGCGAGGTACTATGATGGGAGGCTCTATGGTCAATCATACCACCATCCATATGCCAAAACAATCTCCTGACAATCTGAGCATCACATTTGGGATACGATGATGCTGCACTCCCACATAAATGTTGGGAGCACCACTCGACCACGTGGCGTGCATCTCTGAACCGTTCAGCATCATGTCACTTGTGATGACGTCTCAGGGTACGTTTCACACACATGCCCGCACCATCATGCTCTCCTTTCCCATGACCACTCTCAAAGAATGACCAAATCACTGGGATACTAGATTGCACATGCCACCTATAAACCCATAAAATTAGTTATTGTTTTCTTTAAGATGTTCTAGTGAATTTAGTTCAATTGTGAATATAAGATAACCATAAGTACTACCTATAGAGCCAATAGAACTGTGGACAACTTGAACTATGCACCACAACCATCCGACCAAAGCCATCTCTAGCCACGTGTGATCCCACAATCTCATAAAAAATCATGGGATGAAAACACTGTTGCACAAAATGTGCATTATGTGAACGATCATCTCACTGATATAGAAATGATACTCTTGAATAATGACACAGGCCTCGAGGGTACTTTCTATCCCATCTACATGGGCCTCTGCATGTCGATAGCTAATGTGGACCATAATAGCAACCTGGTGAGGTAAGCAACAGAGATGATTAGGACACAAAAAATCAAATAAGTAATATAGCTCAAACATGAAACAAATATTATAAAATATAACCATTACCTGCTCCGAGAAGTAATACTTAGATTGTATCTCCTGAAAAGGAGAGAAGGTGTCGTTCTCTGCAAAATCAACCATAGAGACGACCACACCAATAGGAAACTTTGCCAAGCATTCTCGGAACTAATGATCCTGCCCACTTGGCGCAATGACTATGCCATATATAGGGGTAGATCTTCTCCCTAAATGTGGTGTGAAGTGACAACGGGGTGTATGTTTGTCCACGACCTGCAACTTCTTGGATTGCCCACCACTCTAGAGCTAGTGTGTCACATACTCATAACGTTGCCATGGAACTATCTCTTGGTCACTTGCATCAAGATCTACCATCTGTAGATGTGCAAGTAAACCACATGATATCTGTAGATGTGCAATTTATCTCCACACAAGGCATCCTATGGAATTGGGCATCCTCCATGCGCATGCACACAAAAGAGAGTGGATGAAATCATGAGGACTTCGAGGCAACTCTCTATGTCCACTAAGAGACTGGAACACATCATAAAAAAGTTGGAACTCAACATGGTAGTGACAACATGTGTCATGCTGTCATGAGTACCTCACAAACCAAGGCTTACACCCTTCAAATGACCTTTGCCCAATTTTAAGCTCTGGATATGATGCCACAAACTGAGAGTACAAGTCTATTTGGGTCATTTCAAGAAAGCAAGCACCGTGCTCAATGAACACTCCTCTTGTCACTCTCGTACGCAAAGCTTTCTTGAAAACTAGCAAGACACGATAATTTTCCTCCCAAAAACTATCAAGGCTCTAGTGGTTTCATCTAGTAGGCAATCATGCGTAGCTACACGACCACTACTCACCCACAAAGCACCAACCTCATTGGCATATCTAAACTTTGCCATCTAATAGACCCAACTCTAAGTGCTGTGGTATTATGGAAAGGATGCGAGATGTGGCACACTCACCTTACCCTTCATTTGGGAGCTACTTATGGTTTCCACAATAGCCCATCGAGCAGCCAAAGCATCCGCAGAGTTCCTCTTCTTATTAACTGTATAGGAACGACGAACACTTTGTAGCACTGCCATGTCAGCTCTCCTCTCTCTTCAACCTCCAATGTCAAAAAGCGCCCTATAGTTGGCCATGTTGGATAAATTGATCAAAGCATCAAGCACGCATGCCTATGATGAAGGCACAAGGTCTTTAAAATAGGATTGGAAGATTGCATGGGCACGACGATGCGCCCTTGACTTTGATAGTTCTTTCCTATCTACACTATGGACACCCAAAGGAGGAGGGGTGAGTTCTTCTGGAAGAGAAGGGGGCTTAGGAAGGGCGGGTTCATGTGGATTATCTAAACTAAGGGGTAGTGGGGGAGAAGAGGGTGGAGGGAGAGGAAGTGGAAGAGGAGGAGCAAGGCTTGGATCATCGCCAATGGAAGGTATTGCTCATTGACGTGCTCTCCCACTCTCTCTTTCTCTCATGAGCTACCCTTTTCCTCTCCTCCTCTCTTGAACTTGGTGGACAAGGGAAAGTCTAGTCTTATCACATTTCCAACTCCTACGACTTTGAGAACCCATTCTCAAGGAAGCTAAGAGAGAAAAAACTATGAAGGCTCAATGATGGGATAGTACTAGAGATGTGCGATTATATAGGAAAAACAGGTTATCCACTTCAAATCTCATTGGATTTTCTATCTAAGATTGATTGGATAATTAAGATAAACATAAAGATAAACTATTATCCACTTAAAAATTGATATTATTAATAATAAATATTTACAAGTCTAAATATTTATCATTACTAGATATATAAATATATCTTTTATTTTATAATTATATAACTGCATTTTCTTTTATAATGTATTTTTTTAAAATTTTATTCAAAGTTTTATCTTACACATAAATTTATTTTTAAGGAATATTAAATTTATTTTTTTAAATTAAATAATATAAACTTTAAAAACATATTATTTATCTAATTTTAATATATAATTCTTTAAAATTAGTTATATATATTTTATTATTTAAAATTTTATATTTTATTTCTTTTAAAAAATACTAAATTAACTTTTTCAAAATTATGTTTTTAAAAAAAATGGAAAGGTGGAAAGGAGGTGCCACATGTCACATGCGTGCATGACACATGGCATTTTCTTGACATGTGGCACTATTATGGTGGGCTGATGTGGCATGCCATGTCACCAAGTGTGAGGTGACATGCAAAGGTGGCAAGAAGATGTGGCATTAATAATGACTAGGATGATGAGGTGGGGAGTCAACTAGGTTGACCATGTTGACATGGAGGGTGGAGGTGGCAAGGTGCTTATGTGGATCCTCTCAAAGGGCTGATGTGGACATAAAGTGGCATGTATATATAAGATTTGTGCCTACCCAAGCCTCGCACATGGCATGATATCTAGGCTTTAAAGTTTACCAAGCCTAGATTTCTAAACCTAACTAGGATTGGTTTTAGACTTGAAAAGGGGAGAGTGGACATAATATGGGAATTTTCACTTGGTAGGATTGAAAATGGACCTTCCTATACTCAAATTAAGCCAAAAGTTTTTTAATAAATTCATGGCAACAAGTATATTGATCCCTAGAGTTTTTAGATTGAAAGAATCCATATTTGATTTTCTAGAATTAAATTACAATTGATTTAATGGGCCTCTCAGTCATAACAAATTTTCCAAAGTAAATCTACAAAACTCCGACCGTTAGATTTGTAATTTTACCTTCTAATCTTTCCCAATCTAATCATCACTATATATATACAAATTGAGCATTTTAAATGGTAGATGTGGTGGGAGGACAAAATAGTATGTTTTTTAACAATTCTAATGCCTTTTAAATAATATAGAAAATAGTATAACACATCAAAAATTACTCGATAAATCAAGTAAAGCTCTATGTTATTTGCATTTGTGATATGCAAGGTGGGAATATCATATGAGTAATAATGTGAAACTTAGGCAATTTACTCACATTCATCAGTGTACCTGTCCAAACCTCCGATAGGGCCTGTATACAATTTTGGTTCCCAAATAAAAGAGGATTTGTAATAATTATTGGATATTCGATCAAATTATAGTTTTAGGTGCCCAACTTTGCATGTGATGTTTCATTAGAATACCTTGAAGTTAAACTCCTTAGGCTAACTAGGAGAGATTGACTATTCTTCTTGAAAAAATGCCTGTTTTTAGGCTAAACTCAAGGGCGCCTACTAAACGAAACTAGATAACCTCATCTTGCAACCCCCAATACAAGGAACTTGGAAAGTTAACCAAAGATGAAATGAATACCTGGTTTCTAAAGGTGAGGAAGCTCTTAAATTGTTTCCAAGCCTTCTAGATATGGCATGTATCTAGGGAAAACAACATGAAAGCCCATGAGTTGGCAAAGTAGGTTTTCTCCAAGGATTTGCATGCTGTGTGACAGTCTAAGAACCACTATATCAAGGTAGAGAAACCCAATATAAGGAAGAGTAGTTGCTCTTGACAAGTTTTGCAAGAAGAGAGCTGGATGCTTTAAAGAGGAGAGCAATTGTCAGAAGAGCTTTGAGATATGTATTGATTGGAGACACATTGTATCATAAAGGAAATGATGCTATTTTGAGAAGAGTTTTGTACCAAGATAAAATTTTGAATTGTCTGAAAGCTTGTCATGAAGAGGGTTGTGGTGGCCACTATGGGGTTGACGTTACAAAGAGGAAGGTGTTGACATCAAAGATAATGTGGCCAAGCATGAATAGATACATCCACCATTGGTGTAGGACCTGCCATGTCAAGATTTTTAGAAGAAGATTTTAGTTCCTGAGCCCATGCATCACATTATGAGATATGGGGCTTTTGAGAAGTTGGGAATAGATGTAATAGGGCCTCTTCCAGGAACTAAAAGTAGAAATTTTTATATCATCTCATTGATGTGGACTCTTTGACAAGGTGGCAAGAGGCTAGGGCAACCAATAATGTTACTACACCAACAGGTTTGTAGGTTTGTGTATGAAATGATTTGCTGTAGGTTTGGTGTTCCTTTGGAATTGGTCAGTGAGTGATCAAGAGAAGGAGTTAAGAGCTAATTTAGTCAAGGATATGACCAAGAAATTAGGCATCAAACCCAAGTTTACCACACCATACCACCCCTAATGCAATGGGTTGGTAGAAAGCTTCAATGGAGTGTTATAGAGATTCTTATTCAAACTTGTGGGGAAGATCATCCTAGTGATTGGGATATGTACCTAGACAGAGTAGTTTGGGCATTTAGGGTATTTGAAAAGAATGTTATTGGGTATACTCCATATCACTTGGTGTAGACTGTGTGTGTTGCCAGTGAATGTAATGCTACCATCACTTGACTTTTTGTTACAACATAACATGACCCAAGAAGTACCTCATCAGTTGACCCCCCTAGACACTGCCTATAGCTGACTGTCTTCTAACCCTATCTGACAGTATTATTTCAATATGACTGCTTCAATTATGAGACAGCTCTCACTCTCAGAACGTCAGATATACCTTCACAATGGCTCTATCTTAACAAAGACAATCAAAACAACTCAAACCCAACTTCATATCACAAATTCTCAATGATCACGGATACAAGCTTTGAACACTAGGATTTCTTCATGAAAACTAAGACAAAATGTCTCAACACCCCTGAGATAATGGGTCCAAAACATATCAAAAAAACACACTCAAAACTTGGGGATTCTTCATAGGTAAGCTCCAGCACAGCTATTCAAACTACAATGAACTTACAATCACCAACTGTAGGCCTTCCCTAGACCTACTCACAAATTCAACACTCAGCTGATTGATATGAGCAACAATTGAACATGTATTTGGACTAAACCATGTCTCTAACAGAGTCATCACCTCTCAGAAATTGTCGGGGACACATCTCGAGATTGATTCTCTAGACCTTAGTGCCTTCTCTGCTCTGATTTAACCAATTTCACTTCAATTGCACTGCACTTCACTTCTACAACTCTCCAAACCTAGATGACCTTCTATCTGCAGCTTGTCACTCTAGTGTAGATCATTCACACTTCACTCACTCTTACTTCCCTTGCTTCTGTTTACAGGACCATGGTACATGGAGATTAGATTATTCCATAAATTAAATAATAAAAGAAATAAACCATAACATCATAGCATAAATTAAGAGCATGAAAATCAAATATCACAAGATTGGGTGTAATATCCCCCCCGACATGTGTGGCTCCACTCCCACATGTGGTATTTAAATCATATTCATAAATTTAGCCCTTAGAGCCATAAATAGCATAGCTTTTCCAAAATTGGGCTTTTACGAAATTGAACCTTAGTCCAATGCTTTTAAAGCATCTCATCAAAAATAAACATTGCCCAACATATGTACAATGGGCCAAATCATACAAAATCAAATATTTAGCACACATGTGCTTAGCTAGATAATCTCGTCCAATGTCCACCTTGGTTGTTCCGAACTCATGATCTATACGCAACATAGTCCACAATGTCAGATCACAATTACTTTGGAATCACTCACAAAAATAATTCTAACAAATGGAAATCATTCACTACCATGCTTCACACATGAACCATGCATCACACATAATTTATTAGATTCACTCCCATGATAAAATATTCTAAAAAATCTCATGATAGTCCTCCCATTAGAGAAAGACAAGTGTCCTCAGTTGTAACTATCAGGATACACGAGTAATCAACATTCCTACTCATAATGTCATTATGTATTTAAGTGGATTCACTCCCACATGTCCTCACACGCATCACACAAGTCATTAAGTTAATTGGATTCACTCATGATCAAACTCACAGAACCTTTACATGTGTCACATGTGTCTTATGTTTATTGGATTCACTCACAGAACCTTTACATGCGTCACGTGTGTCTTACGTTTATTGGATTCACATGTGTCTTACGTTTATTGGATTCACTCACAATCAAACTCGTACATTGGATTCACTCATAATTTTTTCATACGCGTCACATGTATTCACAAAGTATACCACACATTTCACGCATGTCACATCTGGTTGGATTCACTCACATCCAACTAGGGTCACCCTCATCGAGAATTAATTCAAAAGAGTTGATTGGATTCACTCACACCAATCAAACTCATACATTTCTTACATGCGTCACACATGTCATAGTTGGTTGGATTCACACTCACAACCAAATTAATCACACTGGGGTCACCTAAGATATTCTTTTCACTTATTGGATCACCCAATAATAAATTAATTACCACTCACAATCAAACTCACACATTTCTTACATGCGTCATAGATGTCACAGTTGATTGGATTCACTCACAACCAAATTAATCACACTTGGGTCACCCAAGATATTCTTTTCACTTATTGGATCACCCAATAATAAATTAATTCCCTCTTGTTTGGGTTGTAACTGATCTCAGTTGCATATTTAATTAGCAAGTGAAGAGAGTCAGAATATAATTTCCATCACAGATAGAATCCCTCTCAACACTTGATTGTGATAAGTTATCCGCCGTCAAATAAATATCACTTAGATTATCCGTCTCAGACATCAAAAGAGTATCCTTCACATACACACTAACATGAGTATCTTTCACAAACACCAACACAACTATCTTTCACAGACACTTGGTTATCCTTATTTGAAATAGAAAAGAGAATGATTTGAAGAAAGTGTTTTGAATGAGGTGTTAAAGTTTAAAGGTTGAATTTGAAATAACAATAAGTTACATACATTCTTCGGTGATTAGTCGGAAAACATATGTGCATCATTGTTAGTTCACTCGAGTCGTGATAGTGAATGCTCTAATATGTATTTTCTTCTACATATAGAAAGTACAATCAATCATTAAACTTTCTTGACCAATATATTTGAATTTAACTATAGTTTTTTTTTTAAATTAGGCTGAGGATTGGTATAGAACTCTGAGGGTGTCGAGGAATGCTTGAACTTTATCGCTCTTAGGACATTTTTCTTGAAGCAAGTTCTGCATGAAGGAGTCTTATGGGGTATAGCTTCACAGCTACACAAAACTGAGAGGAAAGAAGAGGAATCGATTAGAGATTTCATTAGCCATCTTAAACATTTGAACTCTCTTTGCCTTCCTTTCGCATGAACGCTATTCGAATAATTAATTGTTGGATAGATTCATCCACAATTAGAGATTTCATTAGCCATCTCAATCATTTTAACTCTTGTTGCCTTCCTTCCACATGAACACTATTCAAATAATCAATTGTTGGAAAGATTCATACATGGTCTTAACCACATGAAGTGATCTATAATGGCTTAGTCATTAGAAAGATTACTACATGGGATGAAGTCACAACAAATGCCATCTAACTAGGATAATATCATGGTCAAAGGAGCTAAAGCATCAGATTCAAAATCTGTTGCTTTCGAATTCATGAAACATAGCACTTCTATAGTTAAACCCCTTGCCACTAAAGGTAACACTTTAGTAGAGATGAATTTCACAGATTTCATGAAAGCACTCCTCCAAAAGGGAATGAAGGCCAATAGAGACTGTGAAAATGTACATATATACCCAAGGAGAGAGCTTCAATGGTGCTCAATCTACCGACAAGCACATTCGATCAGTGAGTGTCCAGTGTCCTAAGGGCGCACTATAATGGAAATTGTACTTTTTGTGGATGTTATGGTCATGAGGCTTCATAGTGCCGCACATGTTTGTAAACCCAGCCAATGCTTCTAGGCCTCAACAGTTGGCTTTGCCAGCCCCATCATAACCACTAGCCATAATACCTACAGCAACATCTCAACCCAATACTGATCAAATGGCACAACAATTTACAATGGACAAAATGTGTCATTACCTCCACCAATTTTGGGACCTCACCCTCCATCCCTGAGGATCACACCATTAAATCAAATAGGTTTCAAGAAACCTTTTGAGGTTCCAGACTATGAGGTTGACTTGGAAAGTGCCTCACGTGTCGCGTGACGAGGACTCCATTGAGCTTCATCAAGACTATAATGTAGTGGATGGCAGAGGGGGAGTCAAGCCAGTTTACCAACTTGCACAATGGGAAAGGGCCAAGACATTAATGCCACAACTACAAGAATGCCTTTTTAATGTTAGCATTGTCAAGGGCTTTCGAAATTCCCTCTAAAGTTTCCTCATCTCAACCAAGTAGTGCCCTCAAACATGCCACCGGCTACTTGTAACTATTGTGGCATAGATCCTTGGATTAAGGACTGTCCTAATAAGATTGTGGTGACAAGCCCACAAACAGGACCTCTTACCACATTCCTAAACATGATTGGGGTGAGTAATCAAATTCAAAGATAGATCTTAAAAAATCTAGATCACACATCTTTGAATTCTGTCACCCAGATAAAAGCTCAAAACCAACATGTTCTCAAGAAATGATCTATGGCCTTGGTAGAAGAATCTAAGAAGAAGAAGAAAAACATGAGAAAAAAGTTGGATAAGAATGGGAAAACAAAGAAACCCAAAAAGACAAATCTTGGGACACCTCAAGAGCTAGTCTTCATTAGGGACCTAGATAAGGACTCAAACTCCTTGGACACAAGGGATGATTTTGAACACGGTAGGAAAATATCCTCCAAAACCAAGAGCACAGGGAAGGAGACCCCATAGGAACACGCAATTCCTGAAACTAGATCACACATGACAAAACTTGGCTCTGATCTTGACCCTCAGAAGGAGATTGAGCAACTCCAAGAAATTAATGATTTAGTTACGAAATTACAAGAGGATCTTGAACCAAGACCCAAGCAAGTGAGAGTCTCAGATACTGTACCCTAGTACATTAACTCTTACTAAGATTTATAAACCTCTAGATGTGTCGGGTGCCATCATCGAGAAGATACTGAGGCCTCCACCTCTCATAGTTTGATCCTTGATTGATTCAAGGGACCACTACCATACGGAAATCCTGAGTCCATCTGATGACTAATTGTAACATACCCATCTTCACTAATAAAGAAATGTTCATGTAATAGATAAATTTATGAGTTTTTATGGTATAAAAATCAATGATTTTATTATTTGAGTCATTTTTACTTAGAATCTTCAAATTTTGAGCCCAAATTTGGATTTTACAACATCCAAAATGAACACCGGATCAAGCTTATACGTAAATTTCAGTCATTTTAGTTAAAAATCGATGACCTTTAAACCTTAATAAATGCATGACCGGGCATCCGATTGACGAACGGTCTGAACCCCAACGACCAGGAGAACCTCTCGGACAAAAAAAAATTTCACCGCCGAGGCGATCCAGCACACAAATCAAGGCGAGCGTCCCAAATTTGGAAATCTCGTCCCAAAATTTGGGTCGTACACACTTACTAAGGCACCCATACGATGGCCGCACAAGAACCAAAGGATGGGCGTCCACTCTGTGGTCCACACGTATCCCTACGTGGACACCCATGCTGCCCTAGACCAGATAAGGTACATGCGTACCACTCCTTTCCCTGACAACTGATACGGTACCTTTCCCCTAGACCCATGCAAGCCACTGATCCATAGCCTTTACTGGCACACCGTCCTTTCGTCCTTGCTTTGCGCAGCACCCGTACGCGTGCCCCACAGCTATATAAACCCCCGGGGTGCTCCACAGGCAACACACATTTCTACACAGCGTATGCCATGTTGTACCGCCGTCCGTCCCTGTGTAGTGTACTGAGTATAGCCGCCCCTCTCACACCCCCTCATTTCCCTCTTTTCAGATAAGCCAATTTCCCTCCATCCCCCTCTTGCTAGGAGGCAGTGTCCTTAACTCTTCTCCCCCCCTACGTGTGAATAGACTTATAGTAGCCCTCAGCCCTTCTCCCCTTTTGCAAAACGTTTTTGTCTTAAGGACATCTCACAATTCCCCCCTCCCCCCCCCCCATTTGCGTAGACTTTAATAAGGGATTTTTGCCTTAAGAAAGGATTCATGCGCTATAGTCTTTTGTTCATACATGAGCAAACAATCTCAGAATTGAGATCCGACTGAAGCGTTTTGACCGCGACAGCGAGCCCTACAAGTCGACGTCCAAGATGGCCCTATCCCGAAAACGTCAAAATGTTGTCTCGAGAGGAGCACGCAACAACGAGATTAGGGAAGATACTCCCGATGCGGCTCCAACCCTCCCTCTCCAAGCTCCTCAAGGAAATGGTGGCCAGGTTAGCTTGGTTATATTTTAAAGAAGAGTTTTTTTTATATTAGTGCTAATAAATGTGTACCTTTTCCTTTTTGAAATAATGACATAAAATTGTATGAAGTTACGAATTGTGTGATGCTGTATTCAATAAATTGCATTGAAATTGTTATCTTTAAAGAGTGCAAGTTTTTCCTGGCTTCAATACTAACTCCGTTCCGTGCTTGTGTAGTCGGGCGGCGTCGTTAGCAAAGCCCGAGAATGGCCCAAGGTATCCCTCATACCATTGGGAGAATAAGGTTCACCGATTGAGGCGAGAGGTTATGATGCTGCCTAGTTCTGAGGGCCCAGACTAGTGTGGTAAATAAGCCCACCCTAGTGTGCAGACATCCCTCTGAGGGGCGGGAGGATCGAGCGATGGAGCCTGAGAGAGCGACAGGCCAGGGCGACCAGCCTGGCTTGAGTCCTCGTCGCTATAGCGGTCGACAATAAGGTGTATGGTCCCGTAGGGTTTTGCCCTGCATGTAGAGGCTGGAAGGCCGAATTCTAGATCATCGACAGAATAAAGGAAAAGAATAAGAGAGCCGGTTTGGCTTGTATGGAATTGATTCATGTATAAACTTTTTATATATAAATCTTGTCTTTGGCATGATTGTATTGTGTAAAAAGGCAGTCTTAGCAAACCTTGTGAAAAGGGCTTTAATTAAGAAACATGTTTATTTATGTCAAACAGTGTGGTAGGATTAATTAGAAAACAAATTTACGCGTGAGTAGGGTGGAAAGTGGGAGGATGGAATGCCCCGATGACACCATCCTACGGACGGGTGGACCCGATTAGTTGGGTAGCTTTCCAACAGATTAAGTGAAAGTCCTACGCTAGATAATTAGGTTCTTGGGTAACTCTATTCTAGAAGACTAGGTCAGCGGCTATGCCTTGCATGGATGAGGAAAAAAGCGTTGCCTCTAGAAATCAAGTCTAGTAGTTGCCCAATTTATGATAAATTACCCTATGGTTGATTTGACTTTTAGAAGATCACGCTTCCCCTGCGGGATAGGACTAGGTCTTACCTATGAATTGTATCCTTGAATCTCTACATGGTCAAGGTGTCGATAAATAGGAAATTTTCTCCAAGTTAAGACTTAGTGGACTATCTTAAGTGTTTCCCCTATTTTTGGAAGGGGGGAACCTTACAATTGGTATCAGAGCTGATCTTAGCTCCTAGGAATTGCCATTTAAGGACTATTTTGTAATGAATGTTTTACCTAACATAATGCTAATTAATAAAAACATCCTACTAAAACAAACAAGTTGAATTGATGTTTGAATGATTGTAGGAAGAGGAAGATGCCTACTCGAAGTTTCTAGTTTTCCCAATGCATCTTCGAGACTGCTAGTAGTCACTCCTCAAATTTCGAGTTCCGTGACACCATGGTGCAGATACTAGAGAAGAATACTAGAGAAGATGTCCCTCCCTCATTTCTCTCGTATTGAAAGAGGATGGGGTAGAGATTTCTGGAGTCATGGGCCGAGATATTTCTTCATCCGAGCAGATCGAATTGGGAACCTTACAACCGACCTAAAGCGGATTCGTTGGATTGAAAAGTTAAAGATGATCGTTTATTTTGGTTTGTCGGTACCCCCAGGGCCAACACCTCTGTCACTATAGATGGTATTCGCATACCTCATGATCATTGGGTGTATGACCAAGTGATGCAGATCTTACCTGCTGATAGAGTAGCTGTGATGGGATCTACCCCGATCCAGAGTCTACCACCCTTACCATCAGTTTTTAGAGTGGTCTTAGAAACTACAGCGGAACCCCCATATTTCACCTACGTGGACTGCTCTACCCTTATGTCATAGTCAAGCTTAGGAATTTCCCTTGATGGCAAATAATTATATTAGTCTCATATCTTTGTAATAAAACTCGTCCTTGTAAATATTTGGAAATAAAAAAATTTCAATGTTTTACTCTCCAAAAATAAGCGTTGTGCAAATATGAATCTTGTAATCTTAAAATTGTTTTTACAATGATGGCCAAGACGATCACCCTCCACTTCCCAATGCGCTTTACACTGATACCCAGGAGAAGAAGCTCCTGCTCAAGCAAATGCAACCTCCCTCCTCTAAAGGAGAAGGTTCAAAGGTTGAGAAGGATGCTGAAGTCTAGATTGAGGCGATGGACAATTATTTCTCTGCCGTCGGTACTGGAGTAGCAAATCAGTCTATTCTTGCACGGTTTCGCCTCATCAGAGATGCTAAACTCTGGTGGAAACAGTGGTGTCGTGACAAGGAAGTCACCGAGCATTCTCAAATGTGGGAAGACATCAAGCAGGCAGTGAAGGAAAGATATCTTCCCCCATCCCATGAATCCATAAAGATGAATGAGTTTTTTAGTCTTAGGTAGTGCAGCTTAACTCTTGAGGACTACTATTCCAAATTTATCACTCTTCGGAAGTATGTCCCAGCTATGACTACTTCCCAGTAAGTGGCTCATTTTTGCCAAGGGTTAAATGAACCCTTAGACTCCCACCTTGAAGAAATGAGGCCAAGAACATTACAGGATGCTCTCATACGAGCAAAGCCCCTTGTGAAAGAAATGAAGACTGACAAACCTAAGCATCAAAAGAGATCTTACACTGAGGCAAATCCTAAAGATCAACCCTACAAGAAACCCCAACAGAATTTCCCCTACTACAAGAGAGGGTGACAAGGCAACTCTTTTGTTCCCCGCTCGTATGCTGCTTCTTCCAAAGAAGGCCCTCTGTGTTTTGAGTGCAATGAGTTGGGACACTTTAGAGCCAATTGTCCCAAGATGGCAACATCATTTTCCCAAGGTAGCAGAGGAAATCAAGGCCGTGGAACCCCTATATCCACCAAGGTGCAAGAGGCAGTGGGCGTGGCAGAGGCCGCGGAGGAGCAGTTGCTAGGACCGCCTGTATTATAAGTGAAGAACCAACCTTGGAAATGGCTAAAGAAGAGCGCGCCACCGTCCATGCAGCAATAGAACACCAAGGTCCGAATAAACAATTTGGTATAATCCAAACCCCAGCCACTCATCACGGTAAGCCATTTCAGCTTTTGATTGATTGTGGCAGTACCCATTCATTTCTTTCTCCTAGGTGTTTGCAAAAATTAAACTTGAGTCAAAAAATAGCTAGAAGAATGACTGTAGAGTTATCCAGTGGGAAAGAAATAGTATCTCGCCACTCTATAGGAAACCTTGATTTTGAGCTGGGTAATGAGCCAACTCATGGCCACTTTAGAGTCTTGCCATTAGGAATTTATGATGGAATCCTTGGGATGGATTGGTTAATTGCAAACAAAGCTAGCATTCATTGTAACCAGGGGAGTATCACTTTTGAAAATGAGCATGGCCAAGTAATATCTGTTCAGGAGATAACAGGAAAACCTAAATCTAGGGTAGTCAAGGCAAAACATCTTCTCAAGGGAACACATAAGGCTCAACAAAGCCATTGAACCTAGTATGGAGATAGAACCCTCTTGGCTCCAAGAATTCTCTGACATCTTCCCTGACGAGGTTACAGGGCTACCGCCTCCTCGAGAAGTCGATCATGAGAGGTGATCCCTGGAGGATAAAGATCCCTTATATAAAACTCATCATCAGATAATAATTCACTCAGATCGTATCATTCAAATCCTTATCACAATAATGGTCCATTAGACTGAATTTTCTATCTGAACAGTCCTTCATGAAAATTTTCAATTATACAGATTTTTAATTTGACATCCCTTAACTTGATCCATTGGGTCAAGTGTTAACAGTAGCAAATCTATCAGCACAATCCACTAATCTCATATTGATTTGCTAAAGTCATTAACGTCATTTGAGTTATGAACATCATCACAGGGACTCTCCCCATTAATCCTCATTGTGGTTTTGCTTAGTTTAATACATTTCAACCAAAATTCAAGAATCTTCATTTTTCAATCAAAATCCAAATCAACTCATCAGTTCTCAACCAAAATTTAAAATCATATCAACCACATTCGAATTCATCATCTGGATAGTATTGATGCTTATAATTTCAAGTCTAAGATTTACTCGTATACAGTGCCAGTAAAGAGTTGCAGTTATACCCTCGGTATATATGGGTAGTCACGATCCTTGGAACTATAAGGTAAATACCATCATGTCTAGGCCTCAAGCAAGCCTCAAGCAAATCAGGGATTCCATACAATTGCGGTACTTCCATATCTGAAGACCCAATTACCAATTTATGAATTTCAGAATAATAAAAGATCTTGTTTCTACCTAGAGAGAGAAAATATTTTAGAGAGAGATAATTCAGTTTTTAGATATCTTTAGATGGAAAAATATCCCTTCTTATTAAAATAAATTCCCCTGAAACAGAAGTTTAAAAAGAAATTCCTAAGGTGCATTAGAAATAAATTATAAATGTGCACAAAAGACCTTAGCCTAAGGGTCAAGATTTTCTGAAAATTTTAGATTATGGTCCAATTAAGGTTCCTATGGACCAATAAGATTAATCCAAATGTAGGGAGGAGATAAATTGAAGAAAAAAAGAAACCCCCCCCCAAAAAAATGGGTAAATTCTCACATAAGATGAAGAGTGGACTAAGGACCAAAGAAAAGGATTAAAAAACTGATTTTTGACACCTCAGAGTGGGGATCTCCCCTCATGAAGTAGGCGCCTTTTTCTCATCATTACCCCCAATTCTTAATCAATAAAATGAGATATTTTCATCTCTCCTCTCTCCTGTTTCAAAACTAGATCCAAAAAGTAAGCTGAACTGACCCAAAGATGGTCAAACATTGACCAAACTGATCTGGAAAATTCTAGAATCAAATTGCTTGGTTAGAGGCTCACTTTTTCCTATAGATAGAAGCCTCCCCCTTTGTAAAAGCTTAATGGTGTTTATACACTGTTACTCTACTCCTGTCCTGAGAGCCATCTACATTGAATTTTTTAATAATTCAATTGTTTTTGGCCTAATCCTCTCCAAAGTGAATTGGTGGCCACTCTTGCTTCAAACAAGAGTAGAACCCTCAATCCCTCAAGCCAAAGGAGAGCTTACAAGCCCCATGTAAGCTAATTTTCTTACTTGTTTACAAATTTTCATGAAAAATCTATGATTTTCTTGATTTTTATGTTTTGTAAATGTTTGAATTAAATTCAAATGCTATCCCTTTGATAAAAAGGCCACCCCCTTCTCTTCTTTACATTCTAACCTTTCTTAATCCTAGAAAGATTAACTAAGGGATTAATTAAACTCTTCTTATTGTTTACTCTCTTGAATTTAGAAAATTGTGTAGATTAGAGTTCTATAAATCTAATTTGGGTTAATTTAAGTTAAATAAAGAATGATAAAAATGAGAAATGGTCAGCCATACAAAGGAGGTTATGGAAAAATTTTCTAGAATTTTATGAAAAAGAAAGTTTGTTTTTATGTTATTCCAAAAGAGTAATTCCCACCATTTTTGCATCTAAAAGAAATATTCTAATTACTCCATGTACATATTCACCTATGAATATGCATGGATATCACTGATATTAATTATTAAATTTGATTTTTATGCATAGAAAGATGCATAAAGGAATTTTTTTTATTATAAAAGTGCTATTCTTATTAGATTTGATTTTTATGCATAGAAAGATGCATAAAGGAAATTTTTTTATTATAAAAGTGTTATTCTTATTAAATTTGATTTTTACTCATAGAAAGATGCATAAAGGAAAATTTTTTACTATAAAAGTGTTATTCTTATTAAATTTGATTTTTATGCATAGAAAGATGCAAAAAGAAAATTTTTTTATTATAAAAGCATTATTCTTATAAAAATTGATTTTATGCATAAATAGATGCATAAAGAAATTCTTTTTATTTTAAAAGTGTTATTCTTATTAAATTTGAATTTATGCATAAATAGATGCATAACAGGATTTTTTTTATAAAAGTGTTATTCCCATTGAAGTTGATTTGTATGCATAAATAGATGCATAAAGAATTTTTATATCAAAATTAGAATTCTCTTAAATTCTATGAGTATTTGATAAATGAATAATTAAATACTCTAAGAGAGAAATTTCTATCGTTTTATATTCACACGGATTGTAAAAAGAAAATTCAAGAAATCTATCGAGATCAAAATATTCAAATAAATGATTATTTTATTCCTCATTAGAATTCGTAACTAATTTAGAAATCAGTTAAGTGAATATTCAAAGAAAGAATTCAGTAAAATAGTAACTGAATTATCAAACCTTTTTGAGAAAGATAGTTCAGGAAAAATCTTATCAAACTCGAACCTTGAATCAGACTATGACCAAGACCAAACTCTTTCGTCAGTTTCGAGGAAAGAAGGTGTGACGAGTTTAGATAAAAATTAAAAAATGGAGTTGTCCCCGTTTTTCGGGCAAGGGAAATTTTCCCAGCTTCGGTTTCGGAATGACCACCAGATTAGTCTCGTGTTCGGACATTCGAGGGCGAGGCCCCGAGTGGGAAACCCTGCCCCACGCAAGAGGAAGCTACTTCCGCTGCTACTAGCAACCGGGAATCCGGTGCGTGGAGGGGGCAGAGGGGTCTCACAAGGATAGAAAAATATATTAGCTAGATCTGTTAGTACTAAGTCACCCCTAAAGATACCCATAATGATAGTTGGATCTGCATCTCTTTCTGTATTTTGGCGAATTAGTGTTAAATCTCCTAAATTCAGGTCATCAGTTAAGTTTATCTCATACTAAATAAGGAAGAGGGTTAGTGTAGACAAAAACAAGGTTAAGGTTTGAGGAGGGGCCCAAGGAGTTACCGGTAACAAACCTATCTCCAAGGCTCATTCAATGAGTAGTCTCAATTCATCTGTAGGCTCCATTCTTTCAGTCCTTTCCCTTATTTCCAACTGGCTTTCCAATTCTTGTATCCTCTAGTCTTTTGTTGATAGAAGATCAAATATTGTAGCCTCACATACCATTCGTGCAGCATCAACCTCTTCATATCTTCTTATGCCCTTCTTGCCGACACTTCTAGTGTAGTAGCAGCTTCAATTCTCTTTAGTTTCTCTTTGGCTAATAACCAGCTGCTTTCTTAGATGTTGATTGACTTGATCAAGCACTTGTTGGTGACTGGCTAGCATCTTATCTATTTCCAAAGATTTTGTAAGTGATAACTTCATTTAAGGCTTTGATTTTTTTTTGCATGTGCTTTGTGTAATTGCTCCCTTTTAGCTTGAAGATTTACCACTTTTTGTTCAACTGCCATGATGGATTTAGTAAGGGTGGTGATTTTCTTAGTTAACCCTTATTCTTTGACCTAGAACAATGTCTGATCCTCCTTAAGCTGCTATGCATGTTGTTCTTCTTTTTCTCGATCATTAGCCACCTCCTTTTGAAGCTGCTCTTTAGCGAGGGTCAGCAAGAAGGCATGGATCATGATCACATCACTCATTGGCCCAGAGGTTTCGCAGGTTGACTCAAAGATCTCAATATATTGGATTGGGTCGCCATCCCCTGAGAACTTTTGTACAAGTTTGGAAATGATAGGTGGCTTCATTTGGGGTGGTAGAGTGGCGCCTAGCTCCCTAACCATTCCTCGGCCCATTCTTGGGGCCATATTCAGCCAGATCAGCCCTTGTGATTGCGTTAAGATCTGCATTTAGATCCACAATTGGTCTTTGACCAGCTACTCCCCCCCTACCTCCTGCATTTTCTCTTCTAGGAAATTCAGGTCTATGGCTAGGTCCGGTCAACTCCTCATGGCCTGCTCATTATTAGCGGCCTCAGCCTCCACCTCTGTTGGATTAAGAGCTCCATGCCTTGCTAGAATGTGGGATGATTGATTATTTGTTCTATGTCTTCCCTTGTATAAAGGCGATCCTCACCCTCTCCAGATTCCCTAGGTAAGTGGTCCCCTTCATTTTACGTATCAAAGACTTCCTCCGCCCTTGGCTCTTCATTGATGGGTTCTAGATTTGGGATTGCTTGTTCAGTCATACCCATCCCCGTACTATTAGTGGTGTTTCTAGATGTTTCTGGTTCCTTGCCACCCATTGAGTACGAGCTAAGTAAGAAGCACAAATAGCGCATGAGGGACATGCATGTCTTACACCCTTATTATCCTTAGAAGTTTGATTCTTGATAAGTTCTCTTTTATAAGGAAATTCTCAACTTTGGAGACTGGATGAGTGAGAATCTAAGGGCCCCCATACACCTGAACATGAAGAGAAGGAGGAGGAGGATGAGCCATGCACCTAAGACAAAAGGATATTCAAAAGTTTCCATGAACAAGTTGGGATACTATTTTGAAAGAAATGAAATGAATGTCGTATTATCTATCATTGTTTATAAAGACATGATGGTCCCCACAAACTTGGATGGTGGTGCTAGTGTCAACATAATCACTAGGGATTATTGGGAGGCCTAGGAAGCCCACCACTTATGGGCACATGCCTCGTAATCAAGTTTTCCACCACCATCAATGATAACATAGCTAAACATTTGGGCATCCTTCGAGATGAAAATATTAAGACCTTCAGGCTAAGCTTCCACCGTGGTGATGGATTTTCAAAGAAGAGTGTCATATACCATGATCCTCGAAAGGTCTTACATGAGAGATGCAGGACCCGATCACCCAAGTCAAGGAGATTATGGGCAAAGAGTGGAAGCTCATGTGAGCTCACTAGAAGGGGTGGAGCATGGTAGTTTTCTCATAGAAGATGCGTGAAGTTATGTGGAGGCCATTGGCTGCTTTCACAATGTGCACCTATGGTTTCTCAAAAAAAACTATGATAGAGCATCCTTGAAGCTTTAACATGTAAGTAAGGAGCTCACTGTTGTGCCCATATTAATGGTTGGTTAACCTCAAGAAGGAGGTTCAGTCAAGACAAAGGCATGATTGTAGCATGGAGGATATCCATGTGGAGCCCTTGTTCAAGAGCACAAAGAGAAAAGAGCAAGTTATAGGAGTTACACAACTTCAAAAAGAGATGATGCATAATTTATTTGGCACACCGCATTTGAGTGTTGTTGAGGTAGATGGATTTGAAATTAAAAGTGATGAAAATGATTCAAATGATGATGTGGAAATGTTTGGAATGATTGACAGTTTATTATCGTCTATCAAAGAAGATGAGTAAGCACTTCCAAACATGAAAATTTTCTTTTAAAAATTCAGGATTAAAAATTCAGGAAAGATGATTATGTATGGAAAGGAAGAATGTATGAAATGTGTGTTGTGTGAGAAATATAAGATAAAGGGACCATGGGAAAAGGATGTACAGCCATTCACCTTGGTGCCATTCAAAAGCATGTGCGCTCAAAAGAACACAAATTTGCACACATGAAATGGCGTAGTGAGAATGATAAAAATACCACCACATGTTGTTAATGAAGGACATAAACAAAAGTATTGGAATCACTTGAATGAAATTGATGCATTCCTTAAAAAACTTAGCAATCATGAAATATGAAAATTTATACAATTTTAGCATATGCACCTAAAGTAGATATCCATGCAGAAAGGATATTCTTCTTACACCACTATTGTTGAAATGTCAAGCTCGTATACAGCTGGAGGATAGCACATGGGTGCTGACAGAGTGACAGTATGGTAGATGGATATCATGTGCTGACAGAGTGACAGTATGGTAGATGGATATCGTGTGTACTGACAGAGTGACAGTATGGTAGATGGATATCGTGTGGTGTGTTTATGACCGCGTCCAGCTGGTCATGTGTGGTGTGGACATTACATTAGGTTTACTTTGTAGTGTGGACATAACACTATGTTGTGTTCTCCTTTGTGTGAGTGAGAGAGATGATGACTATGGCTTCTCTCCTTCTTTATGATTGATGAATATGGATTAGGGTTTGCTTCTCTTTGTGTGTGCTCCCTCCTTCTTCTGTTTTTTATCATGGTATCAGAGCCTAGAGCTCATTAGTTGTGTTGTGAGATTGAGTGAGAGAAGAGGGAAGAAGAAGAAGAAGCTGTGAAGAATTCCATTGAAGCTGTGGAGCAAAAGAAAGCTGTGGAGCTCACCTCAGTTACAGATCTGAAGCTTGGCCTAACAAGTAAGAGTAGCAAAACTCTCTTGAGCGGATTGCAGGTGCCAAAGAGCAGGTTCAGTGAAGATTGAAGTGCATAAAGCAAGCAGAAAATTTCTGGTTTTGAAGCTTTCATGGAAAGCTTGTGAAGGAATGTATTTTGTCAAATGTATTGGGGAAAAAACAAAGGAAACACAGAGGTTCTCATGTATTGTGAAAGGGCACATGTATTAGCAACACTGGAGCAAACCATTACATGAAACATTGATGTATTTCAGGAGATTTGTGAAAGAAAAATTTTGGTTTTTTTGACTCCTGCAAAACAGAGAATATATGCCCCGTGGAGGATCAAATGCGGCAATACTACTCAGAATTGGAGCTTGCCCTTCATACCCATGATGCATTAGGTCATAACTAAGGATCCTATCAACTCAATGGTGATAACCCCTCTCTCCTAGAGCCTCAGAAGCAGGCGGCGCTTTTCTGTAGCAGTTAGGTTTCAACATTTTTCATGCCATTTACTCATTTCTACACCATTTGATGCCATTCAAAGCTTGGGGAGTTGAGAAAAGGCATTGCTAAGGCATTGTGAAGCTTTGTTGGAGCTCATTTGTTGGATTAAGAGCTCATTGAAGTCAATTATCAGTCATTTGCAAGTTTACAAAACTGTCTGCAGAAACAGAGTCCCACTAATCAAAGCATTAATCCCTACCTGTAGCAAATTAAGCTAATTCCTTTGGTACAAGCAAGGAGCTATGAGTTGCTAAACTTTTGATTCAAAAATTTTTGAATTTGGATGAGATTTGAAGAATCTATGAGCTTTTTAGTGACTGTTGGTCACTGACATATGCAGAAATAAGCAAACTAGAGAGTCACATTTTTTACTGTAGCTCACTCAACTTGAAGAATTTGGTCATTTCCTCTTAGGAGAACTTGGAGCAAAGTATTGGGAAGCTAAAGCATACCTCAAACTTGGATTTCTACAACTTTTTGAAGGATTAAGGATCATTCTTTGACTGGTTTTTTACTGGTTCTCTGGTGAGAAAAAACCAAAAAATTCCAACTAAACTTTTTTGAAGTGTAATGCCTTGGATGGTTGAGATACATGCATTGGAGAGTGTTTAGAGGTAAATGTGTATGCAAAACACATATTTGAAGCATTTTACAAAGGATTGAAGTCTTGGACAGCATTTGCAAGTGTGACATTATAGGGTACATTTAGTACATTGTTTCGAGTACAATCTGTAAGCAAACATGGGAGATGGTCCGGTACAAATTGTTGGAGAGAAGCTTGACAGAACTAACTTTCAAGTGTGGAAGTTTCGAATGAAGAGTTTTTTGAAAGGCAAAGGTTTATGGAGTCTCGTGTCGGATGAAGACCCGGAGCCATTTCTACCTCCTCAACCAAATAATGCTCAGTTGGTGGCTCACAAGCAATGGGTAGAGCGGTCTTCGAAAGTGTTGCATTACTTTTCAATATGTGTAACAGATGCCTTGCTTATTCACATCCAAGATGCAAATACACCGAAAGAAGCATGGGATATATTGTGCCGAATGTATGAGACAGACACTGGTGCAAGGAAGATACAACTAAAGCAACAGATTCACAGTGTAACACGAAGGAATAGGAGTATACATGAGTATGTTCAGGAAATCAAGGGTTATGCAGATTCACTATCATTAATTCATGCTCCAATGGATGATGTTGATTTGGTTGCTCTCACATTGCGTGGTTTAGGTCGGGAGTACAAATCTTTTGATAAAGAATTAAAGCTTGGACTTGGTGGTATGAATATTACAGGTGGTGCATCCTCATCCAGTAATGATGAGCATGCAAGGAATCAAGCTTTTTACTCATCTAGAGGCTCTCGAGGCAGGGGGAGATTTGCCCCTCGAGGCCGTGGAGGACGTGGTTGGAATGACAGGTTTACTCAACCACAATCAAATCAGAATTTTCAGAATTCACAGTCATCATTTGGACCACGTGGAGGTCATGGATTTCAATCCCATAGGGGGAGAGTTGGAACAGGTGCTCGTGGTAGAGGATGATGGCAAGGTCCTCAACAAAATTTGAATGGGATTGAATGTCACTATTGTGGCAAACTTGGACATATGGCAAAAGATTGTTACAAAAAGCAGAATGATGTCAGGAATGGAAGACCACAACATGGAAATTATGCATCTACTAGTAACAATGATGGGAGTTCAAATCATCTTTTTGCAATGAAGCACATTATGGGGACAATGGATTCTCAGAATGCTGGAGATGAGTCATGGTATATGGATTCGGGTGCCTCAAACCACATGACATGTCATGGTGAGTGGTTTGAGAAGATGCAACCATTGGGTACAAATGGTTATGTGGTCACAGGAGATGATACTCAGCATCTTATAACACATGTTGGCAGTGTGCCTTTGAGGATGCATGATGGAAATGTGAAGAATATGTCAGAAGTGCTATATGTACCATCCATTACAAAGAATTTGGCATCAGTAGGCCAAATGGTTGAGCAGGGACTACAAGTAAGATTCAATGAGAATGGCTGTTTTGTGGAAGACTTTAAGCATGGCTATAGATTGATTGCCAAGGGCAAGAAGGAAGGAAGGTTGTTCAAATTGGATGCAGGCATACCAGAGTTGAACTCAGCCATGTTTTCTAAAAGCAATGGGATTGTGCAAGACATTGATATGTGGCACAAAAGGATTGGACATGTCAATATACAGAGATTAAAGAACATGCAAACAAGAGGCATTGTCAGTGGACTGCCTAGATTCAAATATGATGGACATATGCATGTTTGTGAAGCCTGTCAGTTTGGAAAGAAGGCAAGGTTGAGGTTTCCTAGAGAAGGAAATATAAGTAACATGCCACTTGAGATAGTACACAGTGATGTATGGGGTCCTGCACAAAACCCATCTATCAAAGGCAGTCTATACTATGTGACATTTATAGATGATTTCAGCAAGATGACATGGATATACTTTCTGAGAGAGGAGTGAAGTGTTGGAAAAGTTCATGGATTTCAAAGCTCTTGCAGAAAAGCAATATGGCTGTTGGATTAAATGTTTGAGAACAAATGGAGGTGGTGAATACACCTCAAAAGCTTTTGAGCATTTCTTGAGGAAGCATGGAATAAGAAGACAGTTGACTTGCAGGTATACACCTCAGCAGAATGGTGTGGCTGAGAGAAAGAATAGAGTCATATGTGAAGTGGCAAGGGCAATGCTCAATGAAAAGAGCATGCCAGATTACTTCTGGGCAGAAGCATGTGCTACTGCAGTGTATATATTGAACAAAACACCTACAGCAGCCATTCATGGAAGCACGCCAGAGATGCGGCTTACAGGTTACAGGCCAGACATTGGACATCTCAAAGTTTTTGGATGCATAGCTTATGTACATGTGCCTGACGAAAGAAGAAGGAAGTTGGATCCTAAGGCAGAGAAATGTGTATTTGTTGGATATGCACAGGATCGAAAGGCATACAAATGTTATAACCCTCAAACTAGACAAGTGGTCATCTCACGAGATGTGGTGTTTGATGAGTTTGCTAGTTGGTACAAAGTAAAAGATGAGGGAGTCATTGAGTCACTTGAGGCAGATGTGCCTGTGAACTTGCCACAAGCAAGTTCTAGTTCTACTACTATGTTTGGGCCAGTAGAGCAGAAGCTGAGAGTAGCAGTGTACGTCCATGGTCTAAACGTTTGAGGCATGAGAGTGTGAGCACTGGGAGTAGTGCTATGGATAAAGGAAAGAAGAAGGTCGAAGGAATTGGCAGGACAGATATGTGCCACCACATGCTAGAGTTACAGGTTTACAGAGTGACCCGCATGCATTGCGGAGATCCCAAAGAGTCAGATATCCAGTTGACAGATTGACATATCGAGATTTTGCTATGCACTATGCATACATGACATCTATGGTGAAGCATGTGGAACCTACATGCTATACAGAGGCTATTGGAGATCATGTATGGGAGAAAGCCATGGATGAAGAGATGGATGCTTTGGACAAAAATGATACATGGGAATTGGTTGAGTTACCGCAAGGAAAGAATGCAATTGGTTGCAAATGGGTGTATAAGGTAAAGTGCAAGTCAGATGGTAGCCTAGAGAGACATAAAGCAAGGCTGGTCGCTAAAGGATATGCACAAACTTATGGTCTTGATTATGATGAAACTTTCAGCCCAGTGGGTGGCTAAGATGGCTATTGTGAGGTCTATCATTGCACTAGCAGCACAAAAAGGTTGGGCTTTACATCAAATGGATGTAAAAAATGCTTTCTTGAATGGTGAACTACAAGAAGAGGTGTACATGGAACAGCCAGAAGGATATGTATATCCAAAATATCCTACTTTTGTTTGCAGGTTAAAGAAAGCAAAACTTGTGCCAATCATGACTCTTGAGGCCACTAAGATCATCATCCTTTGTAAATGCACTTTTCAAGCAATGCATACAACCTATAGGAGTCCGAAACTCTGAAATTGTCCTCTTCACTTGTTGTTCCTCCATCTTACTAAAAACCCATGGGGCTCTTGGAAGTTGCACCTTTCCATTGGGTCTAGTGCGAGCCCACAACTCTTGCATGCAACCTATCTCTTCTAAGTCGTCCCTTTGGCCTTTAGTCTCCGTTTTTCCTGTCATGGTCTTCCACAGAATGTCAAATACATTCTTGAACATAAGCATCGGGTCAAGCAAATGGTTTATAAGAAGATCACCCCAATAGGGGAGTTGGTGAAAGATAGAGAGCCTCTTCATCCCAAGACATGCCAAGTTGCCACATTCCTCCCATTTGGGCTTCCAATCGCTTGCCTTCAATGCACTTGGAGGAGGTCTTCCTAGATTACCATCCCGCAATTCATGATTTTCTAGAAGATACCTAACATGTCCTTGGTAGACATTCTTTCGTAATGCTTTTGAGTATCTTGAATCAAGTCGAGGACCACATAGAGGACATACATTATAACCCGATATAGATAAACCTGAGCATTCTCCATAGCCAGGCCAATCATGCATTGTCCACATGAGAATACCTTGCACAGTTGCAAGTCTTTGGCCACTCTACTGCTTTGACATGTCCTTCACTTCAATTCCGTTCCACAAGGTGCTTAACTCATCAATAAGTGGTGTCAAATATACATCCATGTTCTTCACCTTGTACTTTCCTAGAACTATTAATGAGAGCAACAAATGACCTTTCTTTATTGCCAACCATGGCGGAAGATTATAATTCACAAGGCAAACAGGCCATGTGCTCCATGAAGAGCTCCGTAAACCAAAAGGGTTTACACCATCCATTGCTAGGCCAAGACGGAGGTTACGAGGATCTTCCCTAAAAGCCGGCCATTTCTCTTCAATGTGTCTCCATGCGGGTGAATCAGCAGGCACACGCATCACTTCATCTGTGGATCGAGTTGTGGCATGCCATGTCATCAATCTTGCTATAGATTTGCACCTAAACATGCTTTTTGTTCTTGGGATGATTGGAAAGTGCCTAAGAAGCTTTACTGGGATAGCTTCCCCCTAAACATCTTCTCTATATCTGTTAGAGCCACAATGGGGACATTCTTGCAAATGCTCGTATTCATGGCGAAAGAGAATACAATCATTGCGACAAGCATGAATATCATTGTAATCCATGCCTATGGATTTCAATAACTTCTTGGCATCTGCAAGAGATGGAGGCATCTCGTTGCCGTATGGCAATATCTGGTCTTTCAAAAGCCTGCAAGTATGGCAATATCTGATCGTTACTATTAAGATTTAGTCAAATACAAGTTAAAAATTTATCATTCCAACATTAGGTGTAATCTCCATAAATCCCTTACTTGAAGAGTTCAGTGACACTTGTATTAGACCATCCAAAAATTGACTGTAAATTTAGCATCGTAAGAGATGCATGCAATACAGATATCTTGGCACCATTGTATAGTGGAAGGCGTCCAAGTTTACGCATGGCCTCTTCCTCTGGTTCATAATTTGACCGTTGAGAATGTCGTGGTTGATGATCTTCATGTTCATGCTCCTCGAAGACACCTTCTTGTTGCTCGAGAAAGGCATCCAACATTTCCTCCATTGGACCTTCTTCCATTTCCTGGGTGCTGTTAATTGAGCTCCATCTGTCACTCCCTCCTTCGATATTCTCATCCTTTGTTGGGGACGAGGATTCATAGGCGCAATGTTATCAAGATGTGGTTGCACAATTGCTTGGTTGTACGATTGAAACCGTAAATTTTGTAAGCGCTCCATTGGAAATATGCCAGTGTCATGAATATGCTGGTTGCAAATCCTTCGTTTTTGAAATATTTGGTACTTACATCGCATGCATGGACACGCTATTCTCTCTTCAAGATTGAGAGGCTCCATCTAGCAGGATAACATGTATATGTAGCTCATTAAATGCAAATCATTACGCATTACACAAATCATTAAGCATTATGTAAACCATAAAACAGGGCTTCTTTTCCCCAGCCGTGAGGGAGATTTTAAAAATAACATTTAAAGCATCAAACGGGCTTCTTTTCCCCAGCCGTTGAGGGAGATTTTAAAAATAACATTTAAAGCGTCTCAAACGGGCTTCTTTATCAAGTATACATTAGTGATGTTTAGGCATATACATTATATGTGCTTTAGGCATATACATTAGAGTATATACATAGAGACATAGCGTTGACATGCATGTCTTAGACATTAGATTTCAAGTCGAAAAAGAGACCGAAACGCCTTGGGTATGCGCCAAAAAGAAAATCTCTCTCTCTCTCTCTCTCTCTCTCTTGCAAAGTGTGTGTGTGTGTAAAGACAAATAAGCACATACATTAATTTCTTATGCACTCACATATATGCTAATATTAGCATGTATGTGCATAAAACAACAAGCTTTCATACTCAATTTCAATTAATAATTACAAATTGAGAACAAATTAAAACATAACAAAAAGACAAGTAATAAAACAACATAATTAGTAATGTGCTTACCTCTCAAATGTGGATTGGATAGTGCGTATTCGAAGCAGATCTACAAGCTAGGACACACGTGGGAGGAACAAACCTACACACACATTGCATACATTAGTAATAGATGCACATACACAAGCTCTCTCACTCTCTACATCTCTCACAACACACACATACAAATCCTCTCTCCAAACATAATTAAGAAGGTAAGAAGAAGGATGGAGAGAGGGGAAGGAGATATACACACACATCACACATTTACCCTAATCTCTCCACACACACACACACACACACACACACATAAGAAGATGGGGAGAGGCAAAACGCCATAAGAAGATGAGGAGATGGGGAGAGGCAAAACACCCAAGGAGAGAGAGGGAGATCTACACACACACTTCACTAATTCTCTCCACACACACACACACACACACACACATCAAGAGTGGGTCGAATGGAAGAAGGCGAACGCTTGAGGGAGATGCACGCATACCTTGTCTGGACATTCGACGCCTTGCAAAACAGAGAATAATAGGTTCTTGGCTGTAAAAAAGTTACGGGCGTCGGTATCTGCGTCGAAATATCCGTCGGAATACGCACCGAAATATTCGTCGGTATCTGCGTTAGAATATCCACCAGAATATGCGTCGGAATATGCGTCGGTATACGCGTCGGTATACGCACTTTTGAAAATTACCCGCCCGACTCTTTGCCTCCAAGTTTAGGACGTACATACCGACGCTCGACATTTACGTCGGTGTTCTAGCGTCGGTATGCCCTAAACCTCTAGTAGTGAACATGGAATTCACAAAGCTAATCATGGTTGTGACAATGGGTGTGCTAAAACTAAATTCAATGCAATCATTAAGGTGTTAAATGCAAAAGGCTTAATTTGCAGTGTTTAGTGGGTATATCCACAGATGATAACAATTCTATGCTTGGTTGCCATGATGGATTGGTTGCAAAGTTAATAGGCAAAATTCCTCATCTCATTAGTGTTGGACATTGTGTAGCACATACAGAATCTTTGGATGTTGTGCTTGATGCATCATAACAAATTTTACTCATCTAGATTGAGAACAAATATTTTCAAAACTTCTTTGTGAGATATATTATAATTTTGGAGGTTTTACAAACACATGATTTGAGATGGTTAGTCAAATGAAGTGTCATGGTTAGATTACCAAATTTGATGCCTGCTATCTTAGGACTTTGGAAGGAGAAAGTACCTTGGTATGAGAAATTGTAAATATATAAGTTTTTCTTTAGCATCTACATACTTGTTGATGTATTGCATGACTTGGACATATTGAACGAAAAATTTTATACCATGACTTGGACATATTGAACAAAAAAAATTTATACCATGACTTGGACATATTGATGTATTGCATGACTTGGACATATTGAACAAAAAATTTTATACCATGACTTGGACATATTGATGTATTGCATGACTTGGGACATATTGAACAAAAAAATTCATACCATTGGATTGGATGGAGCACACTGCAACCATATTAGACAAATAACCTTAGCGGAATTATTCTATACAGACAAAATGTTGGCAAGTTTACTAAGGAATGTAATGCGTATGACTCAAGAATCTAAATCTAGAATTTTTGTTGTATGCAGTTTTGACATTTTGAAACAATTAATATTTGTAGCTTACTAAGGGGCTTTTACATATAACTTTAAGATCTCAATGGATAGAGTAAGCATTGTATCACCTTAAAAAACTTGCAAACACATTAAAACCATGTGAAACAAATGGATGCTAAAAAGTGGTGTATCAAACACACACAACTTCCTACTATTTTAGACACTCTCAATTGAATTTTATTTCATGTGAAACTTGTTAAAATCTTTGACACAAATATGAAATAATTACTTGGAATTTTTCACAGGGCTTAGTGATTTTTTTCTCTAAGCTTAAAAGGCGGTTTTCTCAAACCTAAGTTGCAGTCTCATGCAAGTCCTAGTTATGGGTGTAATTCCTTATCGTGCCAGCATCCAAATTGAAAGGTTACATTTTTTAAAGACACACTAGGTCACATATTCAAACTCCTCAAGAGGGATTTTGAATATGTCTTTCCTCTCGCAAGTAACATTTTATTTGCATCGTCCGAAAAAGGACACTTAAGTGTCCTTTTTTGGTACCAAACTAGTATTAAGGATATCTTGAGATTATAGACTAGGTTGAATGCATTTAGTCTCATACATTTAGTCTCATATCATCCAAATGTTAAGAACATTGAGAAAAGAGTTTTCTTTTTTGTGTGCAAGGATATCATGACTATGTTCAAATACATTGGAATTCTTCTAGTGTGAATTTGGGCGTTATGTCTAATTCAGAAATCAGGATAGTTTGAACTACAAGTTTATACAAGGTCAACTGTGGACACCACCAAAGATATATAACCACGCAACAAAGGGGGACAAACATGGCGTATAAAAGCTATGGAATAGTACTTGCATGGCACGAAGGGTTCACAAGAATAACATTTGTATAACATGCGGAGCATGCATTGAAGATCTAATGAAGCACAAACTCTTGAAGCTCTTAATATATGTATAAGCATAGGGGGAAAAAAAACCTCACAAATTCACTCTTTTTTCATTTAAAAAAACTGCCAAATAGTAATAGAGAAAAAATGAGGAGAAGCTCTCAAATGAAAGGCAGTGCTGCAGTATTGATGTGCACACAGTGACATAGGGCTTGGTCATGCTGTGTAACATAAAGTGTGCAATTTGGTATGTGACATGATATACAATGAGCATGCTTCCAGTTGCAAGACCAAGCAAATCATTGGAAGAGCAAAATCCAAAGACTTGTGTGCTGCATGACCCCATCGTACCTGCTCACATAATGTAATAGCATAACACAACCTTTAAAAATTCTCTGTTTGTGCTGCACAGGAGGGCAGACTCGCGCATCTCAGTGCAGGAAAAAAGGTAGGATGTGGCAGCCAATCTCTCATGGGAAGCTTTACAAACTTTTGAACCAGATTGCTACTGCTGCTATAGCAGTTCGCTCTTCTGAAATAGTTGTCACTAGAACGCGGCAGTTGATCTCTCTCATTAAGACCATGTCCATGCAAATACATTAGACCTTTGAACTTGCAGTGGTCTAGCAATAAGATGGTCATGCATACTCCCCTTCACTCCAGATTCGATAAAGCCACCAACGCTATCGCCACTGGTCAACAGAACTCTCTGACAAGATTTAGGAGTTGGAAGAACTGTCAGGGCCCAGATGGACCACACAGATGGGCTTGGATGGGCCCAAAATGGCTTGGATGAGCCAAGGAACTCAGGTCTGGGATTGTGTGTTCACGGGTAGATCCCTTGAGCATGCAGATACAAGTTTTTGAGAATGGGAGATTGTCCAAATACACTAAATGCATTCATAATTGCTTGGGCATAATGAATTTTGAATGCCCTATTGTTTAAATGCATTCATAATTGCTTGGGCATAATGAATTTTGAATGCCCTATTGTTTAAATACTGTGGTCTCCACATGTAAGTGTATTTAGAAATCTTGCCCTCAAAGATTGTATAAACAGGAACTCCTAGTTAATATAACATAATCACACCAGGGGTCGGCTCAATCCGGCCCCAAAGCGCCTACAAGCTTTCATGCTTATCTCTATGGTGTTGTGAATGTTGTTGATGTCATTTCATTTGTCTCATTTGTATTGATAGTGATTTGGTTCCCAAACCTCTGTTCCCGGATTTCAAATGCCCTGGAGGGTCTGGGGGTCATCAATCAACTCCATGGTATGTATAAAACCACGCATGATGAAGCTCGCCACTGTCATAACAAGACAGCGATTTCCAAAGCTTATGCAGCTTTCTGGTACTTCAACTGATTTCCCATTGGAAACCCCTCTACCCATGGAACTTACCGCGATTGCAATTGGGCTGCAGTCCCCACAGGCAGCCCCTTCAGTACGGTATTTGTAAAACCACTCCAAGAAGTTGCTGTAAGTTCCAAAGCTTCAGCCACTTTCACACGGGCATCCCCTCTAGTAGGGTATTTGTGAAAACACTCATGGAGCGCGCCATAGTCACAGCTGGGTAGCAAGTTCCAAAACATTAACAGCTTTCCCAAGGGCACCGGGTATCTTTTATAAGCAGCAACAAGAAGCACCTAATGGCACGTCGACAGAAACACAACACTGGAAAGCCTTGAACCATCCCAATGCTGACATACTTGGCACCGCAAAGACCCTGTCAGCTAACTCTTGTTTGAGCAGAAAGGGTTGAAGGTGGAGTCAGCAAGACCAGAGGAAGCGATAAATTGGGATTTCCAGATGCAAGGAGTGAATTCTCTCCAAGAGTGTTTGAATAACCCTCCCTACTCTCTCTCTATCTCTTGGGTACAATAGGCAGACACTACCACATTTCAATACAGTAAGCGCCCTTCACTTACCACTGGCTGGTATTTTCTGGCCCACAACCGCCACAGTGATTGTGATAGGGAGAATGAAGAAGAAAAGGGAACAAGGAGAGTGGCCTTTATATGCAGACACTCCTACGTTTCTCTAGGGTGGCCACCTATACAGTCGTTGCTGCCTTCATGATCCCAAGGGGCCGCATGCCCTCCAACGAATACAACCAGCTGATGTTTTTAATGTCAATAGCATGAAGATGCCCCTCGTTACACCTGCATCTGCTCCGCAAGTTTTGATAGCAAGCCAATGATACTTGCAAATCAATCAGTCACACCAATATTTATCGAGCAACACCGGGTACCAAAATTTTAGAAGATCGTAATTTTGGTTGAGAACCTTAAAATTATGACATGGCAAAACAATGCCCCTTGATTTTAAATAAAAATTTTACTGCACAAGAACACATCTCCCCATAGATTCACAAAGAAGAAATTAATGTCACAATGCACAAGGCACCATTACAGAGACAAACTTGTCAAGAGTGAATGCATACCTTCATACAAAATAACCAATCAGGTCATATGAACGACCAAAAAAACCTGCCGCACTAAATATGATTCACAAAAACAGGAGTAAATGTTGCAAATTAAGAACAAAAAACAGCAGCTGAAAGATAAATATAGAGATAGACATCACACATTTAGTATTCAAGCTACATGGGAAAACAAGAACTGCTCAATGATTATTCTGGCACTACTTGTCTGGACCCACCTTCAAAGTGACAAGAAACTGTCTTCCCATACCATAGTCTAGAAAATCCTTGCATTACTACAACCTCCCATAGTCAAGCTGAAGTAAAAGACAATGTATTTGTAAACAAAATCCCAAAAACCTTCTGTTTCACCTACTACAGGGAAGAGTGGGCTTAGGCAACCCAATACAAGATAATGGCTGCACGCCTAATACATACTCTAGCTCATCGAGAGGCTACATTTACCTTCAGAGTGCGTCCTTCCACTTGTTTGCCATCTAGTGCTGAAATTGCTGAATTCATCTCTTCTGCAGTAGACATCGCCACGAATCCAAACCCACGAGAATTCCCAGTTTCACGGTCTCTCATGACCCTGGCTTCAAGGACAGTACCATGGTTGCTGAAGAGGCTTTGAAGGCCATTGTCATCAATTGTCCAGGAAAGGTTTCCGACAAAGATTCGATGGGAGGAGGGGGGAGGGCCATATGATCGGGGTGGGGGTGGGGGTGGGGCCGTATAACTGGTGGCAGCAGGGCTAGACATAGGGCTACCGGTGGTGCCGATGCCGCCATCGCCCGTGGCAACCGTGGGGCTGCCAATGCCGCCGCCAGTGTATGTTCCGCGGGGTTCAAAATTCTGAACAAGGCTACTACTGCTGCCAGAGTAACTTCCACCTCTGGAGTAGTTTCTGCTGGGACGATTGCGGCGGCCACCAATCTCTCTCTCATGGGGGCGCTTTTCTACGAAATCCATGCGGATACACCGCCCCTTGAACTTGCGGCCGTCGAGCCGGACAATGGCCATACATGCTTCCTGCTTGGTACCAAATTCAACGAAGCCCCCGACCCCCTGAGCGTTGAGGTCAGGGTCATCGGTGAACTCCAGGGTTTCGGCGTTGACATCAGGGATGCTGTTGAGCCACTCGTGGAGCTCGCCGTGGTCACAGTTGGGAGGCAGGTTCCAGAGTTTGAGCCGCTTACCCACGGGCACCCCCTCCACGTAGGGTATCTTGTAGAAATCCGGGTCAAGCGCCAGGATGGCGTTCCGGCGTACGCTCCGCCCCGTCGACACAGACAGAACGCTGATGAACCTAGAGCCGCTGCTCGAGCGCGGCGCTGCCTTCAGAGACAAGAAGCGGCAGCCCGAACAGGCGCGAGTGGGAAAGAAGGCAGCGTTGGTGGGCCGCGCCGGACAGCCCTCATAAGAACGGAAAGGGGTGAAGAAGGTGGAGGAGGAGGCGGAGGAGGAGGAAGAGGCAGCCATGACTTGAGCACGCGGTGAACTCCCCTACCTATGAGCTCTGTCTGGATAAACCCTCAACAGCATTTGATTTATTAGGGTGAGCGTCCTTAAAAGATTAAATCAGATATTTTTACAGCGGCCTCACATCACCTACATTTTGAACCCTCACATCACCTACATTTTGACAAAAGCCCAGCTTGCTCCTCGGCTCGAAAAACAAAAATCACCTACATTTTTTAAGGTTTTTTCCTCAACCTTGGATTCTAGAAATGATAGGTTCAGCTTAGCCTAGAACTTGTTATTTCTAATTTTCTTTTTAACTTCTCAAATCGAGTGGAGAAGGAACTTTCACAAAGAGCTGATGGACATCATTCACAAGTGAAGAAATGGGTCGACAATGCATGTTGTATACACACGTGAACTCCCCTTCCAACTCTCTCTCTCTCTCTCTAGATAACCCAAAACAAACATCACGGCGTTTAACTAGGGTACATGCCCTTTAACATTAAATCACCTGCTAAATATTTTCACAACGGCCTCAAATCACTCACCCTTTTTCTGTCTCATTTTTTAATCATAAATTTATCACTCACTAATTTATTATGAAACATTAAGAAAATATATCAAATTTATAAGTTTATATTTAGTGTCAAATGAGAGTGAACATAAACTAAACACGAAAAAGAGAGAGAAAACAAGAAGTAAAACTAGCTTTATAATATCTCAAACTAAATATCTTTAATTATTTAATTATGAATCTTTCATATCAAACCTAAGAATTTAAAAACTCAATAATTCTTATAAAAAAACATTGGTTAGCTTAAATTTTTCGATTAAGACATCAAAATCCATCTCAAAAAAGAAATGAAAAATGTGAAAAATTCACATACACATGATTAACAACACTTAACCAAGGTTAATCATATCTTTACCAAAAATGCTTCTCTTTGAGTGTCTAGGTTGGAGGCAGCTTTTGTGATCATTCTTTTAAAAAATTGATGCTGTAGAAGGATTTATAGCACATGAAAACCTTGAGGGTAGTGTGGATTTGTGCACAATAATGATTTTTCCAAAAAACGCGACCTTCTTTTAATTGGTTGCTCTTGGTGATGGTACGAGCGAATCAGATCGACTAAAGTGGCTACCGTGTGCATCCTAGAGCTGGAAAGAGCCTCCAATCATCGGTTTGGTCAATGGTTTTGTGTATGGAGAGCAAATAAGGTTGTAATGGCGGCAAGGGTCAGAAAATAAGATGATCTAACTAGCAAACGTGGTGAATAATGAGATTAATCATTAATCATGATTAAGATATGTGATGATGAGTAGGGATTAATCATAAACATTGAGAAGCATAGCTCTGATACCATGTTAGCAATCACAGGATCAACCATGGAGCTATGGAAGATGAAATCTCTCCATGGTTGTGGAGAGAGAAGAGAAAGCTTAAGCACACAAGAGAGAGCAAGTTGGGCACAACACAAGGTGATTGTATTATGAATGATATGAGATGAGATGAATGAACCACCAAGTATAATACCCTTTTATAGGCATCAAACCCTATCTTTTGACCCTAACTAAGAGGTGGTTCACACCAAGTTGGCTATAGACCTAATGACTGGATACCCATATCCCCAATGTCACGTGGTATTTTAGTGTATTTCTAACAAGTAATGCATAAAAGCAAGAAGAGGAACAAGAAAAGCAAGTAAGAACAAAGCGGACAAACAAGCAAATATGTTAGGAAAACATGAGTCCTCAAGTAGGGAGAGCTATGGTGGTTGTGAGAATGCTAAGGTGGGTGAAGCCTAAGATTATTCATGATGATGAATGTGCTATGCTAATGAAACTTTAGACTCAAGTTTAATTAGGTTACAAGATTGAGACTTATACTCATAGAAAGACTTGAGATAGTTTGCATGATTTGATTGCTTGAAAATGATTCCTTTTGTATGAGGTGAGTACAAATTGGTTTTGCTTGCTCATCTAGGATTATGCTTGCTTACAATGTGGCTAATTGTTGATTCCCTACCAAGACTTGTACTTCATGGCAACAATTCTGAACACCCCCCCTTTTGATGCTCTATTCTTAGGCCATTACAAGGTGGTTTGATGCAAGGTTTACAACTTCAATACCCCCCATGTGGGTGCTAGATTAGGGAGATGGTCACCGAGGGAGCTTGGTGGAGGGAGATTTTTCTTAGTTGCCCTTTGTCTACTTGAGCACTCTCTCTCTAACCATTACCACCACCATCTCCGCCCACCACCTCCTAGCCTCCCAGCCCAACCCAGCCCCGCCCCCCCTCCACCATCAACGTTGCTCTCCTCTCTCCCTTGTCTCACTCTCCCCTCTCTCTCTATTCTGTTTCTTTGCTCACTCTCTCTACCTTGCTCCTCCTTTTCTCCCTCTATCTATTACCATCTTCCTTTCCTCTCCTTTTCTCCCTCTATCTATTACCATCTTCCTTTCCTCTCCTTTGCTCTCTCCAACCGTCTCACATCTTTCCGTTGCTATTCTCTCTCTCGTCATCTCACTCATCTCACCTCTCTCTCTCTCTCTCTCTCTCTCTCTCTCTCTCTCTCTATCCTTCTCTTTCCTCTTATCCTCCTCTCTCTCTCTATCCATCTCGTCGCTCACTTTCTATATCCTCCCTCTCTCTCTCTCTCTCTCTCTCTCTCTCTCTCTCTCTCTCTCTATCCTTCTCTTTGCTCACTCTCTTTATCATCCCTCTCCCTCTATCCATCTCTTCGTTCACTCTCTTTATCCTCCCTCTCTCTCTATCCATCTCTTTGCTCACTCTCTATAGCCTCCTCTCTCTCTTTCTGTCCTTCACACTCTATCCTTCTCTTTGCACACTCTCTCTATCATCCCTATCTCTCTCTCTCTCTCTCTCTCTCTCTCTCTCTCTCTCTCTCCTTGTCTTTGCTCACTCTCTCTATCCTCCCCCCCCCCTCTCTCTCTCTCTCTCTCTCTCTCTCTCTCTCTCTTTGTTGAATATAACCACTAGGAGATTCAACAAGAAAGAAAGAGTCTTAGAACATATAAGAAAGAGAAGAGGAGATATAAATAGAGCAAAAGTTATAAGTAGAGCAAAAAAGCAAGCTATAAATACAGGAGATATAAATAAAGCAGTAGATATAAATAAAGAGAAAAAAGATAATTTTTTAAAAAAATAGGGTTTTGAAAATGGAACGTTAAAGAGAAGGAGGAGGAGAAAGAGGGAACAAAGAAGAAGAGAGAAGAGGGAGGGGGAACAACGAAGAAAAGAGAAAAAGGAGAGGAGAGAGAAGGAGAGGGGAGGACAAAGGGACAGAGAGAGAGAGAGAGAGAGAGAGAGAGAGGGGGGGGGGGCGAGAGGGGAGGCTTGTCACGTTTGAGTTGAGAGGGGGGCTTGTCACGTTTGAGTTGAGAGGGGGGGGGAGGGCAAGTTTTGAGTTTAGAGAGGGGGGGCGGATAACCACACTATAGGTCCTCAATAAATAAGGGCGACCATCACCCTTAGTAAGGTTAGCCCTCAATAAGCGCGACGGTCGCCCTTATTTGAGGATGACCATAAGAAAAGAGAAAAGGAGAGGAGAGTGGAGCAAAAAGGAGAGAGAGAGAGAGAGAGAGAGAGAGAGAGAGAGAGAGAGAGAGAGATAAAAGGATAGAGAGAGAGAGAGACGGAGGGAGAGGGAGAGAGGGGTTGGTTCATGAGAGAGAGAGAGATAGAGGGAGGGAGGGAGGGAGGGAGAGATATTTTTTAATATTAAAAGTGTGATTTTCATCATAAAAGATTTTTATGCATAAACATATGCATAGAAGATGTTTTTTTATATTAAAAGTGTGATTTTCAAAAGATTTTTATGCATAAACATATGCATAGAAGATTTTTTTTATATTAAAAGTGTGATTTTCATCATAAAATATTTTTATGCATAAACATATGCATAGAAGATATTTTTTTATATTAAAAGTGTGATTTTCATCATAAATGATATTTTATGCATAAATTAAATGCATAAGAGAAATTCTTTTATTCTAAAAGTGTAATTCCTACTAAATTGGATTTATGCATGGAAAGATGCATAAAGAATTTATTTTAATCCAAAAGTGTCATTCTCATTTAAAATGAATTTATGCATAGGAAGATGCATAAAAGATTGATTTTTATTTTGAAAGTGTTATTCTCCTTAAAATGAAATTTATGCATAAATAGATGCGTAAAGAAATCTTATATCAAAAATAAGAATTCTCTTGTATTCTATAAATAGATATGAGGATGTGAAACGAATCAGATAGATGAAAATGAACGAGGAATAGATGGAGATGTATGAATGTGGAATGTGGATATGGATGTATGGATGTAGATGTATGAATGTGAACACGGATGTGAATGTATGATATAGATGCATGGATGTGAATGTGGATGTGGATGTGGATGTATGGATGTAGATGTATAAATGTGAACGCGGATGTGAATGTATGATATAGATGTATGGATGTGAATGTGGATGTGGATGTGGATGTGGATGTATGGATGTGGATGTATGAATGTGAATGCGGATGTGAATGTATGATATAGATGTATGGATGTGAATGTGGATGTGGATGTGGATGTATGGATGTGGATGTATGAATGTGAACGCGGATGTGAATGTATGATATAGATGTATGGATGTGAATGTGGATGTGGATGTGGATGTGGATGTGGATGTGGATGTGGATGTATGAATGTGAACGCGGATGTGAATGTATGATATAGATGTATGGATGTGAATGTGGATGTGGATGTATGGATGTAGATGCGGATGTGGATGTATGAATGAAGATGTGAAAATGGATGTATGAATATGAATGTGGATGTGGATGTATGAATGTGGAATGTGGATATGGATGTATGAATGTGAATGCGGATGTGGATGTATGAATGAAGATGTGAAAATGGATGTATGAATGTGAATGTGGATGTGGATGTATGAATGTGGATATGGATGTATGAATGTGAATGTGAATGTGGATGTGGATGTGTGAATGTGGAATGTGGATATGGATGTATGAATGTGGAATGTGGATATGGATATATGGGTGTGAATGTGAATGTGGATGTATGGATGTAGATGTGGATGTGGATGTACGAATGTGGATGTGTAGGTGAAATAATGAATACAAATATGAATGTGAATGGATATGAAGTCGATATGAGCGAATGGATGAGATGAGATGTCATGTGAATCAGAATGTGAATGAATAATGTAAGATCTGAACGAATGAGACGTAACGTAAATTAAGAAAGATAGGAATGGATGTTATATGAAATGAATGAATCTAATGAGATGGGATGGAAAATGATGTATCTGGTCAAGAATGGATACACTTATGAATTGGAATTGGGTTAAGTAATATGGATTGATGTGGAACAAACTGGAAAGATGTGAATTCATTATAGAAACTGTATTTGTGATCTGTTTGTAAATGATTGTTTTATGTCAAGAATGCTGGGGAAGCATTTTGACTGTCTTGAGAGTGTGGTCGTGGAGACCTACCTGCTGATAAAGTTGCAACAACTGACGGAGAGTCAACGGAGGACGTCTCGTGTAGCAAGGTCGACTGAGGTCTTGACCAACCTCGGTTCGATTTAAATGGTGAGCTTCCGATACGGTGGATGAGGGACCAAGGAAGAAGCGGCCTATGAGTGAAGCGCTAGGTGACCTGCGAAGGATCCTAGAGGGTGCTGACCATACGGTGCTTGGGCTCTGGGACATTGAAGATACCCACACGTGCGTCGTGGAAGATACTGGAACAAGGAGTAAGAGTTGTTTTCTGAAACCGGGAATGGATCTGGTTGATTGACCTTGCTGGTCCTCAAAACGGATGAGTCCATGGCTCTTTTATATGGATCTGTTGGTTGATCTTGCTGATCTTCAACGGAGATTCCATCTTGATTTTTATAAGTGATTATATTGCTGAGTACTATGAGCTAGGAACTATTGAAAAGGCCCCTGAGTGGACAGGTGGTGAGCTTTCTGGTTTTGCCAATGATGCCATAGATACTTTGATGAAGGAATGATTGGAAATTAATTCAACCGGATATTTTGGAGGATTGTGATCAGTGATACTATGGTTTCATTAAATGATTGTTTTAAAGATGACTGAATCTGTGAAAAAGGCAATTTCATATTGGTGTGACTAGTTTTATGTTTGCATGAACATCCAGCTAGGGGGCCTGGGAAGTGGTGTGACTAGTTTTATGTTTGCATGAACATCCAGCTAGGGGGCCTGGGAACCCTTTTCCCTGGTACCCGGGACAAAACCTAACCAAATTCCTAATTGGATCCCATCACTACAGTGGTTGGGCGGTTGACTAACCCATGGGACTAGATGGGGTTAGGCTGGACTGATGGATCCGTAAATCGAGACTCAAATTCTGTTTAGTTCGATAGATGAAGTAAATCCCGGACAAAAATTGTTCTATGGAAAAGAATCAATGGTTGTGCCTCTCAATGAGGAAAAAAGCGTTGGTCTCTATGATCCAAGTACAGTCTTTTTCCCTAATCTGACTATGGGACTTACGGGTTTGGTCAGATGAGCTCAGTTAGTTAAGGCTTTTGACTACGTCAGGGAAAAGTTATCCTGGTGGAATCACCCGTGCTTTCCGGGCAAGAGAAGTTTTTTCGAGTTCGGTTTGGAAGAATCGAGGAATTAGTCACCTGTCCAGATATCCGTGGGCAAGGCCCTGAGTGTGGGACCCTGCCCCGCGCAAGATGTGCTACTTCTGCTGCTAGCACCCCGAATCCATTGCGCGGTGGGGTTGGGGATCTTACAGTTGGTATCAGAGCCAATTGGCTAATGAGGATCAACCAAGAAGCCAAATATGTCAAAAACTTATCAAGAAGCACTGAAAGGTTGTAATTGTGTGATAAAATGCATACAATTTGATATTCAAACTGAAATTTGTAAATTGGTAATTGGGTGTTCAGATGGAAGTACCACAATTGTATGGAATCCCTGACTTGCTTGAGGCCTAGACATGATGGTATTTACCTTATAGTTCCAAGAACCATGACTACCCGTATATACCAAGGGTATAACTGTAGCTCTTTACTGGCAGTATATACGAGTAAATCTAAGACTTGAAATTATAAGCATTAATGCTATCCAGATGATGAATTCGAATGTGGTTGATATGATTTTTAAATTCTGGTTGAGAACTGATCAGTTGATTTGGATTCTGATTGAAAAATGATGATCCCTGAAATTTGGTTGAAATGTAATAAGCTGAGTGAAACTGCAATGAGGATGAATGGGACGAGTCCCTGTGATGATGTTCTTAACTGGAATGACGTTAATGACTTCAGCCAATCACTATGAGATTAGTGGATTGTGCTGGCAGATTATTACTGTTAACTTTTGATCAGTGAATCAAGTTAAGGGATGATAAATTAAAAATCTGAAAAATTGAAATCCCCATGGAGGACTGTTCAGATGGAAAAATTCAGTCTAATGGACCATTATTGTGTTAAAGATATGAATGAGATAATTTTGAATGAATTGTTAACTAATAATACGTTCTATATGAGTATCTTTATCCCTTGACTCTGTGGGGAGCTGAGAACCCCGGAATCAGTTGAATAAAAAATCGGATTGAATCTTAAATAAAGAGACTTAACAATTTTCGTATTGATAGGAACATGGATCGAGGTGGTAGAAATGTTAACCCCCAACTCGATGAAGAAGACCTGGATGTTCAGAAAACTCTTTATAGTTCACAGCCTGGTCCCTTCAAGGGTGAAGGGGAACAGTTAAGTGAAGTTGTAGAAAAGTGGATTGAGGCCATGGAGGAATATTTCGATGTAACCAGGTACAATGAGAAGAGCAAAATGGCTCTTGCAAGGCTGAAGATAATGGAGACAGCTAGAGTGGCATGGAGAAACCACAGCGAGACAAACCGTCTCGACCGAAATACCCAAACCTGGACCGATCTCAAGGCTTACCTCACAAAGAGGTTTTGTCCCCCAGGCTTTATTGAAACTAAGATGAATGAGTTCTTGGAACTAAAGCAGGAGAGCCGGACAATTGAAGAGTACCATCAGGCTTTTGCCCTTCTCCTTAAATATTCCCCTCAATTGGATGAAGAGCAACTGATGGCCAGCTTCATTCGGGGAATGAACGAGCCATTAGATACTTTAGTCAAGAATGCCAAACCTATTTCCATGGCCGAAGCAGTTCGGATGGCGAAGGATTTTGCCAAAGCCTTTGATGTCAAAGTCCCGCCAAAGCCAGCACCATCACCTTTCAAAAGGTTTTTATTCCCAGAAAGTGATTCCAACCTTCCTCTGCCTAAGAGATATCAGGGTCAAACCCAAGATATGGGAAGTTCCAAAATAGAAGAAATGTCCTTTTCCCGAAACTCAATCCCCTGTATTTCAACTTCAGAAGTTCCACCCTTGAACAAGAGAGTGAAATGCTATAACTGTCAAGGGTTTGGACATCGCAGCATGGATTGCCCAACTCCTTTTGGATCAAGGTTTTCAGGGCAAGAAAATCAGGGATCAAGATTCCAGACTCCAGTCCCTTCCGTCCAGAGTAATCACGGTTCTATCCGCCAAAATCAGGGAAATCCCAGAGGTAGACCCTCTATCCAACTTGCAGTTTCAACCCAAAGTAATGTAGTAATCACGGTTCTATCCGCCAAAATCAGGGAAATCCCAAAGGTAGACCCTCTATCCAACTTGCAGTTTCAACCCAAAGTAATGCAAGACCTCCAACTTAGAATAGGGGAAGTCAAAGAGAGTTGTTCCCAAATCGGCCATCCACTTCCAAGGCAGTAACACTGGAAGTGATTGAAGAAGAAGAAGAAGATGAAAGAGATCATACTCCACCTGCGAGATGAGGACATCTCGCGTTTTTTAAGTGGGGTAGAATGTAAGATTCCTCCCCAGCCTCTCAGGATGTCCAATATCTTCCCCTGTAATCAAATCCCTCTTCAGAAATATAAAAGATCTTGTTTCTACCAGTTTTAGCCTAGAGAGAGAAAATATTCTAGAAAGAGAATATTCAAATTTTAAATATTTTTGGATAAAAAATACCTCATCTTATTAAAATAAGTTCCCCTGAAACAGAAGTTCAAAAAGATTTTTAGAAGGTGCATTAGAAATTAAGTATAATCTGTTCAAGAGGCATTATCTTGGGGGTGAAGATTTTTTCAAAATTTTAAATTAAGGTTGCTATGGACCAATAAGATTCATCCAAATGTAGGGAGGAGATAAATAGAAGAATAAAAGAAAAATCTCCCAAAAATGAGTAAATACTCACATAAGATGAAGAGTTGACTAAGGACAAGGTTAATAGTTTAACAAGAGAGATATTTAGGTGAAATGATGCATTTTTGACACCTCAGTATGGGGGAATTCCCCTCATGAAGGAGGCGCCTATTTCACATGCTTGAATGAGTTTTAAACACCCAAATAATGAGATATTTTCATCTCTCCTCTCTCCTGTTTCAACTAGATCCAAAAAGTGAGCAAAACTGACCTAAAAATGGTCAAAAATTGACCAAACTGAGCTGGAAAATTCTAGAATTAGTTTGCTTGGTTAGAGGCTCACTTTTTCCTATAAATAGAAGCCCTCTTCTTTGTTGAAACTCAATAGTGTTTTTGCACTGTTACCCTGCCTCTCCCAAGTGCCAAAAACAATGAATTTTACTCATAATTCATTAGTTTTTGACCTTCCCTCTTCCAAAAGATTGGTGGCCACTCTTGTTTCAAACAAGACTTGAACCCTCAAACCATCAAGCCAAAGGAAAGCTCTCAAATTATCTATGTAAGTTGGAGATTCTTCTCTTTTCTATTCTTTTTATGGTTTTTATGGTTTTTTTAATATGATTTTTGTCTTCTCTACATTGCAAATGATGTTATGCCTCATTGCAAAAGGCATTCCCCTCTCTTCTCTAGTAAATCCAACCATTCTTTATCCTAAGTGAATGATTAATGAATAAAATCAAGTTTTTCATAATGTTTCTCTTAAGTAAGTAGAAAAATGTTACTTTAGAATGATTTAAATACTCTTGATGCATTTCTAATTAATTTTAGAGACTTAAAATTGAAAAATGGTCAGCCATACAAAGGAGGTTATGGCGAAATTTTTCAAAAAATTGGAAATAAGCATTATCTTTCATTATTCTAAAACAGTAATCCTTATGATTTCTATATTCTAAAGTGTCATTTTCATGCATAGAAGATGCATTTTGATTATTTGTATGAAAGAAATTTAGTTTTATTATAAAAGTATTACTTTCATTATTATTGATTTTTATGCATAAAAGTATACATAAAAGATTATTTTTTATTATAAAAGTGTTACCTTTATCATATTTGATTTTCATGCATAAAAGTATGCATAAAAGATTATTTTTTATTATAAAAGTGTTACTTTTATCATATTTGATTTTTATGCATAAAAGTACGGATAAAAGATTATTTTTTTATTATAAAAGTGTTACTTTTATCATATTTGATTTTTATGCATAAAAGTATGCATAAAAGATAAATTTTTTATTATAAATGTGTTACTTTTATCATATTTGATTTTCATGCATAAAAGTTTTTTAATTATAAAAGTGTTACTTTTATCATATTTGATTTTCATGCATAAAAGTATGCATAAAAGATTATTTTTTTAATTATAAAAGTGTGATTTCATCATAAATGATTTTTATGCATGAATGGGTGCATAGAAGATATTTTTTAATATTCAAAGTGTGATTTTCATCATAAAAGATTTTTATGCATAAAAAATATTTTTTTATATTAAAAGTGTGATTTTCAAAAGATTTTTATGCATAAACATATGCATAGAAGATATTTTTTTAATATTAAAAGTGTGATTTTCATCATAAAAGATTTTTATGCATAAACATATGCATAGAAGATATTTTTTTATATTGAAAGTGTGATTTTCAAAAGATTTTTATGCATAAACATATGCATAGCAGATATTTTTTATATATTAAAAGTGTGATTTTCATCATAAAAGATTTTTATGCATAAACATATGCATAGAAGATATTTTTTTATATTAAAAGTGTGATTTTCATCATAAATGATTTTTATGCATAAATGTGTTATTCCAAAAGTGTAATTCCTACTAAATTGGATTTATGCATGGAAAGATGCATAAAGAATTTATTTTAATCCAAAAGTGTCATTCTCATTTAAAATGAATTTATGCATAGGAAGATGCATAAAAGATTGATTTTTATTTTGAAAGTGTTATTCTCCTTAAAATGGAATTTATGCATAAATAGATGTGTAAAGAAATCTTATATCAAAAATAAGAATTCTCTTGTATTCTACAAATAGATATGAGGATGTGAAACGAATCAGATAGATGAAAATGAACGAGGAATAGATGGAGATGTATGAATGTGGAATGTGGATATGGATGTATGGATGTAGATGTATGAATGTGAACACGGATGTGAATGTATGATATAGATGTATGATGTAGATGTATGAATGTGAACACGGATGTGAATGTATGATATAGATGTATGGTGTGAATGTGGATGTGGATGTGGATGTATGGATGTAGATGTATGAATGTGAACGCGGATGTGAATGTATGATATAGATGTATGGATGTGAATGTGGATGTGGATGTATGGATGTGAATGTGGATGTGGATGTAGATGTATGGATGTGAATGTGGATGTGGATGTGGATGTATGAACGTGAACGCAGATGTGAATGTATGATATAGATGTATGGATGTGAATGTGGATATGGATGTGGATGTATGAATGTGAATGCGGATGTGAATGTATGATATAGATGTATGGATGTGAATGTGGATGTGGATGTGGATGTATGGATGTGGATGTATGAATGTGAACGTGGATGTGAATGTATGATATAGATGTATGGATATGACTGTGGATGTGGATGTGGATGTATGGATGTAGATGCGGATGTGGATGTATGAATGAAGATGTGAAAATGGATATATGAATATGAATGTGGATGTGGATGTATGAATGTGGAATGTGGATATGGATGTATGAATGTGAATGCGGAGGTGGATGTATGAATGCAAATGTGAAAATGGATGTATGAATGTGAATGTGGATGTGGATGTATGAATGTGGAATGTGGATATGGATGTATGAATGTGAATGTGGATGTGGATGTGTGAATGTGGAATGTGGATATGGATGTATGAATGTGGAATGTGAATGTGGATGTATGGATGTAGATGTGAATGTGGATGTACAAATGTGGATGTGTAGGTGAAATAATGAATACAAATATGAATGTGAATGGATATGAAGTCGATATGAGCGAATGGATGAGATGAGATGTCATGTGAATCAGAATGTGAATGAATAATGTAAGATCTGAACGAATGAGACGTAGCGTAAATTAAGAAAGATAGGAATGGATGTTATGTGAAGTGAATGAATCTGATGAGATGGGATGGAAAATGATGTATCTGGTCAAGAATGGATACACTTAGGAATTGGAATTGGGTTAAGTAATATGGATTGATGTGGAACAAACTGGAAAGATGTGAATTCATTATAGAAACTGTATTTGTGATCTATTTGTAAATGACTGTTTTATGTCAAGAATGCTGGGGAAGCATTTTGACTGTCTTGAGAGTGTGGTCGTGGAGACCTACCTGATAAGGTTGCAACAGTTGACGGAGAGTCAACGGAGGACGTCTCGCGTAGCAAGGTCGGTCGAGGTCTTGACCAACCTCGGTTCGATTTAAATGGTGAGCTTCCGGTACAGTGGATGAGGGACCAAGGAAGCGGCCTATGAGTGAAGCGCTAGGTGACCTGCGAAGGATCCTAGAGGGTGCTGATCATACGGTGCTCGGGCTCTGGGTCGCCGAAGATACCCACACGTGCGTCGTGGAAGATACTGGAACAAGGAGTAAGAGTTGTTTTCTGAAACCGGGCATGGATCTGGTTGATTGACCTTGCTGGTCCTCAACGGATGAGTCCATGGCTCTTTTATATGGATCTGTTGGTTGATCTTGCTGATCTTCAACGGAGATTTCATCTTGATTTTTATAAGTGATTATATTGCTGAGTACTATGAGCTAGGAACTATTGAAAAGGCCCCTGAGTGGACAGGTGGTGAGCGTTCTGGTTGCCAATGACGCCATAGATACTCTTATGAAGGAATGATTGGAAATTAAAATTCAACCGGATATTTTGGAGGATTGTGATCAGTGATACTATGGTTTCATTAAATGATTGCTTTAAAGATGTCTGAACCTGTGAAAAAGGCAATTTCATGTTGGGTGTGTAAGTGGTGTGACTAGTTTTATGTTTGCATGAACATCCGGCTAGGGGGCCTGGGAACTCTTTTCCCTGGTACCCGGGACAAAACTTAACCAAATTCCTAATTGGATCCCATCACTACAGTGGTTGGCTAACCCATGGGATTGGATGGGGTTAGGCTGGACTGATGATGGATCCGTAAATCGAGACTCAAATTCTGTTTAGTTCGATAGATGAAGTAAATCCCGGACAAAAATTATTCTATGGAAAAGAATCAACGGCTATGCCTCTCAATGAGGAAAAAAGCGTTGGTCTCTATGATCTAAGTACAGTCTTTTTCCCTGATCTGACTATGGGACTTACGAGTTCGGTCAGATGAGCTCAGTTAGTTAAGGCTTTTGACTATGTTAGGGAAAAGTTATCCTGGTGGAATCGCCCGTGCTTTCCGGGCAAGAGAAGTTTTTCCGAGTTCGGTTTGGAAGAATCGAGGAATTAGTCACCTGTCCGAATATCCGTGGGCGAGGCCCCGAGTGTGTGGGACCCTGCCCCGTGCAAGATGTGCTACTTCCGCTGCTAACACCCCGAATCCATTGCGCGGTGGGGTTGGGAATCTTACAGCCATGATAAACTTGCTCATCTTAAGATGCTCCATTGCTAAAGAACTCTTTGAATCTCCCATAGAAGGTGAAAAAGAAGAAGCAACAACATGTAAAGTAGCTTGTTGATATTTGATGAACAAGGCTTCATACCTCACTGAAAAGGCAGAAACTGACTCTCCTTCCTTTTGGAAAATCTGATCCAATTGCAATAATACCACTGTCCCAAATCTCTCCTTCATTGCTTTGGTCAACCTTTCCCAATCATTCTTGGACTCCTCTGGCAAAGCCTCATGCCAAGTTAAGGCCACACCCTCCAAGAAATCTGGAAGTATTTATGCCCTCTCCTTCATAGACCAGCCCATCAAGCGGCATGCTCGGTTTAACTCTCAGAGATAACTTCCCAGGTCTTCTCTTTTCGATCCTTGGAACACCGAAATGTTGAACGTCTTGCACCAAAAGATAAGTAGCAACAAGGAAAATTTACTTATTTCAAAATAACTTTTCTTTAATCATGCAGGACCTTGAGGTTAAAATAGAATAATTCTAAGTAAAACCTGCCCGTCAACTCCACCAAAAGATGTGACACAAAGTTGGGGTTTTGACTTTGGTCACTTATTAGAATCAAAACACACTTGTATGAAACCTCACAGCCTCCTCACCTCCCTTTCTCTCCCTAGGTTAAGATAAAGATAAACACATCAAAGGTGAGATCATAATTCATGGAAGAAAAGATGAAAGGCTCAGGAGAAGCAAGAATTTCTGCCAGTCTTGCAGCTCCAAACAAGAGGGCAATTCTTTGTTGTTGGAAGAAAATCTTCCAACTCAGGGTTATGTGAACGAAAACATACGAGGAATGTTGGTAAGGTTCATCCGTTTGAATTGGGCAATTTGGACGGAACATCTTAAAGTAAAACAATATAGCAATCACTTACAAAAGGATAAGATACATGGGATTTGCTTTTTGATAAGAGATTAAGAGGAATTAATCATTCTTAAGAAGAAATAATGGCCAAAAGAGTATAAAAACAGAGATACACAGAGAATTGTAGTTTTAAATCCATCATATAGACTGTACAAAAGAAAATTACATAGGTACGTAGAGATTGAAGATAGCTTCGTGCTTATATAAAAACTTTTGAAAACGGGCAACCGAGCAAAAAGTTATGAGCATTTTACTACAAGACTCCAGAAGTCGCCTAAAAGTTAGCAACTTCGGGAGAAATTCTGATCATCAATGAAGTAAAGGATTAAGAAACTAGTTATATGAGTGGAAAGAGCATATAAAAAGCTTCCTAGCCATATGATCAATTTTAGAAACCAATACCCGAGTGATGAGTAATTACCGGTTGAAATTTAGGTATTAGACCACAAAAACTGCACTTCCCTCTCTTTGCACGAAACCTTAATTTTCACATAGCCTCTTGCCTTTCATCTCCTTCATGATTCAAGCTAAAGGGTAAGGGTTAACATTGCTCAGTGGATAATCCTAAAGATTGACCTATGGTCCCCAAAGTCTTTCCACATGCTCATTACCGCCACTAAAACCATTGGTACCTCCAAAGGAGGGTGGCAATAAGGCAAGGGCTACCTTGAGAAGTCACAGGCCCACCAAGATAATAACTCCTTATCCCACTTATCATGAATCATCAAAGAGGTCCAAAATTGGGTTAAGCATGAGGAGCTAATGCTAAATGAGACATTCACATGTAAAGAGAGTGTTTGAATAAGGGTTTGAAGATAAGAGAATGGCAATGACAAAAAATGCTCAATTGAGGAGGCTTCATTCATTCATTTGGAAGGGAGAGGAGGGATCCTTTTATAGGTGGAGAATCACCCTCTCTTCCATTGTTACAAATTATAACATAAAAATCTTCAACCCTTCAGTGACATAAGGGTAGATGTCACCATCAATTGTCCTCTTAGGCTAAGTCTTCTATTGATTATTAAATTGAAGACCTTTTAACTTTGAAAGTGTGATGAGATAATAGCCAAGTCTAAGTGGCATGTAGGTGGAGATCCCACTTACACATGGTGGAATTCTCCTCTTCCATGTAGGCATTCTAGAAGAATCTTTCCCAATTATGCACCTACACACACTCCTCCACGTGCCTTCCACACTCCCCAGCTTGTAGCCTTATGGTGAATACTATATTAATAATACAATTAAAATCCACGTGAGCATGAAGGCCCACTTTTATTTTCCACATCACGAGCCTATCTACCATACCAAAGTATTTATCAAGCATAGTTGTGGAATTTACAATGTGTGCACCCTAAATCAAGTAAAACCATTATATTTGAAGATAGAATGATGTTATCAGGGCAGCCGTCGCATCACCACGCTGTTATTCCATTGTGGGCACCGCAATCTTCTTGGACAAGCTTCCACCTTATTACCATTGAGAAACCATCAAAATATGTACAAAATTGAAAATGAACGATATCAATTTTTCATGTCACATTATCTACTAGCCTATGATTGTAGAGTAGGTTTTCTCCAAAATAGAGACGTATTCATTCTCATGAACACCACATCTCATGATTACATCCTTTCCTTGTTCATAGAGTTTCCCTACAAATCAATTGATAGGGGGTGGATTTTTTAATGAGGCTTCTTGCCCGATCCTTGTTGATTGGTGCTTTGGTGTAGGCTAGTAGCTAGGAAGTGTGCAACTTACTTACCCCATTCAGGAATCAAACATAGTTGGAACAAGGGAGCATTTGATAGGTCATCATCAACACCCACGAGTGGCTCTCCTGTTAGGGATATGTGACATATGGTCGGCCAATACATGCTAGAAGCCTTTACGTACTATAATGATGAAATCAAATTCTAGTAGAATTTGGAGACATATGGTGATTCTACCCATGATGCAAGGTTTGTTTACTAGATAAAGAAGATCTTGATGGTCCACAAAGAAAACAAATTTGGTTCGCCAAAACATAATGATAAAAAAATTTAACCATGGCCAACCCTTCTCTTTCTGTGGATTTAATTGATAGTTGGAAAAATTAACCACAGGAAATCCCTGTTGTGTTCTCCACGTTGAGCCAACACACAACCAATTATACGAAGGCAGAGGCGTCTATGTGGACATGGAATATGATTTTCCAATTAGGGGATATCAAAATGGGAGCACTTGCCACCAATGTCTTTTTTGTTGACATTTCAAGCTCAACATGGGCTGACACTCATGAGGTGCCTGCATGACTGTTCGACATTTATATCACTGATGGTAGCTGGCATTGACGTATCTTTGCCAAAGATTCTACAGCTGGACTACATCGACTAGTCCACATCTACCCACTTAGCGTGTTCACATTATGGACCGGTCGCTTGTATATACTCTATTATGTGTGTTAGTCACTTTATCTTCTTTGTAGACCTCTTTTGTTGTGTGAAGAAGAAGAAGAATTTTCAGCCTCTCACCCTGTGTGCTCTCTTCTAGGTTTGTGTGAGTGCGTGTGTTCTTGCAAGAGCTCAAGCTCTCTTCTCCCCTGCATCTTTTCATGGTATCAGAGCTTGGTTCATGCTAAGGGCTGAGCGACAAGAAAGAGAAGCACAGGAAGCGGTACGAAGGTAAGAGCTTCATCTACTCTTCCCCCTTTGTGTTGGCTACTACACTCTTGTCGGGAACTCTTTGGGAGGTACCGGCAAACGAATTCTGATTGAGGACATTTCTTCGCGGGGAGAGCAAAGTTATAGGGAAACTATATTGTTTGTTAGATGAAATTTTCAAGCTGAAAACGCATTTTGGGCGCGTTAGGACCTCCGGTTTTCAGCTCGCAAGCGTTCACAAGCATTGCGTGTTCACAAGCACTGCGCGGGTAAGTTTCGATTCTCTATAGAACTCTGTTTTTGGAACTGCAGGAAGGGTGATTGGTTGTGCACACACTATGTGTGCTATAAAGAGGTCTCAAAGTTGCCATTAGGTGTATGTGTGCAAAGTAAGGTCACTCGTTGTGACCGTTTGGGTGCAGTATAGTACCGCTCTATAGGAATACAACAGTTTGTGCAAGTCAAGCAAGAGTGCTATTGTTGGTAAATTTGTGTTGCAGAAAAGTTGTCAAATGATGGAATAAACTAGATTGTTGCAGAGAAGCTTGACAATAACAACTTCCATGCTTGGAGGTTTAGATTGACAAAATTCCTGATGAGAAAAGGTTATGGGACTACATTGAAGGTGAATATCTTATCACTATTGGTTTTCATATGGCAGATGCAGATCACTCTTTGTATGTGCGCAAGAGTGATAAGGGTATTGTGATTATCACTCTTATTGTTGGGGATGACAACTTGGATGAGATTATGTGAAAAGTCTTCTCTCAAACAAAAATTTGAGATGAAGGATTTAGGAGATCTGCGCTATTTTTTGGGAATTGAGGTCATTTGCATACCTGAGGGTATTTGACTGTCACCACAGAGATAGTATGCATTGGACATGTTGTCCAAGTATGAGATGGCTGATTGTAAGCCAATCTTGGTGCCATTAGATCAAAATGGCAAGCTTAGTGTGGATCCAAGTTATGTGTTGGAGGATCCCACTATGTACAGGAAGATTGTGGGGAGTTTGATCTATGTCCCAATCAGCAGGCTGGATTTGAGCTACATTATTGGCTTAGAGAGCCAATTTATACAGGTTCCACACAAACCACATCTTGACAGTGTGCAACGCACACTTCGGTACTTGAGGGCCATTATTGATTATGCATTGTTTTATGCAGTAGGTGTACTATTGGAGCTATATGGGTACACAGATGCGGGCAGGTAGCATCTCAGATAGAAGATCTACCAGTGGATTTATGTTTTCATTGGGGAGTGCTATTGTGACATGGAGCAGCAAGAAGCAGCCCATAGTTGCCTTGTCAAGTACAGAGGGAGAGTACAGAGGAGCTATGGTGGTAGCATGTGAGGTAGCTTAGTTACGCAAGCTACTGATTTGGGGTTGCATGTGGAGAGAGGTTGTCGTATATTGTAACAATCTTAGTAGTATACAGTTGGCCAGGAACCCAATTTTTCATGCGCGGACAAAATACATTGAGGCGCATTACCACTTCATCAAGGAGAGAGTCTTGGCAAGCAACATCAACTTCGCCTACGTCAGCACACAGGATCAGATTACTGACATCTTCACAAAGACCTTGGGAGCTAAGAAGCTCTGCAGATTTTGAGATATGCTTGGAGTTCATGAGCTGGAGTTGAGCTGCTGACACTCACGAGGTGCCTGCATGACTGTTCGACATTTATATCATTGGCAAGTTTGGTAGCTGGCACTGACATATCTTCGCCCCTGAGATTCTACAGCTGGACTACACTGACTAGTCCACATCTACCCACTCTCTTAGTGTGTTCACATTATGGACCGCTTGTATATACTCTATTATGTGTGTTAGTCACTTTATCTTCTTTGTAGAACTCTTTTGTTGTGTGAAGAAGAAGAAGAATTTTCAGCCTCTCGCCTTGTGTGCTCTCTTCCAGGGTTGTGTGAGGGTGTCATATATGCTTGTTGGAAATCCTATGTCCATTCAAAAATCACCAAGATTCTGTAAGGGGGACGAGCTCTGTCAGCATACATAAAGATGAATTGCCGATAATAATCCACATGCTCCATGAATCGCTCGAGTCCTTTGAAGTTAGTAGGGGGTAGCAGCTCAAGGATAGGTCTCACCTTACTATCATCAGTGGAGATACCATGTTTTGAGACAATGTGTTCCAGGATTACTCTATGTCGGACCCAAAATTGACATTTCATAGGGTTAAGAGAGATTATGTGAAGCTGACATCTCTCTAGAACTTTCCTTAGACACCACAAATGTGCTTTCCATCTAGAGTTGACATAAAGATCACTTCAAGAAAATTTTTTAGATACTCCTTGTTGTAGGTTGTGCACATTAGGCATTGGAAGGTGTTTTGGGCATTAGTCAACCTAAATGGCATGGCTCAATATGGAAACGTATCCCATTCGGTGGCTATTATGCCCAGTGGCTCAGTGTTGACAGAGTGCATAATCGGACCACTTCCATGTCGTGGAGCACCACCTTGGTACTACACGTGTGAAAGTGGCGGGCTATAACCACCAGAATAGCCATTGCCAATATCAAGAAGAAAAATTTTAAAAGGGTAGCTGATCATTACTACTAGACAGTTGCATGCTACTAATAGCTCACAGAGCTAATAGCTGATAGCCAATAGAGTGAAGAGTCAAACATGGTCATAGTCCTTAGGAATTAGTAGTTTCTATGGAGCAATTGCTCTGTAATGATCCTGCAATTATTCCAAAAGTAATCCAGTAAACAAAGAGCAATGTTGCCATTCATTATGTCTCTATGTTACTTTCTGTAATGTGTTGAATAAGAGTGATGTGTCTCTATTTTAATAAACATGTTGTGCACTAGAGAGAGAGTGAGAGAGTTATGTAGCAGAGTGAGAGAAGAGTGAGAGTGTGTGGAGTTCTAAAGCGCAGCAGTGTTCTCAGTGTCCCCAACCATGACCACTCTAGAGATGGTGTTTGAATCTAGAAGCTTTAGTAGGTGGCTACTCACCTCCCATGGCCTTATCTTACTGGTCTATTACTTAAGACCATTGTCTTACCATTTTGCCGAGAGGAAAATTGGTGAGAAACACTTGGCAATTCTGCTGGGGAACTCTACCGCAACTCCGTTGGAAAATTGTGGGCGAAGCAAAAAAGTTTCCACCGAGTAGCATTCTGCACCTTCAAGTAAAGGAAACTCTAAAAGAGAAAGTCTTGGTTTCACACTCAAACTGATCTTGCTAGAATTAGATCCCTAAAACAAGTCTCTGGAGAAGCCATAGCATGGAGAGGCTTTTCTGGGATGATCAATGTGCGAAGAACCTTCCTCCACACAACCCAACCAGCAAAAAATGGAGTCAAGCATGCCTTCCACATGATTGTGAACCTGAGGGTGGAGAGAATTCATTCCTTCAAAGAAACCCTCTAGGAAGCTCGTAGTTGGGAGTGTCTCGCATCGTTCCAATCAGGAAGATAGTGCAAAAACTTCTATAACCTCACATGAGCAAGAGGGAGCATCAGATTTCAAGCACAATTTGGACCGAGAAAACAAGTGCCCCAAGAGCTAGAAGCTGTGCATAGTCTAGGTCCATAAAGCCCAAGAAGGGTGGAGCAACAAAACCAGGAAGAAAAACCACAATAAAAAAACCTTCGAAAAAGTTCAAGTGAGCCATGGCATCATTAGCCAAAAATTTCCTGGTTTTCTCAAGAGATAAAGGGGAAGATGCAGATTTGCATGTAAGGAGGTTTGATAAATACTGGAAAGTGGCTAGACCTCGAGTTGTGGAAGAGCCAGAGTGCTGAGTGAAATCTGCAAAGATGCTTTCATAAACACCTTCAAAGATAGAGTCACAGAGTGGGTGTCAAGATACCAAGACAGCCATTTCCAGATAGCCATTTCCAGACTTATGAAGAGGTCACAGAGTGGGTGTCAAGATACCAAGACAGCCATTTCCAGACTTATGAAGAGGTCATGACTACTTTTCTGGGGAGATTCCGCAAGATAAAGTTTACAACTCAACTTTGTGATCAATTGAGAGAACTCCAACAAGAAGACATGGATGTAGAGACCTGTGTAACAAAATTGCTAAGCTTGAGGTAGAGAGTGGCGGAACAAACCCGACCCCCCTCAATACAAATAGTTATAGATTGGTTTTTCCAAGGGCTTAAGTCGGGCAACCTCCAGCACAAAGCAGGTAGAAAATAGAGGAGTTTGAGGAACTGGTCGAGTTGGCCAAAATGGCAAAAAAGAAGTCAAGAAATAAGACAAAAGAGAAAGCCCAGGAAAAGTCTCACAAATTGAGAAGGAGGAGGATTCAAGCGACACCTCATAGGACACTCTAATGGCAGTAAAGAAAAGGAAGGACAAAAAGAAGAAAATCGCAAGGGCACAAATGAGCCTCAGAGAACTTGTGCTATACGCGAAGGGAGGAATGCACAGTGCCACCATGTACCATTTGTAACATGTACAATCATCGTACATGGAACTACAGGTACAACTTAAAAAAATAGAGCTCCCATGGGTGAGCAGTATGGAAGGAGCATAAAGAAGACCCCTAGGGATGAGAAGATATGGGAGTGGAGGCCGTGGAAATTACTCAAGAAGAAGAAGCCAAGTACATGCCAGTGGTTCTACAACTTTTACATGCTACTATTGTCAACCTAGGCACACCAAGGCGGAATGTGCCATGAAGAAAAAACATGATGAAGGTGGATAACATACAGATGGATGTTCAAGACATCTTGGTAGTCACAAGGGCAAAATAAAATAAATCTAGGGTAGTAATCACTCCACTAGATAATTAAGACTCACCCAAAGCCCGCAAGAAGGCAACTATGGACTGGGAACAGCAGCAGGAGAAGGTGATGATCCAAACCAGTAAGGAAATAGAAAGAAGGAGGCAAGGCAAGTAGAAGGAGGGTGGCTCATTTGAACTCATTACAGATCACCCAGAAACACGCGAAAATCTGTAGCACAAGATGCGTGTAGAGCACAACAATGAAATCTGCTTTTGGAAGAAAGCAAAAAGGATGCTGATTGGTTACAAACCAATGTAGTATCAATGCTATTGAATAGATAGTTTTTGCTGAGACAAGTGCTAGACTTATGTCCAAGATTCAAGGCTAAAATCTTGATGGCGAGAATTGAATGACTTCACAAGGAACTAAAGCACTCAGAAGAAGAAGAAACCCTAGAATGCAGAAGAGTGCAAGTTAAGGAACTCCCAGCATCATCCAGAGATGATGAAGTGGCCAAAGTCATAATGTAACTGAACAACGTGCTCATCAATGATGCAATATTGGATGGTGGATCCGGAGTAAATATCATTAGTGTGAGGAAACTGCAATGGGATTGGGTCTCAAATGGGAGTCCATTCAAATGGGAGTCCATTCCATTCAACATAAGAATGACAAATAATAGAATGGTGGTTCCTAAAGGAATTATCATTAGTGTGAGGAAACTGCAATGGGATTGGGTCTCAAATGGGAGTCCATTCCATTCAACATAAGAATGACAAATAATAGAATGGTGGTTCCTAAAGGAATTATCAAGAATTTCCAAATGAAAATCAAACAAGTAGACTTTAAGGTCAACTTGGTGGTCATAACCACTAAAAACTACACCAGGTCTTACTAGGTGTTATTGTGGAAAGCCATTCCTGAGACATGGCAAAGTAAAACAGGAATGGGGCATAAACAATATCTCTAAAAGGGGAAACGAAAAGTTCATGTTGATCTTTTCGACGTAAAGGGATCAGTGATGCCTGATCAAAGGCTCGTTCATGTAAAAACATTCAATATGTCAAAAGGCTTCGATGATGATGAAGAAGATAGAATACTCCACGAACATTTCGACCTGGTGCCCTTGTACATGTTACATGTGGATTAAGTGATGGAAAACCATGCGAAAACAAAAGATGAAAACACGGAAGAAGCAGCCAAAGAAATGAAGAAAAAAGAATCGAATTCTGTAAAACCAAAGGGCTTAAGGAGAACAAAACTAAGCAAAACCATGTACGAGAAAGCCTCGGAAGAGATTCAAGAGATCCATGATTGAGTGCAGAAGCAAAAAGAGAACCATAAGAAAAATGTCATGAAAGTAAGCCCAAACAGACTACAAGAGGTGAATCTGGGAGATGAAAAAGAAGAAAAGCCTGTGAAGATTAGTATGGAACTGGAAGAATAATTTAAGCAATATTTGGTATCCTTATTGAAATAATACCAAGATGTCTTTTCTTGGTCGTACAAGGACATGGAGGGCATTGACCCTAAATTCTTCCATCACAGCATCAATTTAAGAGAAGGAGCCATACCAGTTAGACAGCAGAGGTATAGAATGAATCCCAACTATGCCAAACAAGTCAAAGAAGAAATTAATAGACTACTAAGAGTAGGTTTCATTGTGCCAATAGAGAAAGCTACTTGGATATCCCCAATTGTGGTAGTTACCACCCAAAAAGAACATGAAGATTAGAATCTGTGTGAACTACCGCAAGCTAAATGCCGCAACTACCTCAGATCCCTTTCCACTCCCGTTTACAAACTCTTTGCTAGATGAGGTAGCTAGAAAGGAAATATACTCATTTCTGGATGGTTTCAGTGGATACAACCAGGTAAAAATGGTGCTAGAAGATAGGGAGAAACAACCTTCATCACTGAATGGGGTGTCTTCGTTGGCGACTGTCATGATGTTTGGCTTAAAAAATGCACCTGCTACTTTTCAAAGAATGGTGCAAGAGATCATCTATGATTACCTAATAGACTTCATGAAAGCTTTTGTAAATTACTTCAATGTGTCTGGAGATAAGGCAAAGCACATCTATCATTTTGAGTGTAAGATTTCTCCCTCCGGCTTTTGAGGTGTGCAGGTGTAAAAACCTCCCCTTCTGATCTTATAATTATTCCCCTCTCTAAAATAAAAGAAAGATCCTGTTTTTCCCTGTTTTGGCCTAGAGAGAGAAAATATCTAGAGGGAGGTAATTTAAAATTGAGATATTTTTTGATATAAAAATCCTCCTAGTGTCTAAAATGGTTTCCCCTGAAACAGATATTCAAAAAGAAATTTCCAATGTGCAATTGGAATAAATTGAAATCAGGTAAAAAGGGCCTTAGCCAAAGGGTCCAGATTTTCTAAAATTTTTGAACTAAGGTTCCTATGGAGGACCAATTAGATTAATCCAAATGTAGGGAGGAGATAAATTGAAGAATAAAAGGAAATCCCCCTAAAAATGAGTAAATACTCACATAAGATGAAGAGTTGACTAAGGACAAGGTTATTAGTTAAAAAAGAAGAGATATTTAGAAGAAATGATGCATTTTTGACACCTCAGTGTGGGGGAATTCCCCTCATGAAGGAGGCGCATATTTCACATGTGTGGTTGAGTTTTAAACTCACAAATAATGAGATATTTTCATCTCTCCTCTCTCCTGCTTCAACTAGATCCAAAAAGTAAGCTAAACTGACCTAAAAATGGTCAAAAATTGACCAAACTGATCTGGAAAATCCTAGAATCAGTTTGCTTGGTTAGAGGCTCACTTTCTCCTATAAATGAAGCCTCCCCCTTTGTAAATGTTTAATAGTGTTTTATGCACTGTTACTCTACTCCTCCCCAGAGCCAAAAACAGTGAATTTATTGATAATTCATTAGTTTTTTGACCATTTCCTCTTCAAAAGAATTGGTGGCCACTCTTGTTGCAAACAAGATAGATCCCTCAAACCATCAAGCCAAAGGAAAGCTCACAAAAATTAATGTAAGCTAGAAATCCTACTTTTTCTTTATTTCATTTAATGGTTTTCTAATTTTTGTTTTCTTTAAAATGAAAAATGGTGCTATGCCTTGTTGGAAAGGCTTTCCCCCTCTCTTCATTCTTGAATTCAGCCTTTCTTTATCCTAGATATGTAATCAAATTGTAAGAATTAAACTTTTCATATTGTTTCTCTTTAAAAAGTGGAATTTGATTAGTTTAGAATGCTTTAAACCATTTGGGATCATTTCTAAGTAACTTGAGAATGAAAAAAATTGAAAAATGGTCAGCCATACAAAGGAGGTTATGGCAAAATTTTCTTAAATTTTGTGAAATAAGTTTTATCTTTTATTATTCAAAAAGAGTAATCCCCACCGCTTGTGTATTCTAAAAGTGTTATTTTTATTCTATGCATAGAAAAAATTTTCATTAGAATTAATTTCTATGCATAGAAGGATGCATATTGGGAATATTTTGATTATAAAATGTTACCATCATCAAAATTAATTTTTATGCATAAAACAATTTTTTATTATAAAAGTGTTACTTTTATTAAAATTTAATTCATGCATAAATAGATGCATAAAAGAATTTTTTTATTATAAAAGCGTTACTTTCATCAAATTTTGATTTTATGCATAGAAAGATGCATAAAAAAATTTATTTTTATTTCAAAAGAGTTATTCTCATCAATTTTGATTTTATGCATAGAAAGATGCATAAAGAAATTTATTTTTATTTCAAAAGAGTTATTCTCATTAAAATTGAATTTATGCATAGAAAGATGCATAAAAGATTTATTTTTATTTCGAAAGTGTTATTCTCCTTAAAATCGAATTTATGCATAAATAGATGTATAAAAGGATTTTTATAAAAGTGTTATTTTTCATTGAAGTTGTTCTTATACATAAATAGATGCGTAAAGAATATTTATATCAAAAATAAGAATTCTCTTACATTCTATAAATAGATGTGATAAGATGTGATATGAATTAGATATATGGGAATGAATGGATAGATGGATGTGATGAGAATAGAAGTGATGAGAATGAGAGGTAAATAGATGTGATAAGATGGGATGCGAATCAGATAGATGGGAAAGAATGGATGGATGGATGTGATGAGAATAGAAGTGACGAGAATGTGAGGTGAATAGATGTGATGAGATGTAATGCGAATCAGATAGATGGGAAAGAATGGATGGATGGATGTGATGAGAATAGAAGTGATGAGAATGAAAGGTAAATAGATATGATGATATGTGATGCAAATCAGATAAATGTGAATGAATAGATGAGATGTGATGTCATGTGAATCAGGGTGTAAATGAATGATATAGGATGTGAATGAATGTGATAACATATGAATCAGGATGTGAATGAATGATAAGGGATAGATGAGAATGGGAATACTTATGAAATGAATGTGGATTGATGTGTGGGTAATGTGGATTGATGTGGATGGATGTATGGTTGATGTGGATTGACGTATGGATTGATATGGATGGATGTATGGAAGATGTGGATGGATGTGTGGGTAATGTGGATTGATGTGGATGGATGAGTGGATAATGTGGATTGATGTGGATGGATGTAGGGATGATGTGGATTGATGTGTGGGTAATATGGATTGATGTGGATGGATGTATGGATGATGTGGATTGATGTGTGGGTAATGCGGATTGACGTGTGGATTGATGTGGATGGATGAGTGGATAATGTGGATTGATGTGGATGATGTGGATGGATGTATGGATGATATGGATTGATGTGTGGGTAATGTGGATTGATGTGAATAGATGTATGGATGATGTGGATTGATGTGTGGATAATGTGGATTGATGTGGATGGATGTATGGATGATGTGGATTGACATGTGGATTGATGTGGATGGATGTATGGAAGATGTGGATGGATGTGTGGATAATGTGGATTGATGTGGATGGATGTATGGATGATGTGGATGATGTGGATGGATGTATGGATGATGTGGATTGATGTGTGGATGATGCGATTGGATGTGATTTGATGTTGGAATGATGTGATGTTATAGGGATCGATGAAAAAAAAAATTGTGAGAAGATGAGAAAAGATGGGGACTAATGTGAAAGGATGTGGAGTGATGAGAAAAAATGGAAATATTGTTGGAGCTATATTTGTATGTGAAATCTGTTTTTAAATGACTGTTTTATGTGAAGAATGCTGGGGAAGCATTTTGACCGTCTTGTGAATGAGGTCATGGAGACCTATCTGTTAAAGTTGCAACTGCTGACAGAGAGTCAACGGAGGACATCTCGCGTAGCAAGGTCGGCCGAGGTCTTGACTAGCCTCGGTTTGATTTAAATGGTGAGCTTCCGGTACAGAGTATGAGGGACCAAGGAAACGGTCTATGAGTGAAGCGCTAGGTGACTTGCGAAGGATCCTAGAGGGTGCTGACCATACGGTGCTCGGGCTCTGGGTCGCCGAAGATACCCACACGTACGTTGTCGTGCCATGGCACGTCTATGATATGAAACCGTGCATGTGAGGCCGTCAAATACACATCCAGATGCATGGGTTAAGTGCCATGATGAGTCATTATATGATGCCATGTACATATGTTCATATTGTATATGAGGTTCAATAAGACAAGCTGAGGCTGAGTCAGATTTAGGAGTTTTTTGTATATGAGTATGGAGGATGATGTTTTTGCTGTTACTCAGAGTTCATGGGCAAGTTAGAAGCATCCAGATATATATGATGGCATGAGGGCATACCAATGCACAAAGGAATGCATTTATAAAGGCATGAAGAAATACTTGAATGGGCAATTGGGGATTCTATAAATCACATTGGCCGATATGATGACTTATAAATTATGAAGGTATCACAGTGCCGAAGAGCTCATTGAATGTTTGGGAAATGTGGGGATAGAAAACTGCACTTGGACTTCATGGATCATCATGTAGAAGCATAAGTATCTTACGTGTATCCAATGCAGAGAGTGAAGACTTAAAACATGATGCTAATATCTTGGGAGTCTTGTGGTTAAGGCTTGCTACCTTAATGCTAAGGTTATGTTTAATAACCTTAGTGTTAAGGATAACAAAGCGTTGGGTGACTTCTAGAAAAAGGCGCAGCTTTTCCTTATGGCAGGGACAGCTGGCAGAACGTGGAGGGGGGGGCCGCCGAAATCGCCGTGGGAAAGAGAAAACGCGCCGGAGCTTCACGGCGGAAACCAGTGTGGAGATTTATTCTGCAGCGTTGGAGGATCAGCGTCCATCCAACCAGAGTAAAAAAAAATCAAGAGAGTGCTTCTGTTTATGTCGTGTAGGAGTTAGAATTATAGAGGATAATGAGTGCTATTCAACGATGTGCTTCTGAAAATTTCAAGCTCACAGTCAACAGCAGAGGGTCCTATTCCGCCATTTTCTCCTCCTCCGTGTACTGGCGCTGAAGCGGCCACCTTTGATTAAGAAAAACAAAGGAAAAATCAACGTGTCCACCTTTCGCTTATTTCAGATAAGCTTAATTTTAAATTAACCTTGTTACTTTAGAAAAAGGGCATGGCAAATAAGCCCTTAAAGGTTTTGGAATGTATGGGAAAAAGCTTGTGAACATGATAGAATTCTGGGGAAAAAGCTAAGGAATTTGGAGCCTGGAGAATTATGAAAAATACTTTGAAGTTGAGGGTAATTTGCTTTAGTTTCTTCTCATATGGATTTTGGAAATCATGAGCATGATAAAGCTATGCAAAATGCTATATTTTACTTGTGAAATGTTAGTATATTAAGGCAGGTTTTCAGGTGATAAAGTACATTCCGAAATAAAGGATTTGAGGGCACTGGATGTAATGGATGTAACTGGCCACATGTATATTGGAATAATTGGAAATCTTTGTGATGCCCACATGTGAATGGTTCAAAGGATTTCATGCAATTCTGTGCAATCATCTGGAGGAATTCAAGGTTGTATTGAGGGAAGTGGACACATGTATTTGTCATTGGAAACAATGATGTTCAATACTCCTTGGGAAATCTTGTACGTGAGTTTCCTTGTTAGGTTCGACACCAACTCTCACAGCTAGAAGTTTCGTACTTTCCTGGCTATTCCGCACACTTCACGACAAATCTGGTGAACCCGACGTGAAGCTGCTGGGGTGAGAGTGTAGTGAAACATACAGGGAAGCTATGGCTGAGAATTCTGAGGGCCAGGGGGTTCATTTTGACCCTGGAGTTATGCAGATGTTCCAAATGTTTTCCATGTACATGCAACAGCAACAAGCTGCTGAGAGGGGACAGATTTCCATGACCAAAGCTTTACAATCAATTGTGAAAAAGGTAGATCAATTTGATGGGAAGGACATTACAAAGTATCTGCGCAATTATATAAAGGAGATGGAGCTAAATAGGGTGACCGAGGAGGATATGGTTCGAAGTTTCGAGTTGGTATGCGTTCCTGAAATAAGAGAGCGCATAAAAGGATTGCAGACAGCACAGGGTGGCAGAAATTGGGAAGAATTCAAGCTTGCCTTAAAAGATGAATACTTCATGGAGGATTCTGAGCGAGTGACTAAACGAACTTTTTTGGAATGGGTCACAAAACCTAAAATGGGAATTTCTGCCACGGAATTGTTAAGGGAGTTTGAGAAGCGTTATGCCCAGTTGTCAAGAATAGAGCGTGCAACTTTGGACAGAGAAAAGACAGAGCTCTTCTTGCAGGCAGCTGGGAAAGATCTCCAGGAGACATTGGAAATCCTCCTTGAGGATAAAAATACAGAGCAAGGATTAAAGAGTGACTGGAATGATGTTGAGGATGCAGTCACTATGTTAGCAAAGCGGCAGCGGAGGAGGGATAAAATGGTGATGGGCTCTACAACCCCCATAGCTGCTGTTACTCCTGAGAATTTATCCAAGCCAGTAGCTACAATTCCTAAGATAGATGGGCCGATGGATGAGCTTATCAAGGGTATGCGTGATTTAAAATTGAAGATGTCCAGAATCGAAGAAAAAGGTCTACCATTGGGGCAGGTTTCTATGCAAAGGCCTCAAATCAGAGAAGGGTTTACATATAGATGCATATGGTGTGATGACCCAGAGCATGCAAAGAAGGATTGTACCAGCTATAAAGAAGCTCTTAAAAATCAACTTGTGTTCTTCAAAGATGGGAAAATCCATCTTACAGAAACTGGACTTCCATTGAGTACAAACTTTGGGAAAGGAGGGATGAAAAAGCTGGTAGAAGATATGGCTGCTAGTCATGCCATTTCTATGGTTGAGGCAGCAACCTATGGATTAAAGGTTGGTCAACAAAAGCAGGGATTTGAGAATGATGAGGATTATGAGAATGAGAATTTTTGGCCGTCAACAATGGAATTAATTGCATCAAAGAAAGTGTCAAAGCAAGCTTTGCATGAGGCAGGTGATTGTATACGCCTTGAGACTGGCTGGGAGGAGCCTGTGGATTCTTTATCCATTCATGCCTATATTGCCAAATGCCAAAATAATGAGGCACAGGTAGAGGAGAAACGTAAAAGGGAAAATGAGGAAGGAGGGCCATCAAAAAGAGTTACACGTGGAAGTGAAAAGAAGGATCCTGGGCCATCACATATGCCTCCACAGCAAAGCAGACCTCCACATGATGTTTCAATGGAAGAAGTGCCAGTTAAAATGAAGGAGAAGGGTAAAGGAAAAAGTCCACTCTACAAGCTTCAATCTGATATTGAAGTTGCAACAGATCTCAAAAAGGTGCTTGAAGAGAGAATTCTAAACAGCAGGGTGGAATTCACACTAGGGGAAGTCTTGGGGATTGCAAAGAAAGAATTTCATGATGAGATAATTGATATTATACGAAGAAAAAGGCAGTCCATAATTGAATCTATTCCATCACAAGGGGAAGCAAGCACTTCCAAGACTCATGGTGTACAGGTACAGAAAAAGGAAGAGAGAGAAAATGTGGTGGAATGTAATCACTCTGCTGATGGGGCACAACAAGTGCGTTTTGTGGAAGAGGATGATGAAAAAGAAGTTCTTACAAAGAGTCATTACTCCAGGAGCCATTGGGCAAGAGCCACCACTGAAACCCTTGTCAAGATAGGTGATTTGGAAGAGCCATATGTCGCTCTAATTGATCATGGGTCTGAAATAAATCTTATGGCTAAAAATCTCTACAACAAATGTAAGTGGCCAATGGATGTGGATCATGGGTGGATGATTAAAGCAGCTAATAATTCATCTGGAGAGCTTTATGCAGCATGTCCAAATGTAAGGGTAACTATAGGGGATGTGAAGGATGATCAGAATTTTTTTGTTCAGGAGATGTCATCGTATCCCCTCATTCTTGGGCAACCCTACATTACAGCTGTAAGGATGGAAACAAAGGTTTTGGATGATGGTTCAGCCTATGCAAGAATAAGGAGTAAAGATGGCAAAAAAGCTGTTCAGTTTTTGACAGTTTGCATTAATCATGAAAGGAATCGTGAATCTCTTAGGGCACAGTCACTCCCAAAGATAAACAGAGAGTTTATGAATTACAGGGAGATGAGGGATTTTGGCCAGGTGCCATTGTAAAGCGGGATTCCAATGGTACAAGGGGAAATGAGTTCTCGCAGGACTCAATCAATGTAAATAGTTTTTCAGCAAATTTTCAGGGATTCTCCAGCTATGGGTTACTGGTTTTTGTAAAAAGCAAGGATTTAAAGCGTGGCATGCAAAAACATATACAAAATGAACAAAAAAGTTTTGAGCAGTGTGGTCTTTTGGAGAAGAATGAATTTATTTCAGGGGTGCTTGATGAGGTGTCATTTGTAGATACTATGGATGTGCTTTTTGATATGAGAAGAGCATGCTTACAGGGTGGAAATGAAATGATAAAGGTGTCATCTGTGGAGATGTATGATATAATCCAGGAATTTGAGGGGGTGGAATGTAAAAACATGAATTGTGAGATGGATGCTCATGTTGATACAAAGTACAAAACGGTTGCAAAAAAGGTGAAGCCAGTTGCCTTGCCCTTGCCACCAGGAAGCAAGGAGAAGATAGATGAAGCTTCTATGCAGCCAAATCTTAGAGATCCGAAGAAAATTGGGCATGAATTTACTCAAGAAACTCTGAAAGAGCTGAAGATTGGTGAGAGGGATTTTCTGTTGCCAGTTGAAAGGGAATGCTTTGAGGAGATGCTTGTAAAACATGGGAAAGCTTTTGCCTTTCAGCCGCATGAGATTGGTTGTGTTGATCCAAGTGTAACAGCACCAATGGTGATCTTTACTGTTCCACATGTGCCCTGGAACCTGCGGCCAATTCCAGTACCAAAGGCTCTCTTGCCAAAGTTGATGGAATTATTAAAGGAAAAGATCAAGATGGGAATCTTGGAGCCTTCATGTGCCCCATATTCCAACAGATGGTTTACTGTACCAAAGAAAAATGGGACATTGCGCTTTATTCAAGATATGCAACCTGTAAACAAAGTCACAATCAGGAATGTGGGAGCAGGTCCAATTGTGGATGAGTTTGCAGAAGCATTTGCAGGGAAAGCTATATACTCTATGGGTGATCTGTATTCGGGATATGATCAGTTCCAGCTAGATATGCAAAGCAGGGACTTGACCACAATGAAAACTCCTTTGGGATTAGTAAGGATGTGTACCTTACCACAGGGAGCCACTAACTCAGTGGCACATATGATGAATGGAATGAATAAAGTCTTACGGGACTTCATACCACAAAAAACTATGCCATTTTTGGATGATGTGCCAATAAAGGGCTGTGAGGAGAAAGACAAAGATGGGAATTTGGATTCAAAAGGGTGCCGCAAGTTTGTGGCAGATCATATAAAGGATTGTGACATGATTCTATCCAGGCTTGAAGAAGTGAATCTTACTTTATCTGGGCAGAAATCAGTGTTTGGGGTTGGTGAAGTGCTAATAGTGGGACATCTTTGTAGTACTAGTGGACGCCGTCCTTGTCCAGCCAAGATAGATGCAATACAAAGAATGAAGGAAATATGCATTAATGTTACAGAGCTGAGGAGATTTCTTGGAGCATGCGTCTTTTATGTTATTTGGATCCCACATTATGCACATGTAGCAGATCCTCTTTATCAGCTTTTGAGGAAAAATCAAAAATTTTTGTGGAGTGCAGAACATATTAAAGCTATGCGAAAGCTGAAATATTTGCTCCAATCATCACCCATTTTGAGAAAGGCAGATTATGAGTGTGGCAGGCCTGTGATTGTTACAGTTGATACTAGTCCTACTGGGATTGGATGGGCAGTAGGGCAAGATGATGAGGATGATCATAGGTATGTAATTAGATTTGGAGCAAAGGTATTAAGCTTTCGACAGCGAAAGTATCCACAGATTAAGAGAGAATTATGGGGGATTGTCACTGCTCTAAAATGTGAAAAAGAATATCTTATTGGGGCATCTGTACTTGTGGAGACTGATTGCTTGCCACTTCTTGGGATGATAGCAAGTTGTACCACTCCAGATATTGCTATGCTTAGGTGGATTGCTTATATCAAGTCACTAAATCCTGAGTTTGAGCATATTGCGGGAAAAGATAATCCAGTTGCAGATATGCTATCACGAGCCAGGTATGAAGAAGAGGAAGAGATGGTTAGTGACATTGATGATGTGGGTACAAAGTTCTATACTACAGCATATGCAAAGGGGGATCATATTTGCCTATCAAATGCACTTGAGTCTTTTATTGAGGAAATATATGAAGGAGATTGGTTGCTCATTGGTCAATATTTGAGCACTCTAACAAGGCAAGAAAATTGGTCTGACTCAGAATTTAAGAGGATCCGCAGAAAAGCATATGGTTACTTTCTAAAGGATGGGTATCTCTGGAAACATCCTAAACAGAGGAATGTCATGCCACAGAGAGTCATATGTGATAAAGAGACTCAAGGGAAGCTTGTGAAAGAATTCCATGAGAGTCTCTGGGCTGGGCATAGAAGTGTGTGGGCCACCTTTACCAAAATAAAGGAAAAATATTGGTGGAGAGGAATGTACAAGGATATTTCCCAATATGTGGAAACATGCATGGTATGCCAAATGTACTCAAATGTGAGGCATCGTGATGGCTTGCAACCAACCTACCCACCTGCCATGCACTACAAATGGGTAGTGGATCTAGTTACAATGCCTTTGGGAATTTGGTAGATGCGGTATATAGCACTTGCAAGAGAAGATTTGACAAATCAGGTAGAAGGGCGTGCCCTTAGAACAAAGAGTACGGAAACAGTATGCAAATTTCTCTTGGAAGATGTGATCTGCCGATATGGTTGTGTTGGGAAAATAACAGCTGATAGGGGAGAGCTAGATGTTGAAGAAGCAAGGGAATTCTTCTCTAGAATTGGTATCAAACTGTCTCTAACATGTGCTTACAATCCTGAGGGCAATGGGAAAAGTGAGCGAGGACATCCTCCAATCATTAAAGCTTTGGCTAAGGCATGCAGAGAAAGGATGAGAGTGTGGCCAAAGCTGCTACCATATGCCTTGTGGGCTGACCGTACAACTCATAGCTCAGTGACAGGATACATGCCTGCTGAATTAATGTATGGTCAGAAGCCAGTGATGCCAGTTGAAGAAGTAATTCTAACTTGGAATGTATTGCCCTGGATGGAAGGATTGAGCAGAGATGACCTCCTTGCATTGAGAATAAGACAGTTGGAGAGGAGGCCTGAAGATGTAGAGCTTGCTAAAGCTCGCCTGAAAGATGCAAGGCTGAAAAATAAAGAAAGATTTGATAGTAGACACAGACTCCGGCCAAAACCTATTGAAGAAGGTGATTGGGTTCTAATGTATGATAGTAGCCTTGACAACCAATTCACTGTTCAAAGAAAATTTGCAAAAAGATGGTTTGGCCCTTACATTGTCAGGCATGTACATGGAAATGCCACATATACTCTGTGTGAGCTTGATGGAACAGAAGTAAAGAATCTTGTGGCTGGCAAAAGAATCAAGATATTTAAAAGAAGGCATGATGGTGATCCTTTTGATTCACAAGAGATTCAGGATGAGAGGCTTGACAGTGGAAGTATGGATATGATTGAAGAGGAAGAGGATGATCTTCCTGGGACTGCAGAAGATGAAGACGACATTCAGTTATATGTGGACCTTGATGATGATTTGGCACATACCAGAGGATGTGCAGGTTTAGAGGGGGTGGATGTCGTGCCATGGCACGTCTATGATATGAAACCGTGCATGTGAGGCCGTCAAATACACATCCAGATGCATGGGTTAAGTGCCATGATGAGTCATTATATGATGCCATGTACATATGTTCATATTGTATATGAGGTTCAATAAGACAAGCTGAGGCTGAGTCAGATTTAGGAGTTTTTTGTATATGAGTATGGAGGATGATGTTTTTGCTGTTACTCAGAGTTCATGGGCAAGTTAGAAGCATCCAGATATATATGATGGCATGAGGGCATACCAATGCACAAAGGAATGCATTTATAAAGGCATGAAGAAATACTTGAATGGGCAATTGGGGATTCTATAAATCACATTGGCCGATATGATGACTTATAAATTATGAAGGTATCACAGTGCCGAAGAGCTCATTGAATGTTTGGGAAATGTGGGGATAGAAAACTGCACTTGGACTTCATGGATCATCATGTAGAAGCATAAGTATCTTACGTGTATCCAATGCAGAGAGTGAAGACTTAAAACATGATGCTAATATCTTGGGAGTCTTGTGGTTAAGGCTTGCTACCTTAATGCTAAGGTTATGTTTAATAACCTTAGTGTTAAGGATAACAAAGCGTTGGGTGACTTCTAGAAAAAGGCGCAGCTTTTCCTTATGGCAGGGACAGCTGGCAGAACGTGGAGGGGGGGGCCGCCGAAATCGCCGTGGGAAAGAGAAAACGCGCCGGAGCTTCACGGCGGAAACCAGTGTGGAGATTTATTCTGCAGCGTTGGAGGATCAGCGTCCATCCAACCAGAGTAAAAAAAAATCAAGAGAGTGCTTCTGTTTATGTCGTGTAGGAGTTAGAATTATAGAGGATAATGAGTGCTATTCAACGATGTGCTTCTGAAAATTTCAAGCTCACAGTCAACAGCAGAGGGTCCTATTCCGCCATTTTCTCCTCCTCCGTGTACTGGCGCTGAAGCGGCCACCTTTGATTAAGAAAAACAAAGGAAAAATCAACGTGTCCACCTTTCGCTTATTTCAGATAAGCTTAATTTTAAATTAACCTTGTTACTTTAGAAAAAGGGCATGGCAAATAAGCCCTTAAAGGTTTTGGAATGTATGGGAAAAAGCTTGTGAACATGATAGAATTCTGGGGAAAAAGCTAAGGAATTTGGAGCCTGGAGAATCATGAAAAATACTTTGAAGTTGAGGGTAATTTGCTTTAGTTTCTTCTCATATGGATTTTGGAAATCATGAGCATGATAAAGCTATGCAAAATGCTATATTTTACTTGTGAAATGTTAGTATATTAAGGCAGGTTTTCAGGTGATAAAGTACATTCCGAAATAAAGGATTTGAGGGCACTGGATGTAATGGATGTAACTGGCCACATGTATATTGGAATAATTGGAAATCTTTGTGATGCCCACATGTGAATGGTTCAAAGGATTTCATGCAATTCTGTGCAATCATCTGGAGGAATTCAAGGTTGTATTGAGGGAAGTGGACACATGTATTTGTCATTGGAAACAATGATGTTCAATACTCCTTGGGAAATCTTGTACGTGAGTTTCCTTGTTAGGTTCGACACCAACTCTCACAGCTAGAAGTTTCGTACTTTCCTGGCTATTCCGCACACTTCACGACAACGTCGAGAAGATATTGGAACAAGGAGTAAGAGTTGTTTTCTGAATTCGGGCATGGATCTGGTTGATTGACCTTGCTCGTCCTCAAACAGATGAGTCCATGGCTCTTTTATATGGATTCGTTGGTTGATCTTGCTGATCTTTAACGGAGATTCCATTTTTGGTATGTGAATATATTTCCGGTTACTATGAGCTAGGAACTATCGAAAAGGCCCCTGAGTGGACAGGTGGTGAGCGTTCTGGTTGCCAATGATGCCATAGGTACACCGATGAAGGAATGATTGGAAATAAGGATTCAACCAAAGATTTTGAGGATTATGATCAGTGACACAATGGTTTCATTAAAAGATTATTTTTAGAAGATGCTGATTCTGTGAAAAAGGCAATTTCATATTGGGTGTGTAAGTGGTGTGACTAGTTTTAAGTTTGCATGAATATCTGGCTAGGGGGCGTGGGAACTCTTTTCCTTGGTACTCGAGACAAGACTTAACCAAATTATTAATTGGATCCCATCACTACAATGGTTGGGTGGTTGGCTAACCCACGGGACTGGATGGGGTTAGTAGGCTGGACTAATGGATCCCTAAAATGAGACTCAGTTCTGTTATGGTACGATAGATGAAGTAAATCCCGGATAAAAATTGTTCTATGGAAAAGAATCAATGGTTGTGCCTCTCAATGAGAAAAAAAGTGTTGGTCTCTATGATCCAAGTGCAATCTTTTCCTTGATTTGACTTTGATACTATGGGTTCGGTCAGATCAGTTCGGTTAGTTAAGGCTTTTGACTACGCTAGAGAAAAATTTATCCTGAACCGCGCGTGCTTTCTGAGCAAGGGAAGTTTTTCCGGATTCGATTTTGGAAGAACCGATGGATTAGTCTCTTGTCTGGATATCCATGGGCGAGGCCCCGAGTGTGGGACCCTACCCCGCATAAGAAGTGCTGCTTCTGCTACTAGCACCCTTGAATTCGTTGCGCGGTGGGGACAGGGATCTTACAGCTCGTATCAGAGCGAATTGGCTAATGAGGATCAACCGAGAAGCCAAAAATGTCAAAAATTTATGAAGAAGCAGTAAAAGGTTATAATTGTGTGAAAAAATTCATATGAATTGATAGTCAATATTCTGAAAAGGGGATTGATTACAAGGGAAGAAACTGGACATCTTGAGGGGTTGGGGAGGAATCTTACATCCTCTCCCACTTGAAAAATGCGAGATGTCCTTATCTCGCAAACTGGGGGTAATCCCGCATCAGTTCGGCTTCTTTCTCCCAGGTGGCATCTTCAAAAGGATAGAACTTCCATTTGACTAATAATTCTCTCAGAATTCTGTTCCTGAGAACCTTCTCTCGAACATCAAGGATTTCTTGAGGTTGGAGTTCCATCTGCCCTTGGGTTGAAGAAGTTAAGAGTTCATCACATTAAGCACATGAGTCGGGCTCGGTACATACTTCTTAAGTAGGTTGACATGAAATACATTAAATACTTTGAGATGAGGAGGCAGAAGAAGTTCATAGGCTAAGTCACCTACTTTCTTTGTAATCAGATATGGCCCAGAGTATCTGGGGGATAACTTCTTGTACTTCCCAAGAGATAGAGAACTTCTTTTGGGGCGTACTCGAATGAAGACCATATTTGCTTCTTCTAATTTTCTATTTGAGCTCTTCTTATCTACATACTGCTTCTGTCTATCCTAGTTGGGTAGCTTTTATATCCTTGCAGATTGACTGCATCTGCCTGCTGCTCCACTATCGTCAAGCATCTGTCTGGACATCTCAACCCTAATCAATGGGTCGGACCAAGTTAATGGTGTTAGGCAGTATTGTCCATAAAGAGCTTTGAAAGGGCTCATCCCGATACTTTGGTGATAAGAAGCATTGTAGGTGAATTCGACTAGGTGCAGATAGCTTAGCCACTTCTTGGGTTCCCTGCCACACAGCATGACCGAAGTATATCTTCGATTACTTGGTTCACCCTTTCTGTTTGACCATCGGTCTCGGGGTGGTAAGCTGTGCTGAGATCCAAGAAAGTTCCTACTGCTTCGAAGAATGCAGTCCATAATCTTGACGTGAATTTGGGATCTCGATCACTTACTATTCTCTTGGGTAGGCCATGCAATCTCAAGATTTCCTTCAGGAACACTCTGGCCACATCCACTGCAGTGTAGGTTTCTTTTACTGGAATCAGATGGGCAACTTTGGTTAGTCTGTCAACAACTACCATGACGATGGAGTTGTAACCTGATTGCACTGAAGGTAGTCCAGTAATAAAATCTATACTGATACATTCCCACTTCATCTGGGGGATGTCTAATGGATGTAACTTCCCAGGCATTTTTACTCTCTCGGCTTTGACTTTCTGACATATCAAGCATTGACGTACATGATTAAGTACATCCTTTTTTAGTCAAGGCCAAAAGAAGCTTTTATTTACAGACATGTAGGTCTTGATGAAACCTAGATGTCCTGCTATAAGGCTATCATGGGCTTCATTCAGAATTTAACCCTTAGTTCCCTCATCATTGTTGGGAATGCATAGCTTGCTATTATAATACATAATTCCTTCATCTAGGCTATACCCTTGAACACGGTTTAACTCCTGAGGAGTTTTGCTTTCCTGCATAAGTAGGGTAGCAATAGGGCCAAAGAATCTATCTTGCATGATCTTCTCTCTTGCTTCATTAATCAATGGATTTGACACCATTGTGATTACAAGCAGGAGGCTTTTCTGCTGAGGGCATCTGCTACCACATTTTCTTTGCTTGGGCGGTACTTGATTTCAAAATCAAATTCCTGTAGGGTCTGCATCCACTTTCTTTGGCGCATGTTAAGATCCTTCTGAGTGAAGATCCACTTTAAGCTCTGATGATCTGTCATCAAAGCGAATCTTTGACCCAGTAGGTAATGTCTCCTCAACTTCAAGGCATAGACTACTGAAAGGAGCTCTAGGTCATGGACAACATAATTTATCTCATGTGTTTTGAGTTTTCAGGATTCATAGGCCACTGCATGACCTTCCTGCATGAGCGCACCTCCTAGGGCAAAACCATTGGCATCTGTTACTACCTCAAAGGGTAGAGAGAAATTTGGCAACTTCAGAACGGGATTGGTTACCAAGGCGGTCTTAGCTTATCAAAAGCGCTCTAACACCTGACAGACCATTGAAATGGGGTATTCTTCTTGAGAAGATTAGTCAGGGGGAAGCTATGAGTGCATACTTAGGTATAAAAATTCTATACCAACTAGTTAATTGTTGAAATATACAAGTGAATAGGGTGTGTGTGGGAACAAGCTCTTGGATAGAGGCTGTAAAAGAGGAGATGTAATTGTGAAAGAACCTGTGAAAAGGTTAGAAGAATCTACTGGGAGAGAATAATGGGTAGCATGAGGGAATTTAGGAGTGTGGAGTTATTCTGGGAGATAATCAGGGAAAAGAGAAGAGGTGGAGAGAATCAGGCAAGAGGTGGAGATATTCAGGGAGTGAATCATGGAGAAATCAATGGGATTTGATGCTTGATGTAAACTCTATAAATTGAGGCATAGCCCTAATGAGAATTTGTTGGTTTTTGAGTATCCATGCCTACATTAATCTATCTGCTAATTATTCACTAATTACGTCTTAATTATTTCTTAATCACTTTGTTAATTATGTTGATTCTAGTGTATGATCCACCCTAGCTCATCATTTAGCTCAAATTTCAACATGGTATCAGAGCCATGCCTAGAATCAACCAGATTTATGAGCCCATTAGTGAATTAATCAGAATTAGTAAGATAATTAGCAAAAAAATCAGTTTTTAGTGAGTTTTCACTCTTCCCTTTCACCCCCAGCCAGTGGAGGGTCTCTATCATCTAGCACACTCAAAATTAGGGCATAAGATTCTTACACAAGCTAGCCAACACCCCTGGCTACCAGCCCATCGAAACGGCGCAGCAAACCGCCGAAGGAACTGGGAGAATTCGTCATTTCTGCAGGCGCCGTTTTTCTGAAGCAAAATAGAGATTTCTTCAAGCACAGTTCAAATGTTTCTAATTCCCTTTAGCACAAGGGGTAATCAAGCATGCTCTACAAGCTGGTGAAGACAGAAATCAATTTCATCAAGTCTACAGAGAGATCCAAGCTCTTCATCAAATCTGCAGGTGACTTTGGTAAAACAGAGATTAAGCTTTCATTATTTGGTCAAATCTTGTGTTTCTTGGCTTAATCCTCTACTAGACTCATTGCTATTGATGCCTTTGAAAGCATTTGAGCTCATTTGAAGTGGAAGGCACCAGATCTGAGCTCCCCGCATACTCTGTTTTCTGCACACAAACCAGAGCATTAATTTGCTAATCAGTGATTAATCAGTGCTAATCACTGTACTTTGGTGCAATTGAGGGTTCAAATTAACCATTAGGTATCTGATACAGATCCCTATAACTTCAGATTTCAAATCAGAGTTGGTTTGATACTCCAACCATCCCGTACAAATTGGTTACCCTTGATTCAGTGTGATTTCTGGTAAAATTGTGCTGATAAAATTGTGAAAATCATCATTTTGCATTTAACCCTTGGTTAATGCCTGTAAATCTCACTCAAATTCAAGATTATTCATAGCCAGAATTGCATTTGGAATGTGCATGAGAATGAATGCTATACGCATTATGTATTGGGCACATTTTATCAGTGTAAAAATGGGAACAGACACTGCCCTTGTCCAGATTAAGGCAAGAGGTAAGACCTCCCACATAAATTTGGGTTTGCATTGCATAATGATACAAGATAAACATAAAAAGCCCAAAGGAACTGTGAGCAAAACATTGAAACATGTTGCTCACATGGAGCAAAATGACCTGACGGACGAGCTCATGGCTCCAGCCATGGAAGAAGAAGAATATCTCTTCCCAAGAAGAGGATCCACACCAAGAAGATCTGAAGGAAGACATGGACACGAGAAGAGAAGCTGCCACAAGAAGAGAAGCTGTCCCGAGAAGACTGGAAGAAGAGACGGACGCGTGGAGAGATGCTGCCACGAGAAGAAGACTGAAGAAAAGAGAAGATGTGAGGCTCCAAAGAGTGAGGAGCCATGTGAAAATCTCTGAGAGAGAGAGAGAGAGAGAGAGCCCACAACCCAATGTAACCTGCCCCAATAAAGTAAAACCACCTCTGAGCCACCGATGATGTAGGCCATGTGGTAGATGTATGTGTGAGCACTTTAGTCAAGGTCGCGGGCAACTATAGTAAGCCTTGGACACATAGAGAGAGAGAGTGTCAAGGACTATGGGTTTAGGGATCTGAGGCACTGGTCGCAGGCTATCAAGTAAGAGAGAAACTTGATATAGGGTCCAGGTGTGCTGAGATAACTTGAGGGGAGGAGTAGACACTGGTCGCGGATTGCCAAGTAAAGGGTGGCAAACTTGGTATAGGGTCTAGGTGTACTAGGAGTATTCACTTGAGGGGAGGTGTTGAAATATACAAGTGAATAGGGTGTGTGTGGGAACAAGCTCTTGGATAGAGGCTGTAAAAGAGGAGATGTAATTGTGAAAGAACCTATGAAAAGGTTAGAAGAATCTACTGGGAGAGAATAATGGGTAGCATGAGGGAATTTAGGAGTGTGGAGTTATTCTGGGAGATAATCAGGGAAAAGAGAAGAGGTGGAGAGAATCAGGCAAGAGGTGGAGATATTCAGGGAGTGAATCATGGAGAAATCAGTGGGATTTGATGCTTGATGTAAACTCTATAAATTGAGGCATAGCCCTAATGAGAATTTGCTGGTTTTTGAGTATCCATGCCTACATTAATCTATCTGCTAATTATTCACTAATTACGTCTTAATTATTTCTTAATCACTTTGTTAATTATGTTGATTCTAGTGTATGATCCACCCTAGCTCATCATTTAGCTCAAATTTCAACATTAATCCCAAGAATCACGTGACTTCTTTCACTATCTTTGGTTCAGGCCAATCTATGACTGCTTGGACTTTTGCGGAATCTGGAGAAATTCCATCTTTGGATACCAGAAAGCCCAAGTATTCAACATGGTCGATAGAGAAAGTGCATTTGCTCTTTTTTGCAAAGAGTTGGTGCTTCCTTAGAATCTCAAGAACTTTTTGGACGTGAGCTTCATAGTCAGCTGCATTCTTTGAGTAAATCAGAATATCATCAAAGAAAACAAGAACAAAATCATCCAAGTATTCTCTGAGAATGTCCTGCATTAGGCGATTGAATGTAGCTGGGGCATTTTTCAATCCAAATGGTATGACAGTAAATTCATAGTGTCCATAGTGAGTATTGATGGCTGTCTTCGGGATATCTTGATCATTAATCCTGGTCTGGTAATACCCTGATTTGAGATCTATCTTTGTGAAGATCTGGGCTCCATTTAGCCTCTCCAGAAGCTCATCAATTCGGGGGATAGGATACTTATTCTTAATTGTCAACTGATTGAGACCTCTGTAATCCAGATAGAGTCTTAACGTACCATCCTTCTTTTTCTAAAAGAGAACTGGCACTCCCGAAGGTGAAACACTAGGTCTTACAAACCCTTGTTCTAACAGCTGCCTAAGCTGTTCCTTGAGTTCAATGGCTTCTTCAGGGACTGGCATTTTGTACGTGCACTGGTGGGCTACTGGCTAAGCTCTGGGGGTCAATTCTGTGATCTACTTCCCGAATCGGAGGCATCTCAGTTAGCTCTGCTGGGAATAAATCATCATACTCACTTAACCATTCTGGTTCTTTAGCCTTTAACTTTGTGTCTACGGAATTCATTTTGACAACATAAATGAGCTGCTTCTTTCTAAGTCCTTTCAGTAACCTAGAAGCTTTTACTAATTGTAGATTTGGGGATCCGAAAATTCCAGTTCCTTGAACTTTGTTCCCGTGTGAAGGTCACGGAAGGAAATGGTTCCATTGTAACAGTGAATGTCAACTTGATTTTTGTGGAGCCAATCCATTCCAAGGATTCTGTCAAAAACTCCCAAAGATAAGACTCTGAACTGGCAGTCAGTTACATTCCCATCTAGATTAAACTGAATACGATCTGTCTCATGGTGAGTGAAAAGAATCTTCCCACTGGCCAATTCAACTTGCATAGGTTTCCCTGATTTCTGTTCTAAGACTAGCTTACGCAAGCATCCTGGGGAAATAAATGAATGAGTACTGCCTGAATAAATCAAAAGCTTAAATGGCTTACCCTTATACTTAGTTGGAGCATGGATGATAGAGAATTGATGATTTGGCCCTTGCTTTTCAATCGCGGCATAAATCTGACCTCTTTCCTCTTCCACTACTTCTGCTATCGTAACTGCTTTGGCTGTTTGCAGATTGGGGCGGAACTCTTTCTCTTTGGTTACCCCAGTTTTGGGAGGGAGTTCTGAGATTAGTCTAAACATAGGCAGATGGCTGAGCTGGAGTCCTCCTGGGATTGCCCTGATTTTGGTGAGACGCGGACCCTGATACGAAGGGGCTAGTCTCTGCACTCTGGGTCCTTGACTTCCCTGTCCTCTTGACATGGCAGGAGTTGGGCAGTCTTTAAGTTGGTGACCGAAACCTTGACACCCAAAACACCTGTTCTCACTTCTAAGCTCATCCCTCTGAATCCTTGAAAAAGGTGGGGCTCCTGAGAAAGTGTTCTGAGGGAAGGGTCTTCCTTCCTTCTGAATCTCCCAGGATCTTGATTCTGATTAGGGCCTTGCTACCTCTTTGGGGGTGGAAAGTTTGAAGCACTTCCCGGGGTTTGGAACCTTTTAAAGTTCGAGGGTGCAGGCTTTGGCGGGACCTTAACAACAAATGCTTTGGCAAAGTCCTTTGTCATTCTGACAGCTTCTGCCATTGAGACTGGTTTGGCATTTTTCACTAAAGTGTCCAATGGCTCGTTCATCCCTCGAATGAATCTGGCCATCAGCTGCTCTTCATCCAAAAGTGGAGAATATTTGAGGAGAAGGACTAATGCCTGATGGTATTATTCAATCGTCCGGCTATCCTGCTTCAGTTCCAAGAACTCATTCATTTTGGTTTCCAGGAAGCCCGGAAGACAGAACCTCTTCCTGAGGTAAGCTTTAAGATTAGACCAGGGGCCTGGGTATTTCGGTCGAGACGGTTTGTCTCGCAATGCTTCCTCCATGCGACCCTGGCCGTTTCCACAATTTTCAATCTGGCAAGAGCCATCTTGCTCCTCTCGTTATAACCGGTTACATCAAAATACTCATTATAACTGGTTACATCAAAATACTCTTCCATTGCCTCAATCCATTTTTCCACTACTTCTCCTAATTGTTCCCCTTCACCCTTGAAGGGACCAGGTTGTTGGGATCGGTGCAGGGCTTTACGAACGTCCGGATCTAACTCTTCATCATTGGTAAGAGGATCCGACTGCCTACCACGGCCCGCGCGCCTCATGATTCTGACAAAACGATATTTTTGTCAACTTAACTTTGTCATCAAATTTATAACTATTTAATTTTTGAGATTTATTTCTTAAACAATTAAATATTCCATCATAATTCTTGAAAACAAGATTCACGCTGATAATTTTATTAACCAATATTCACAACCACGAAAACAATTTGGAATCTTTTGCAAAACATCATTTATTATCAAAAGTTTTTGATATATACATAGAGCGTCTTGGCTCCAAAAGTCACCGCCTCTTAGAGTATTTAAGAGTATTTAATTATTCATTTATCAAATACTCATAGAATTTAAGAGAATTCTAATTTTGATATAAAAATTCTTTATGCATCTATTTATGCATACAAATCAACTTCAATGGGAATAACACTTTTATAAAAAAAATAGGAATAACACTTTTAAAATAAAAAGAATTTCTTTATGCATCTATTTATGCATAAAATCAATTTTTATAAGAATAACGCTTTTATAATTAAAAAAATTTCTTTTTGCATCTTTCTATGCATAAAAATCAAATTTAATAAGAATAACACTTTCATAGTAAAAAATTTTCCTTTATGCATCTTTCTATGAGTAAAAATCAAATTTAATAAGATTAACACTTTCATAATAAAAAAATTTCCTTTATGCATCTCTCTATGCATACAAATAAAATTTAATAAGAATAACACTTTTGTAATAAAAACATTTCCGTTATGCATCTTTCTATGCATAAAAATCAAATTTAATAATTAATATCAGTGATATCCATGCATATTCATAGGTGAATATGTACATGGAGTTATTAGAATATTTCTTTTAGATGCAAAAATGGTGGGAATTACTCTTTTGGAATAACATAAAAACAAACTTTCTTTTTCATAAAATTTTGGAAAATTTTTCCATAACCTCCTTTGTATGGCTGACCATTTCTCATTTTTATCATTCTTTATTTAACTTAAATTAACCCAAATTAGATTTATAGAACTCTAATCTACACAATTTTCTAAATTCAAGAGAGTAAACAATAAGAAGAGTTTAATTAATCCCTTAGTTAATCTTTCTAGGATTAAGAAAGGTTGGAATGTAAAGAAGAGAAGGGGGTGGCCTTTTTATCAAAGGCATAGTATTTGAGTTTAATTCAAACATTTACAAAACATAAAAATCAAGAAAACCATAATTTTTTCATTAAAATATGTAAACAAGTAAAAAAATTAGCTTACATGGGGCTTGTAAGCTCTCCTTGGGCTTGAGGGATTGAGGGTTCTACTCCTATTTTTTGAAGCAAGAGTGGCCACCAATTCACTTTGGATAGGATTAGGTTAAAAATAATTAAATTATTAAAAAATTCAATGTAGATGGCTCAAGACATGAGTAGAGTAATAGTGCATAAACACCATTAAGATTTTACAAAGGAGGAGGCTTCTATTTATAGGAAAAAGTGAGCCTCTAACCAAGCAAACTGATTCTAGAATTTTCTAGATCAGTTTGGTCAATTTTTGACCATTTTTGGGTCAGTTCAGCTTACTTTTTGGATCTAGTTTTGAAACAAGAGAGAGGAGAGATGAAAATATCTCATTTTATTGATTAAGAATTGGGGGTAATGATGAGAAAAAGGTTCCTACATCATGAGGGGAGATCCCCACTCTGAGGTGTTAAAATTCAGTTTTTTAATCCTTTTCTTTGGTCCTTAGTCCACTCTTCATCTTATGTGAGCATTTACTCATTTTTGGGGGGTTTTTTCTTTTATTCTTTAATTTATCTCCTCCCTACATTTGGATTAATCTTATTGGTCCATAGGAACCTTAATTGGACCATAATCCAAAATTTTCAGAAAATCTTGACCCTTAGGCTAAGGTCTTTTGTGCACATTTATAATTTATTTCTAATGCACCTTAGGAATTTCTTTTTAAACTTTTGTTTCGAGCGAATTTAATAAGAAGGGATATTTTTCCATCCAAAGATATCTAAAAACTAAATTACCTCTCTCTAGAACATTTTCTCTCTCTAGGCCAAAATAGGTAGAAACAAGATCTTTTATTATTCTAAAAAAGGGATTGATTACAGGGGAAGAAACTGGACATCTTGAGGGGCTGGGGAGGAATCTTACAATCCTTTACATCCAATTGTGCTTAACCTCTGTAGTTGGTGTTGGTGTTACAACAATCAAACATCTTGGATAACAATGTCGACAAACTTGACCTGTTTATGCGAGATGTTATACCCATCACACCAGCCAACTACAAGGTGGTTGCACGTAGTTATCAGTGGATAATTAGTCACGGGTGGTTAGAGGTTTATAATACACACCAACATTTAAATCTCTCAGAGTCTACCCTCTATCATCCGTTTGGTATTATAAAGCTCTACCACAATATACATAACCATTTAGAGGCAATGATGACTAATGTGGTATATAACTTTGATAAAGTACATATTGAATATCCTAATATTATCATAGAAGATCTCACAAAACTCCAAGAATTTATGAAAATTAATAAGTCCACCCACCACCCCCTAGTTCAGGAGAGGGCCAAGAAGAAACACAAGGCGCGTCCATTCCTACTACCTATCCATTTTTCTCTTCTATGGCAAGTAAGTTACTACACCCCTTTCTCGAGTGTTACTCCTACTAACACTACTAAGGCCAACTACATTTTTTCTCGACGACTACCTTCTATACTTTTCGATTTTCCCACTAACCCTCTCGACTCTGAGGAGATGTCGGCACCCCACCCATCTCCACCAAGGCCGCTTCAAGAGGTACGTCCCATTCAACCAAGAGGTAACATTGAGCCGTTTACTGACAGCACTATTCTTGAGTCCTTGTTGTGTGCAGAATATGAAGGGCTTATCAATCATGACTGGCAACCCATTATTGAAGCCAAAGCTTATGTTCAAGGTGTTGATGTAAATCACACTGTTTGAACTCAACAGGAGAATCGTGCCAGATGCCTATTCTACTGTCTCATCTACAGGGCAACCCTATGTACCATATCCTCTCCAAGCACCAATGCTCGAATTGGAAGAACTATTGCCAATTGCAAGAGAAGGCACCTTATTGGCCAATGTGGTGAAACATACAAAGCAGGCCAACCCCCACTTGGTGGACCTGCTCGAGATCAGAATTGTTACATTTATGAATAGCTACTATTTTCGCAGGTGGCGAAAAGTAAATCCTATTCACACAAGAGGGGGTTATAGTGCCATTATAATAACAGATGATACCAATTCCCGAATTGAGGATTTTGGTATATAGCTAAACATCAACCCAAAGGGTTGATTCGTTGTACATGCCTATTAAGTGGAGGCTCACCCCACTGCAATTCCACGATGCCAAGCAATGGGACTCTCATGTTTGCTGTAATTTCTCGCAATTTGTCCCAGTAACATTTTTAGATATAGCACAACAAAGGCAACAAATGCTGACCTGGATATGGGCGTGGCGCCGTATCCCAGATCTAGATATCGTGGCAATAGTCAGGTTTTTAAAGTTGATCCTGGTACTTCTTGATTAACCAAAGGAGCGATATGATGGCTTTGATGTCAAGAAACTCCTCTTTGACATGAACACAGGGCCAAATTAAAGAGGCATGATGCTATACTATCATTGCCTAAGGTGTCTTCTAGGCTACATGTATATTACCTTTGAAGATATGGTCGACACAGGGTTCTAGACCTCTCACCATGCATTTCGAAGAACCTTAAAAAAGCTTCAGTCACGCCGTAACTTTTACAGGCATGAGTTTGGCAACCAGGTCTTTTGACCTCGGTAACAAGTTATGAGGACAAAACCTACATGAGGTAGGGGGGATGTTAATCCCATTTTGGATTAACAACTATGCTCCTCCATTTGAGGACATTAATAAGTGTCATGAAAAGGCACTATAAAAGTTGTACATTATGAGATATTGGCCACCCAAGGCCTTAGTTAGTAAGTTTTGGGCACCCAAGTGTGAATAAGGGCCAATTGTATATAAGGCATTTTCTCATAATGGAAAGACACAATCCCCCTTTGTGCTATGAGAGCCCTTGCTTGTCTTATAAGATAGAGAGAGAGTGAGAGTGTACTCTAGGGCATGTTCCTTTTCTATGCATATATGTGTGGAAGAGTGAGAGAGAGATTTCCTTGTGTTGTGGTACGAGCGACTCTACAGTGACATCATGGAGGTGGAGTTTGGAGGAGTGGAGATTTCGAAAGTGAGCTTGGGGACCTCAAAGGACGTGAGCTCGAAGCATTGATAAGTACCCAACGATGGTTGTTGTCTGTTGCTTCTTCCAACTGTGAATGGTTAGATTTCTCTCTTGGGAGGTGCGGTAGCCCATAACAATTACATTGAATTAAGAAATAACAGTGATTAGGAGTGGAATACACTCTAAAAATTATAAGCATTAAGCTTTATTGGGCGTGGATTAGGGCATGATAGTTAACTTTTGTTCATGCATTTTTAATATTTTTCCATGAATTGTTTGAATTGGTAGCTTAGAAGCACGCAAAATCAACCAAAAAATAAATAAATAATACTTAATTACTTGCTTAACCACCATTAACTAGGATTATGAAACCTAATTGCCTCTTATCAAATCCACAAAACCTCCAAAAACTCTAAAAACTATGTCCAAACTAGCTCTCGGCGGGTTGGGAGATGTGAGCCCATAATTTCGGCGACTAGAACATGAATTGAACACGTGAGCAGGAATTCGATTACATTATTGATGAAGTGAGTCCCTCTATCACTTACTATTTAGAATGGGAATCCAAATCTAGAGGATTTATATCCTTATAAAGGAATTTAGCTGTTACTCTAGCATCAGGCTTTGTGTGTGGTAGCATGGGCCTCAACCCATTTGGTATAATAGTCCATAGTAATAATGATAAATCATGCTTGAGTTCCTCGAGAATTTAGACTAATTGTTTCAACAAAGTAAATACCCGACTTCTTAAATGGTTTCAAGGAAACTATAGGGTGTAGGGGCATCCTGGTGGTGGTTATGAGCCCCAATGAAACAATGCTGACATTCATCGTAGCTTGTTACAAATTTTGTTGCATCTCCAAACAAGGTAGGAAACCACAACCTTTCTAGTAGGACTTTGTTTGATTCCATGTACATATTTCCTCACAATTAACTATAGGGGGATGCCTTTTTAATAAGGTGTAATTCTTTGTCTCGGTTAACGGGTCTTCTTGGGAAAGACCATTAGGCCACATAGTGGACTATCTCTTTAGCCCATTCTGGAACAATGTAAAGTTTGAATAGTGGGACATGAGGTGATTCATCCTCCACTTCGATAATTCAACCTCCACTCCAATTGGTGGTTCTCCATTGGAGATGCACGACAAGTGGATATGCACATGCTGTGAGCCCTTTTGCACTGTCACAGTGAAAAACTCTAGCAAGATCAAAAGCCATCGGGTTATCCTTTCCATAGTGCAAGGCTTATTGACCAAGTAAATAAGCATCTCATGGTCTACAAAATGGTAATATTTCTTTATAGTGTAGACCATTCATAGTCCTTCTCTTTCTATGGTAGTGTAACTCTATTCAACTCATTCAATTGGTGGGGCTAGTGAAGCTAATAGGAAGATCCATGTTATGCTCTCTTGGTTATGCCAATACACAAAGCCAATTACAAAGACCAAAGCATCAATGTGTAAATGGAAGATCATGTCCTAGTTGGGAGATATTAGGATTGGTCCACTTGCTAAGGCTTTCTTAAGAGTATCGTAGAGGTTTTAACAATTATGTGTCATTAGAACATATCGGAGGTCATTTGGAGGGCCTTTTAGAATATAGAGAAAATAGCCGCCAACCAATGAGCAAGCAGGCAACGTAACGTTGAAAATTAGCTATATTTATTTAAAAATTCTTAAAAAGTTTTTATGTATATTCCAAAAACAATTGTATATATAACTTTTTTGGGAGAATCTGACAGAAATTACATTGAAGACGCTTGCCCAAGTATAGATGGAGAATTTTTCATCCTCGATATCTTTTCTTTACTTTGAGGAAAATTTTAAAGTGAACTACATTTGTATGTATTCTTCTTCTCGTTTTTCTCTCTTCATTCTCCTAGCTATGCATTGCTTTCCTTCATCCTTCTACTCTAATCTTTCAGTTCTGTATATTTTCTAAACAATGGCTATAAACCATCGGTTCATATCATGTCGGTCATACCCTGCATAAGGACATTGACGAAACACTTCAACGGCCAAGGAGACCTAGATCATCCGTGTTTTCTGTACTTATCTCCAACATAATCAATGAACAGAACCAATGGACACAAGTTCAAATAACCAAGGGAACTTGGGTGCTTATGTAACCAAGAAGGCGAAAACATACAAGCAGCAAGAACATTTTCATAACGTCATGGAAGGGTAGAATCAAAGACTTCAAGATAGAGAGCGGAAGGACAACTATAAAGGAGGTGCTTGTGCAACATGTCTACATGCATAACGAGCTTGTATTTAGCAGAGGGGGATTTTTTTTGCGAGCTTTTTGGAGCAATGAACAAGGAGTCCGAGCTTTTTTTGCCGAGCTTTTTGGAGCAATGAACAAGGAGTCCGAGCTTTGCAAAGGACCATGAACTTACTATGAGCTTTGTAAAGGACCAAGAACTTACTTACATATAAATAACAAGCTTTGAAAGATCAATAATATAAATTTCAGTCTTTTAAAGATCTAGTCCATAAAAATATTAATTACAAAGTCTTTTGATCCACATCATACTTATTGATATAATTACATATATTCATATACCTATCTAAATTCATGTACCTCATACATATACACATACAAAATATACATATACATACATGCATGCAAGAGCTACCTACATACTAACATATATACATACATACATACATACTTTCTTACTTAAATATAAAAAACAATCCTTTAAAGATAAAAAAATGTATATATCGATCTTTAAAGTTCCAAACCATGAAAATCTCGATTACAAAGTCTTTTGATCCACATCATACTTATTGATATAATTATATATATACATATATCTACCTAAATTCATACACCTCATACATATACATATATATACATACATACAAGAGCTACCTACGCAGTAGCACTAACATATATACATACATTACATACATACTTTCTTACTTACTTAAATATATAACACAATCTTTTAAAGATAAAAAATGCATATATCGATCTTTAAACTTCCAAACCATGACAATCTCAATTACAAAGTCTTTTGATCCACAAATTATAGCATTCTTCTACGTGTCATCCCGACCTAATGAGAAATCTCCTAGACATGCTTTGGCTACCTCCATGTCATTCTCTATCCCCATATAGTGCCTTTTTAACTCTTGGCATGCACATCCCAAGCCTCCACATCCCGCAAAAACGTCCAAGACACCATCTCTTTCACTTGAGAAGGTCTCCACTAGCCACCTACAATGAAATGCAATCATAAACGTGCATCTAAGTATTTTGAAAAAGTAGCTATGAAAATGAACAGAATGAAAATTGTCTCACCTAAAGAACATCATAGGAGATCTTTCTGCACCACCTCGAATGTAGCGCTCCAAGACCATCGTGCGTTGGAATGGATGCTTCTTATTCTTCTCAAAAATTATGAAATATCATTGAGCGTTGAATAACTTCTTTGAAACATTTTGCCCAGCCTCACGATCAATAATAGGGACATGGCAATTTACTCGATAGAATATACTAAGCGCCAATGTATCCACCTACCATAACGAGAAAACATTATGTTTGGATATCCATACCACATAACATGTATACATCAAGGGAAATATTTGAGAGATTATGACTTACCCGTTCTCCATTCTCATACAAATAACTTGATTCCACATGAACATGTATACATCAAGGGAAATATTTGAGAGATTATGACTTACCCATTCTCCATTCTCATACAAATAACTTGATTCCACATGAACAGACATTGTTCGACCAATCCAACTTTCTTTCCCATGGAATATATTTTAGGAAGTTGATCCATTAGACTCAAACACACAAACCAACCCTCATTAGCCAAACAAACCAACAAAACTGAGTGTGGCACGTATCAATGATGAAGAAACTTGATTCCATGAGGGACACCCATCTGTATCTACATCAACAACCTGTATATTCGGGCTACTTTTTTGAGGGTTTAGACGATAAAATTATGGACAACTCAGGGAAACAAAGTTGTAAACCTGTAGGAAAGTCAGCCCATACGAGGTAAGCCACTATATCTGAGGGAGCACCTCTATGAGATAGAGCCTTGGGAATCTTCATCAAGAATTCTTCCACACTACATAAAAGATTTATGATGTTTGGTTTTGGTAAGTATAACTTGGAAAACTAATTATATGGTGAAATTATTCTTTTTACCTATCTGAGCCCTCCGAAAGAGTGGACGTCTACCAGCAATATGTGTGAAGAACATCTCTCACCTACAAGTAAACAAGACAAAAATGAGATGCATTTTGAAAGCACACACTTCTCAAAATAAATTTGCGATGGAAAGTACTCTTACTAGTCATGTCCATGATGTCACGTTTTCTTGACACCTCCCCCTCTTGAAGATGCTCTGGAGGGTCTCTCTCTTGATCTTCATTTGTGGGGTCTCCCTCTTGAACATCATGCATAATTTCAAGACATCTCTTTGTTCGCCTCTCTCACGTTGCACTTGAGATGATGTAGATGTATGCTCTTGGTGTGATTGTGGCACTCATGATAGTGGTGTGGATGGTTTTGGGGCCACGCGCGAGGATCCAATTACTGGAGAGACTGGGTCAAATTTGTTGGCTGCGGGGAAGGTATTATAGAGTCTTCTTGAGTTGGGGGCTCTCTTTCAAGCTCAGATTGGCAATTCTTAAATTCTTCAAGAAATAGATCAAGATAATTTAGTAAAAAGGTAGAAATCCCCAGACCTTTTTGTATATGTATATGTATGTAGATGTATATGTATATGTATATGTACATGTATATGCATATGTATATGTATATGTATGTAGGTACGTATATGCATATGTATATGTATATGTACATGTATATGCATATGTATATGTATATGTATGTAGGTATGTATCTATGTATATGTATGTAGGTATATGTACCTATTTATATGTATATGTATGTACGTATGTATATATCAAAACTTAACAATGTTTCTTTAAAATCTGATATGCCAAACCTTTAATGTAACATAAACTATGTATGTACAAATTTACAAAAAATTTGGACAGCATCTCCTTTGCATTTTCTAAAAAATCCCAAAATAAACTTCAAAACTTAACAATGTTTCTTTAAAATCTAACATCCCAAATCTTAAATGTAACATGAACTTTGTATGTATGTAGGAATTTAGTATATAATTTAGTGTATGTATGTAGGTATGTATTTATGTATGCATATATATATATATATATGTACATATATGTTTACATATGTATTTGTTTATGTATATATCTGTATGTATATGTATCTAATATGTATATGCATATGGATAGTTTATATATATTTATATGTATTTATAGGTATGTATTTGTATAGGTAGGAAGGTTTACATATACATATACATATACATATACATTTACATGCATATAATTCAGTAGAAAGCAAAAAAGTATCTTTTTCTAGGAGCTCCTCACTTGGAGGCACATGATTTAGAGGATAGTCCAACCACCAAGAACATCTCTTATATTCCCAATCAGAAACCCCTCTCTCAACCCATTCCTTCGGGTACATTGTTTTCAAGGAATTTGGATCTACCCATTCTTTGATTGCTTTCGTCTCTTCGTCCATTAGACCTTGGCCAATGAGTAGCTGCACCCACCTACATATCTAAAATAAAATAAACAGCACTAAACTATTTTTTTTAATGCGTATATGTATTTTCTGTAAAAATAGAATGGCATTAGAAGATATATACCTGTAGACAACCCTCTTTGCGGCATTCTCCACCTCAGGTTGCTTTTGGCCTTCCTTCACTTTTCCAATCTTTGCCCACACCTCATGGAAGGCCCATGGTATGTGTTTCGATCGCTCCTCTTGCACCCATTGCATAAATGGTGGGACGTAGATAACATCATCATATACCAATAAACCCTCCAAAGTAGAGTCCGCCTCCCCTATTAGCTCTTCCCAATACAACTCTTTCTTCATATGCAGCAACGTCTTTTTGTTATCCCCAAACATCTCCGAAATTACCTTGTCCTTTGCCCTCCCGGTCATAAGCATTTAAAGCAATTCCGTCTTCCTATTTCAGCATCATACCAAAGCCATAAGAGATTAGATGTTAAGGTTAGTTTATGTTAAGGGAGGTTTATTGACATGTGACATACCTTTGAGTTGAAATCCGAGATATGGTGACTGTGTAGAGCTTGCACAATCTCAGTAGAATCTTGGCTATTCACATCATATACCTTTCTTAGTCTTTGCCTGTTGTTTTCCTGCTTTTCTTGGAGCCATCTCTCTCTCTTTTGCCCTGAATATGAGTAGCAAAAAGTTTGAGCTGAATGACAGATAGAGATGATCAACCTCACACATAAACCCTACTTCATGTCTATAGGAAAACATCAACCTCACACACAAACCTTACTACATGTCTAAGAAAACATTCAGGATGGTGAAAGCTCTAGAGGCTAGCACACAACTTCAAAGACATTAGGAAAAAAGGGAGCTCATTTTGGGGCCCTGTAAGAAATTCGCTATTTTCTCATTTATTTGTCTCCCAAAAGACATGAAAAATAGTAAAATACGGAAACGTGGTTCAATACTGTCAGTAAGGACTGCACATCTGTCACTTTAAAAAAGAATAAGATAATATTTTACATAACTAACAAGATATTGCATTAAATACATTCTTAGATTTCTTTGTTTCCCGTAGATTCCGCATCTCTTTTGACGACGTGTTTAAGCCTCTCATAAAGAGTCCATCACTCAACTTGGTGATTGCTTGTTTTTTTGAATATTTGGATAGATACCGCCACACTTCAACAATTCAAGTTACAAAAAGCATATGAGATTAACTGGCAAAGATGCAACCTCAGAAGCTCAAGGAATGGCCGACACGCTAGTGAAGAACAATCTCAGAAGAAGCGATTCCACCATCTTCATATTGACTTAGAGGAACAATATGCTCCAGCACAGAAACGAAAGGGTGCACTGTTGAATGCTCAGCACAACGGGAAAACATGAGAAGAGAAGGCTTGCAACACATTGACTTATGGTGCGATGGTGGCATATATCCAAAATGTCCAGTGAAAGACTCTACACCTCCGTTTGTCAATCCAACTACACTACTAAGGTTCGTGGTGGGCGATGGACAAAATGGACTTCATGGTTATATTTTGGCACAGTCTGCCTTGGCAGAAACGTATAAAACATTGTATGTACAAGAAAGGGTGGCCAAAATACAGGAGATAGCCATTCGTGTAAACTTGGAAAAGCAGTTGCAGAATGAAATAGAAGAGCATTCGAAGACTAAGAAAGAGTTGACAAGAGCAAGAAGAAAGAGGACAGTACTAGGAGACAGAAATCGAAGTAGGAAAATAAAAAAACATTGCAAATTTGAAGGCTGGCACTGGTGGATGCAAGCGAAGAAACCAGCAAAGCAAGGTCAATTTGAATATTTTTCTTTTGTATTATCAAAAGCGCTTTCAAATGAATATGTCTATTTCTTCCATTCATACAACACACAAGAACTGAGGTATTCAATCATATAGCCATCATTGTGTTGTTACTGTAGGAAACTATTGGAGCTTGCAAAAGAAAACATGGATCCCAATCTTCTTCCTGTAAAGCAAATGAAAGGATTACTTTCTACTGGTGTTGCAAAAGGTTTGATTGAGGGAAAAAAGTTCAAAACAATCAAACGCAATGTTGTAGAGAACTTTATATCCAATAATAAAGTTGATGCCAATACAATTCAAGAGGCTCTTGATGTTAGTGGAGTTAGCCGGAAAGGATATAGTTCTATTTTCAATGCGATATCCTCAAATTTAAAAGATCAAAGGATTAAACGTGTTTTACTACCAAACCCAGCAACTGTGTGGAAGTTAAGAGGCCTTTTGAATGAAAATATAGATGATTATATTGGACAATATATCCATATAGAAGACATCTATCATGGTGGCAAGGGAAGCACTGTGTATTCGATAAAGTTTCTGATGTCTGGTATTATTTGTATAAATATGCTATTGCTTTTCAAATTATTGCTCTCCCTTGTGAATTACTTGTTTCCATTTCAGTAAGTATTTATTTATCTTTAATGATGTCTTCTAGCAAAAGACTAAATGGACATTGGAAATCATCAATACAGGTGAGTCTCTAAATTAAGTAGTATTGATTGAATCTATTGATGCTTGCTAATAGGGCCCTTGCCCCTAAAGGGGACCCCTCAATTGCCATATTAGCAAACATCAATAGAACCATGAGCTTGCTGACCCATTGATAGATCACATGTAAACATAACACCAAAGCATTGATTGGGTCTCAAAACACACCAAGGTTTATAAACTGCTATAATTGTATACTTTTCCATTTATGATTTACAAATATCTTTGAATTCCTCCATTGCATATGTCTGCCTGCTGCGCTAGAATTATCTAAAATTTGTCTTATTCTTTGCTTCTAGGCTAGAATGAAAGCAAGCTTGACTTTGGAGCTGGCAACTTTTCTTTTAACATGAAGCCTCTGTAGTATGCCGCCTTGGTAAAACCATTGGAAGACTTCTTTCATACTGTTTGCCTTATGACTCCCTCCGTAGTGTTGTGTATGTCTGAAAAACGCATTACGTGCCATATAGTGTGATTTTTCCATGCCTTGGGTGGACCAAATTGCAGGGCATCCATACTTTTTGACAAAATAGGGAAGGTGGTTGTGGATAATATGCTGTTTTCACAAAGACAGAACAACGCATAGTTAGTGAACAAAGAAAAGAGGAACAAGCATTTAAAAAAAAGAAAGAGAGAACTCTACCATGTAGTGAGTTATGCTGCAGGCTGTCCACGCGTCTTTCATGGACTTTCCGAAATGTTTAACTGCCTCTTCAAAGTTTTGGCAATCACTCTTCTTCCATGCCACATTGTCACAGAACATGAATAGTTGATCAAGAGACCTCCACACCTCTGCTTTCACGTTTCGTGCTTCCCCATCTGCCTCATGATCTTTGATCGCATTATGGACTTGCTTCCATAATCCATAATTAATCCTTGAAACTCTTCTTGACATAATCCATAAAGACATATGGCAGGTGATCTGAAAACCTGAGCTGATTTTTTACAGTAAAGACAAGGAGACTTTGAGTTGCCTCCTTTACTTATGTTATACATGCACTTAAGGGTTTTCAGATCACTTGCCATATGCCACTCCACTTGAAAGTCACCTTTGCCTGCAACATGGAGATGCTCTCCTTGCACTTGTCTTTTGAATATTGTTGGTATTTCTGTGTGGATAAACACCCAGTTTAGTGTTTCATGGTCTTATGTCTTTACCTGTGATTACAAAACCAAAATGTTAGCATACCTCAACGGAGCCTAACCACCATATGTGTTTTTCAGATTGCACACACTGAAATACTTTGAACTCACTTCAGTCAATGATGTATCAAGTGCTCGATTCATTAATGTAATAGTAACCCTTTTCATTTTTTTCTCCTTTACCAGCTCGCACTCGTCCAATTTGATAACAAATATCAAAATGCCTTTCCACTCTTCAAATGTTAAACCATAAAACTCGAGTATCTTCGACTGCAAGACAACTTAGTATTCAGCATCATGAAAGGTGTGCAAAGGGTCACATGACCACCTCACACCCAAATCCAGGTCAGGAAGGTGTCAATTTTGAGAAACTACTAATTAGGAAAAAAGGAAGCTCATTTTGGGACCTTTTAGAAGAGAGAGAAAATAGGCTCTCAACCAATCAGGAGTGGGCCAACGTTATATTGAAAATTCAACAAAAGAAGATGAAAATAAGAAAAAGAAATAGTACTGTATGTTCGTAGAAGCGTGTCACATTAATAAGGTGATCCAATTTGAATCTTTAAAAAAATTATTTTCTGTGCAAAATTTGGTGATTCTGACACCGCAGACGCGTCCGGAACGGCCCAAAACCCCAAAAACGGCACTGGAAACGCTGGAATCGGACATCCGGAGGCCCGGAAACGGCCAAAAAAGGCCCCAAAAGTGGATTTGCAGAAAAACGCGATTTGGTACCTTCTTCCCGGAAACGGCACTGGAAACGCTGGAATCGGACATCCGGAGGCCCGGAAACGGCCAAAAAAGGCCCCAAAAGTGGATTTGCAGAAAAACGCGATTTGGTACCTTCTTCCCGGGAAGAAGGTACCAAATCGCGTTTTTCTGCAAATCCACTTTTGGGGCCTTTTTTGGCCGTTTCCGGGCCTCCGGATGTCCGATTCCAGCGTTTCCAGTGCCGTTTCCGGGAAGAAGGTACCAAATCGCGTTTTTCTGCAAATCCACTTTTGGGGCCTTTTTTGGCCGTTTCCGGGCCTCCGGATGTCCGATTCCAGCGTTTCCAGTGCCGTTTTTGGGGTTTTGGGCCGTTCCGGACGCGTCTGCGGTGTCAGAATCACCAAATTCTGCACAGAAAAGTATTGCTCTTATATGAACATTGAATGTAAAGCATGTGAAAGAGCGGCATAAAAACTAAAATTAGCAAGAAAATGCGATACGGGTTCTTAGGGAAAAGCAAAACAGTCTCTACGCGTTTTCATGCTAATTCCTCTATTAACATAAATGCAGCTTGATATATTATTTCTCAATAAAATTCATGACATTAAGGTGATAATTTTGTCAAACTGCACTAAGACAAAAAATTAGCAACAAAACGCGATTTGGGATCTTTAGGAAAACTAAAACTCTCTCTACGCATTTTCATGCAAATTTTCCAAAAGAAGAAATAGGGACATTTGAATAACCCTCCAGACATTCTCTTGTGTCCTAGCAAACACCAGGTCATTGGATCATGCATCATGCAGGGACTTCATGTGTAGATGAGTGAGTCGATCTTTGCAGGAAGGGACTGTCAAGAAATTTAACTCGGTTAAGAGAACATAGATCTAGAACAGCATGCATAGATATAGAATAACATTGAAAAACCTACAACTCTGACCTGTTTTCTTCTTCTCCATGCTTTCGGAGCTGTCTTGCTGACCCTCGTGCATAGTGGGAAGGATGAGGATGGATGATGAGGAGGAGAAAGAAAGTATGCAGGGAAGTGTGGGCTGAGCAGGGAAGAGTGAGGCGCAGGAGGGAATCCAAGAAGCATTTATAAATGGCACAAATTCCAAGGCAGTAAGGGTCACATCCAGACATGTCAGAATTCAATTTCCTAGGGTGCGTGGGTCCCACCCACAGTGTGAGATACGACTTTTACCCCCCACCACGTGTGGTATTTATTAGAGTGTCTCCCTTCCTACTCTCCGTCATCATCAGCATCCTCTTCATCACAGAGTACACTCAGATTACAGAGGCATCACTGAGACTACAGAGGCACCACTAAGACCACAGAGAAGCATTACTCAGACTACAGAGGCAGCACCTTCATCGTCTAGCACATCCAGAGATAGCCTGCAGGTTAGTACAACTCAAACTTTCTTGTCCTGCATACTTTTAACTATTCAAACAAGTTTCTGTCTGAATGGGGAATAGCCAAAATCTGCGTCATTGAAATGGCCTCGTTTTTCCATACACTTACAAACACAAACCATTAGGAAAGCCCAAAGTTCCTTTTTGTAGGCATGCAAGACACCCTTTACATATTTTTTACAACATGATCAAGTAGAAGATCTCAAGAATAGGGCTGAGGGGTTGCCCTTTTGGTTATTTCCTGCTCATCATACAAATTTGCATGAAAACGCGAGGACTGGTGTTTGCTCTTCCTTGAGTGTCATAATCGCGTTTTCATGCAAATCTGCATTTTGGCCTTTTCCTTGATGTAGGCATGAAATAAACCCTCTTCATAATTTGCAACACCATCCTCAGGTATAAAATCTCAAGATTTGCATGTAAATGCGAGGGAGAGTGTTTGATGTTTTTGAAGTAGCATAATTGCGTTTTCAATCAAATGTCTGTATGAAATTTTTTTGTGTCACTTTGGGGACTTTTTTGATGCATTCCAAAGGGTGCAATTGGCCTGTGATGCCATGCCAATAGATCCAGATTGCTGCAAAGGTCCTAAATTTAGGGAAGTTTTAAATTTGCATGAAAACGCGAGGAGAGGCCGTTTAGATTTCCATACTGCCCATATCGCGTTTTCATGCAAATAACTGCTAGATTGCTAGATGCTCTTGACCATTGCCCCCCAAATGTGAATCTTTTAGATTCAATTGAACCAGCAGTTTTAGAGGTAGAAATCTTTTCCTTATAAGGATCCTTATTTCAGTTTTATTTTTGATTTGTTTCAATCTTTAATTTCTAACCTATCTTTTCAAATTTTCAGGCTCCACAACAAGTTGATCCAAATAGTTGTGGCTAGAGACTATTGATCCATGCTAAGTACGTGCTTGCAAGCTACTTTGAGCTTCATCAGCCAGATATTGTAAGAAGCTTATTCCTCTTTGAGCTTAAATATAATTTATAGTGGCACAAAGTAGTTAGAAGTATATGTAAATGCTCATGTCTTTTATTGCAGATGAGGAAAGACAGCTTTGGCTTTGACTATGTGTATAGTTTTAGAGGAGACACAATTTTGAAGCTCTTGAACCATCCCTCCTCCAAACCAGCTGTGCAAGATACATTTGAGGTTGGTGAGAGTTCTAAAGACCATGGTGGTGTCATTCATCTAGATGTAGATGATTTGGAGGAGAAGACACAAGGACATGGAGATGTAGGTATCCCACCAAATTTTGTAAAGAAAAAGGTGGAGGAGCAGCAAACAAAAGTTGAAGAGGCAGCTTTGCTGGTCAGGAACAAGATGAGGAGGACAAACAACCAAGTGGACTTGGAGTGGAGAGCTTCCAGATCCCAGGCCTTGAGACCTCGGGGCTCCAAAATCTTAGTGGGGATATTGACCAAGGACAACCTGATGATCATTTGGGATGATTTGGAATGATTATTTGTATAACATTCTTTTAATCTAGTGATGCTTATATGATTTGGGATGACTATGTATAAAATTAAAATGGAAGATGCTTTGTAAATGAATCCCTCTATCTCCATAGACTTGTCATGATATTTATAAATAGATTTAAATGTATGAAAAGAGAGAGAGAGAGAGAGAGAGAGAGAGAGAGAGAGAGAGAAAGCATGTAGTAATTTGGTTTAAAATTGATCAATATATTAACAATGTCATTGTAAATCTTAACAAGTGGAGATCCTAACCAAGAGCTACAAGATCATTTGGGATGATTATATGTATGGACTTCTTTGAATCTAGTAATCTATTAATCAAATGAAAGATGTTTTGCAACTGATACCCTCTATCTCCATAGACTTGACATGATATTTATAAATGTACGAAGAGAGAGAGACACTTTGAAAGCATGTAGACATTTGGAATAAAATTGATCACTTTATTAACAATGTCATTATACAGATCCCAGCCGAGGACCAAAAGGTCATTGACTCTTTCCTGTACTCGCTCTTCATTCGAGCTTACAAAGAATGTTGAGCAGTCCAATGTGTCTGACTGTCACAAAAAAAAAAGCATTTGTAGACTCAATGCAAGAGCTTTCCCTCGCAGGATCGTCCACATCATCAATTGTTGTCTCCATAGCAACCTAGAGAGAAAGGGTTGATAAGGTTTGAGAATCAATATATTATTTGACTTTCGTAGCAGTGTAGAAAAACTGAACAAAATATATGTTCTTTAGTACCTCCAATGATCAATTTAGCTGGATGTCAATAATCCCATCGGGGATATCTCCGCATTGAATTATACTTTCCCTCCTTTGAAGAACCTGTTAAGATGGTTGTTAAAAAATCACTAGAGTTGATTAATGAATTAAATAAACACAGTAAGTTTACCTTCTTGTTGTTGAGCACGAATGCAAATCCTGCTGAAATTGTTCTGTTTGCCTCCATATGAATGTCGTGCCGCAATTGAGCAAGTGTACATTTCTGTCTGACTGATATAAAACTCACCAAGTTTCCATTCTCATTCACAGTAATGTCAATTGATACATTGTCAGGGAGCAAACCCCGTTTAGGTCTTGATCTAACAGAACAAGTTTATTTTCAATCATGGCAACAGGGCTAAGGTAAAAGTTAAGAAAACACCTAGATATTTGTGGCTTTTTGGGTTGTCCTCACCACTACCTCCTTCCAAGCCTGTCGAGAACACAATCCAATCTAAATTCCGAGCATTAAAAAAATCAAAAGCAGGCTTCTTCCAAACCTGTCGAATACAATCCAATCTAAAACCTGAGCATCAGAAAAATCAAAAGCAGGTACCTTTTACAAAACAATACAATTTAAAATGGAAGCGCTTATAAAATGAAAGTGCTCATCTTGGCGAAGCAAAGTGCTCATTTCGTATAAGGATATGCAGCAGTTGCACTATCGTGTCGGCACTCAAAGTATACAGGCGAGTGGATCTGATTCAAAGATTGAACATTGAAAATAATTAAAAATCGTATAGATAAAAATAAAGAAATACAAGCATGAGAATCATTTTGACAAAGAACGCAAACTTTTGTCCTTGAATGTTTCAAATTGGAGGGCTAGCCATGCCTCTAGGTGCAAGATGAAGGTTGGAAGAGAGCAGGTGAGAGAGAGAAGGAAGGGCGCCGGAAGACTAGTTTGGGAGGGGAGAGTAGTTTGGGAGGGAAACCTAGTTTCAGTAAGTAGTTTTTTTTGAAAAAGACATCAATGTCAGACTCAAAATCGTGATAGTATCTTTAGTTTTTTTTTTTAAAGACCTTGTCAGACTCAAAATCGTTATAGTATCTTGAACATTAACTATGGCACGCTTCTACGAACATAAAGTACTATTTGTTTTTCTTATTTTCACTTGTTTTTGGTGAAATTTCAACGTTACGTTGGCCCTCTCTTCATTGGTTGAGAGACTATTTTTCCAAATCCTAAAAGGCCCCAAAATGAGCTCCCTTTTTCCCTAATGGTAGATCAGTAAGCTCATAAGGCCGGATACCAAAACCAAGATCGGGCTGTAACAACAGTGTAGCAAGTCACGCTTCAAGGGGAGGACCAAAAAGTCCAATGACTGGAGGAAACAAAGATGTCGGACATGAAGAGCCTAAACAACATTATGGCACAATGAGCGGAGGATAAATGCATGTAAAGGAAGAGGCCGTTGGACGCACAATGTGGGCTATTAGACGAACCCCATTGAACTCAAAAGTCAAATGTTTGGGAGGTATTGATGGAAGACTTAAGTGCAACTCATACATACAGGGAAGCTCTATAGGAGTTGTTACCCCTAGCTTCTACTTAGAGCGACGACATCCTGGTCCGGGAGGGCCAAAGGCTCAAATGATGTGGTTTTGTCCTTCAGATGTTTCACACATATGGCATGTATATCCAAACATAATATACAAGCCATCATACCTAGATATGTGGAAAGTGGATGTTGGGACCAACATAACCAGCCAAGAGGTAGAGAAATTAGTAAAGGCAAGGTTCAAGTTAGATGTTACTCATGAAGAACCTTTTGTGTCAGGGGTGGGAGAAACGTCCACACAAGCAGCGGGCAACAAATAAAGTGACAAGAGGCCACATGATGCTACACAGAATACAAAGAGATCAACCAAGTGGAGGCATTGGATTTCCAAAGAAGCAGAAAAGAGGATTGGTAGTGCCGAGGCCATGACAGCGACAGTCCTTAATGAGAGTGCAATGCAGCCGTCCCTCTACTCTATTTTTCATTTTGCATGTGAGAGTGGAGAGGACTATTTTATTCACATCAAGGTACAACCTTGGTGTACATGTCCTGATTTCATGCAAAGAGAATCTAGAGGAAAGTCTTACGTTGCATGTAAGCATATCTATTTTGTCTTCTTGCGAGTTTTGGGATTACATAAGAATGAGGATATGGTAATGCATCAACAGACACTATCACCAGAGGAAGTAGGCAATATACTATCACGTCTTCGAAGCAAGGATGTTTGTGCCTATACTTAAGCTTTAATCAAGCCTCTCATGTTTGTGCCTACTTAAGCTTTAATCAAGCCTCTCATGTTTGTGCCTACTTAAGCTTGTAAGGAAATGTGAAGTCAATCTTTTTGTAAGAAAATTTGAACTAATATTTTTGTCTTGCTTTGGGATGGAGTATATTGTCACGTACTCTAAAGTCTTATTGTAGGTAGCTTGCGACGCTATGGTAAAGGAGTTGTACCAACCATATATCTTCTTGTAAGGAAATGTGAACTCAATCTTTTTGTAAGAAAATATGAGCCGGGTATACTTGTTTTTACTTGTGTTGAAATAAACATTGGAAGAAAGGTACATAGATAGGTATGTTTGTGCCTATATTTAAGTTTCTTGGACATAAAATGTGTGTTTATATGTAGGAAGGTAGGTAGGTAGGTATGTAGGTATGTATGTATGCATGCATGTATATGTTTGTATGTAGGAAGGTAGGTAGGTAGGTAGGTAGGTAGGTAGGTATGTATGCATGCATGTATATGTTTGGGAGTATGCATGCATGTATGTATGTATGTATTGTACAAATGTGTGTATATATGTATGTATATATGTAGGAAGGTAGGTAGGTAGGTAGGTAGGTAGGTGTGTTTGAGAATATACATGTATATATGTATGTATGTATGTGAATGTATTTATTTCTCTTTCATAAATACTTACTATATAAAAGCTCACCAAAATGTATCATTTTTCTTACAAGCTCGCATAAAACTATCTTATCTCCAAAAAGCTCGCTAAATAAAGCTCGCAAAAAAATCAAACCCCTTAGCAGAGAGGATCAATCATCCTTGCAACCACATAAAATAAATTGTAATCATCTAAACCTCAAAGCAATTCATTATTGTTATCAGTATTAATACCATTAATCATTAATTATTGTTCTCATTTTCAGGTTCAATTGTTTGTGTATGCAGATGTGTATCCCTCATCATATGAAGAGTGGCAACCAATTAAGTGCATGATTGGGATCATGACTGTGGTACATGCACACATTGGGCAGCTGCAGCATGAAGGGAGGACTAAAAGAAGTCTTGCTGATGCAGGTATTTTTTTTAATGACCACTTTTACTATTTGAAGGACAAAGCCAATACCCATGGACGCTTGGAAAAGTTGCCTCTCTCCAAGCAGATTGGAACCACATAGATTGGCCAATTCATGATTCATGCAATATAGAATCTGTTAAGAGTAAGCTTTACAAAGACGTGTAGCGATCACTACGAGGGAGTAGTCCCACATGGATAGTGAAAATTGTGCTCTACCTACCAATAATTGTTTTTGTGGAGATTTTCAATGTCTGTGAGAGGTTAAAATTGCAAATATTGTGCTGATTTGCAAAAATCTAGATTCTAAATTCTTGGCAACTTTACTTGACAAGATCTGGGACAGGAAAGTGCATGAAGAGATCCATTGCCAGATCGCATCAGAGACAGTGAATGTTAAGTACATGATAGCATCTTAGACATTCATCATGTCCTATTGGTACAAACGGTCTTGTTACATCAAAGGAGAGCTAGTTCCAATGGATCAAGAAGCGGCCAGTTTAGAGGGCAATAACGTGGTAGATATTGAAGTACATGAATTAGACTCAACCTTGCTCACAGTCATTTCAATGTGGGAGCTATGCAGTCTACAGCATTTGAGGAAAGATATCATAGACGAATGCATAAATGAAATGCGATCAGAGTTTTCTTTCTTTCACAATGGAAGAAAGGTGCAACAGAGGAGAGAAAAGATACTTATTTGCAAAACAAAGTAATTATCATTCCTATGTAACTTCAATTACCCATGTACTTTTGATCCAAGATAATGTACTTTTTTATATTATCAACAATTTTGATTTGAAGTCAATGGACATCATTTTTGATTGCAAGTCAATGGACATCATTTTTATATTATCAGTACTTCTTTTTTATATTAGCAATGAAAGAAGTCTTGCAATGTATACGAGTCAGCACTTTGATTTATAAGAAATTGGATTATTTTTTACATATTCTGAAATTGTGCCAGAAAAATCATATAAGCCTTTTAAATAAGGAATTAGTGTCTGTTCCAAAAACCTATCATCTACATCTCCCTCAAAAGGTAGGGTCATCCACAAAGAAAACTCCACCAAGACAACCAAGATCAAGATATCTTAATGGTATCAAAATGTGGGTGGAAAAGCAGCTACTTGTAGCTCAAGGCTACTAAGAAGGCACCAATCCAATTTGGGTGCCTCGATCATCAAATCCTCTTCCTCAACACAGTACTCAGAAGCCAATGAAAATAAAAGTACTCCACAACACCGTCCACAAAAGCCTATGCAAGTTCCTCAAAGAACTCCAACATCTCAACAAGTGTGGGTACCAAAAAGCTTACTGCATATCACAAGGGTACTACCAAGGAAATACCAAACTTGGATTCCCAAGTGCATCAAAAAGTCCCCTGAGCCTGCACAAAGATAGAAACCTAAGGATTAGCCCACCAATTTATAATGTTCATCAAAGATGGGTTTCTGTGCATGTGCTTCAAAAATAAGAATACTATGATGGTAATCTTGTCATATGGTTTCCAAAATCGAACAAAGTGAAGACAACCTCACCACCGACTTCAACCCCAACAGTTTCACCTAAGATTTGACAAGAATAGAGAACCAAACAACACCAAGCAAATCGCTCAACCCCTCTTATGCATTCAACACCTACACAAGAGCTTGTGTATTCATTTAAACCCAATGTGGCAATGAACCAATAGTTGTGCCTACTACCTTGACAACACTTGATCCACAAGTTTAAGATTCAATTTCCACGCCTGTAAACAGAGACTTATGAGTGCATCAAAGACAAACTCACAATGCTCTTTTCACCCCACTGGATAAGAAGCATAAGTGCAGAAGCTACGTGACACGCATAAGAACCTATTCCCAAAAAGGAGAGTAGACACAAGAACCTGTTGGATTAATAGAATGTAATGATACAAGAAATTTTTTAATACAATCTCAGGATTCTCTGTCCCTGAGTAATTTATTGCTAGCACGGTGTGCTTGTTGCTTGAATCTAAGTAGAAAATATTTTTCATATGTTGAAAATACAAGTGAATAGGGTGTGTGCGGGAACAAGCCCTTGGTTAGAGGCTGTAAAAGAGATTGAGTAATTGTGAAAGAACCTGTGACAAGGTGAGAAGAATCTACTGGGAGAGAATAAAGGGTAGCATGAGAGAATTTAGGAGTGTGGAGATATTCTGGGAGATATTCAGGGAAAAGAGAAGAGGTGGAGAGAATTAGGTAAAAGGTGGAGATATTCTGGGAGTGAATCATGGAGAAATCAATGGGATTTGATGCTTGATGTAAACACTATAAATTGAGGCATAGCCCTAATGAGAATTTGCTAGTTTTTGAGTATCCATGCCTACATTAATCTATTTGCTAATTATTCACTAATTACGTCTTAATTATTTACTAATCACTTTGTTAATGATGTTGATTCTAGTGTATGATCCACCATAGCTCATCATTATGCTCAAATTTCAACATGGTATCAGAGCCATGCCTAGAATCCATCAGGTTTATGAGCCCATTAGTTAATTAATCTAGATTAGTAGATAATTAGCAAAAAATCAAATTTTTAGTTAGTTTTTCACTTCCCCCTTCACCCCCAGCCAGTGGAGGATCTCTAGCACCTTGCACACATAGAATTAGGGCATAAGATTTTAATACTAGCTAGCTAACATCCTTGGCTTCAAGCCTATGCAAAAAACGCAGCAAACCGCCACGTAGAAGCGCTGATTTTTGCAGATGAAGGGGCATCGTTTTTCTGAAGCAGAATGGAGATTTCTTCTTGCTCAAGTCAAATCCTTCTAATTCCTCTTAGCCCAAGGGGTAATCAAGCATGCTCTACAAGCTGGTGAAGACAGAATTGAGTTTCATCAAGTCTACAGTGAGATCCAAGCTCTTCATCAAATCTGCAAGTGACTTTGGTAAAACAGAGATTAAGCTTTCAATATTTGGTCAAATCTTGTGTTTCTTGGCTTAATCCTCTACTAGACTCATTGCTATTGATGCCTTTGAAAGCATTTGAGCTCATTTGAAGTGGAAGGCACCAGATCTGGACTCCCCGCATACTCTGTTTTTTGCACACAAAATAGAGCATTAATTTGCTAATCAATGATTAATCAATGCTAATCACTATATTTTGGTACAATTGAGGGTTCAAATTAACCATTAGGTATCTGATACAGATCTCTATAACTTCAGATTTCAAATCAGAGTTGGTTTGATACTCCAACCATCCCGTACAAATTGGTTACCCTTGATTTAATGTAATTTCTGGTAAAACTGTGCTGATAAATTTGTGAAAATCATCATTTTGCATTCAACCCTTGGTTAATGCCTATAAATCTCACTCAAATACAAGATTATTCACAGCCAGAGTTGCATTTGGAATGTGCATGAGAATGAATGCTATACGCATTATGTATTGGGCACATTGCATCAGTGTAAAAATGGGAACAGACACTGCCCTTGTCCAGATTAAGGCAAGAGGTAAGACCTCCCGCATAAATTTGGGTTTGCATTGCATAATGATACAAAATAAACATAAAAAGCCCAAAGGAACTGTCAGCAAAACATTGAAACATGTTGCTCACATGGAGCAAAATGACCTGACGGAGGAGCTCATGGCCCCAGCCATGAAAGAAGAAGAATATCTCTTTCCAAGAAGAGGATCCACACCAAGAAGATCTAAAGGAAGACATGGACATGAGAAGAGAAGCTGCCATGAGAAGAGAAGCTGCCACGAGAAGAGAAGCTGCCCCAAGAAGACTGAAAGAAGAGACGGACGCGTGGAGAGATGCTGCCACGATAAGAAGACTGAAGAGAAGAGAAGATGTGAGGCTCCAAAGAGTGAGGAGCCATGTGAAAATCTCTGAGAGAGAGAGAGAGAGAGAGAGAGACCCCACAATCCAATGTAACCTGCCCCAATAAAGTAAAACCACCTCTGAGCCACCGATGATGTAGGCCACGTGGTAGATGTATGTGTGAGCACTTTAGTCAAGGTCGCGGGCAACTATAGTAAGCCTTGGACACATAGAGAGAGAGAGTGTCAAGGACTATGAGTTTAGGGACTCGAGGCACTGGTCACAAGCTATCAAGTAAGAGAGAAACTTGATATAGGGTCCAGGTGTGCTGAGATAACTTGAGGGGAGGAGTAGACAGTGGTCGCGGACTACCAAGTAAGGGGAGGCAAACTTGGTATAAGGTCTAGGTGTACTAGGAGTATTCACTTGAGGGGAGGTGTTGAAAATACAAGTGAATAGGGTGTGTGCGGGAACAAGCCCTTGGTTAGAGGCTGTAAAAGAGATTGAGTAATTGTGAAAGAACCTGTGAAAAGATGAGAAGAATCTACTGGGAGAGAATAAAGGGTAGCATGAGAGAATTTAGGAGTGTGGAGATATTCTGGGAGATATTCAGGGAAAAGAGAAGAGGTGGAGAGAATCAGGTAAAAGGTGGAGATATTCTGGGAGTGAATCATGGAGAAATCAATGGGATTTGATGCTTGATGTAAACACTATAAATTGAGGCATAGCCCTAATGAGAATTTGTTGGTTTTTGAGTATCCATGCCTACATTAATCTATTTGCTAATTATTCACTAATTACATCTTAATCATTTGCTAATCACTTTGTTAATGATGTTGATTCTAGTGTATGATCCACCATAGCTCATCATTATGCTCAAATTTCAACACCATACTCATCTAATTCCTCAGGATTCTCTATACCTAAGGATAAAGCATTAGCAATGTATGTAAGAAAGTAAGCTCTCCTAGAAGCTCTTAAGCCAGGGTAGTATCCAAAAATATCTACTGCACTAGGTTAGTTTCAATATATATTATATGTTCAAGGTATCCTAAACATGGCATATTCAAGTCTTATGTGAATGGAGTTATTTCAGGATGAGCCATGAGTGTTGGTTGAGCTAACAAATCCCATAACTCGAGGGTCATAAGATTGTTCTCTCATATTGGATAAAGATGTGCTTGAATTGTGGTGAGTTTAGTGGAAAGTTCTAATCCAACCATAATTCTTGGGATATTCTTAGTAAGATATATTGGAAGTTCCAGCACCTCTAAGGTCTCTTCCTCCCGTAATAGCAATTTCACAATGCCTGCAGGAGTGTTCAAGGTGACTATTTGCATGGATTCGTATTTGCATGGATTCGTCAATTGATTACAACGAGTCACTTACCCAAGCTCCACCAAGGATGACATCATATCCAGGGGAATCTGGGGTAACATGGAATCTAAATTCCACATTTCCACCGATTGTTTAAGTAGTATAGTTAAAGTAACCTGGAAATTCCATGTTTTGTCCATTGGCACCTCTTGTAAAACCATTGTCCATTGGCACCTCTTGTAAAACCATTGTCTTTAGGGAAGATTTGAGGCTATCCCAATGACACCCAAGCGTCTATTGTCATGATGTTATGACTAGCTCGAGGGCTAATCAACGCACGTTTACGCTTAACATCATTACCCGTAGGAAAATCTAACCATACCATGATAGAATCTTCAAGTGGAACCATGGGTGTTTCAATTTTTGTTTTGGATTCAGGTCCCATTTCAGTCTCATATTCCCATTCACTTTCATCCTCTTTTTGGCTCTCATCAATAGTACCCAATGTGTACAATGGCACACTCGATCCTCTGACAATTCTAACTGAGGTCTATTTGGAAACTTGTGAATCCTCACAGTCCTATTATATGGAGCTCTTTATGTCTTGGTATATCTTATGTTTAGCCTTTAAAGGTGAAAGTGATGATGCTATGCTGGCTTCACCCACAAGAGAAGAGCACTCCTCCAAATGAGGATATGAGACTGCTTTAATTTTGTAAGGGATTCATAGAAATCCTCACGTGCTTTTTCAACCGCATCATTTGTGTAATCTACCTCTAATGACTCTTCTTCAGAGAGTATGTCTTCCTCTTGAAATGGGAAGCGATACTTCTCTAGTTCTTGTATTTTAGGAACTTTTTTAGGATTGGCATTATGAGGTTCAATCACAATCGGTGATCATGCATGACACTCAAAAATACTAAGCATGCTCTCCTGAGCTTGCTTTTTGCATTCTGCATGTCATGTGATGATGATTTTCATTTTGGGGTGGTTGGGTGGGTTCTAGTTTCTTGATTGGACTATGAGGTGTACCTAGTGAGATGAATCAGAACTTGTTTCATCCTCACTACGTGACATACTAGAACTTGTATCATTTTTTGACTTTCCTTGGATCATCAAGTTTTCATTATGTTTGCCCATGCGACGAGAACGAACTTTCTTTCGGGCTTTTTTTATCATGTGTCACATATGTGGGTTTTATGGTTTGTGTGGTAGCCTTTGAGGTGGATGCTTCTGCATCATGTATAGGAGCTTTTTTCTCTACTGGGGTTAGGTCCTCGACAGGCTCTTTTTCCTTGTCATTTATTTCAACCTTGATTTTGATAGTTTGTGGCCCCTTATTTTTCTTGGGTTTAGAAGGTTTTGCTTTCTCTTTTGGCTTCTGCTTTAAAGCATGCTCTTCTACCCATTTTGAAGTATTCTCTTTTGCATTCTTTTTTATTGTATCTCATGTCTTTGCTTGTTGTAAGCATGTAAGCACATTCAAGGGTATCGTGGACAATTGCCCATTTTGCACACTTAAGATGTTAAGAGTTATATTTTGTGGGACAGGTTTCAGGGAAGCAACTCGCCTTGGGAAATCTTGGAATATGTGATCGATGCCACATCATTCACATATGGGTTGCAAGGTGTCAGCATTGACTGTAGGCATGGAAGCATTACAAACTGTGCAGTCTGCCACTTTATGTGGTCCATAATAATAGAAACACTGAAGTGTTTGTTGTTGAATTGTTTCTGTAGTTTCAACCCTTTGGACTGTTTCTGCTTGGGGCACGAGAGATGGAGGTTTTGAGTTAATTGTAGATGAATTAGAACATTGGGGTGTATCGTGACCAAAGGTTTTGCAATATATGCAGTACAGATAAATAGGCACCTTGTACGCACAATGGGGATTGGGATGATGGACATAGTGAATGCACTGATGAACACAAGGCATTTCGCCCATCACTTGGAGAGGCATTAAGGATGGTTGGTTTTAAAGGATCTCATCCTCTCTTAGAGATGTGGATTGTAAGCTTTTAAGCAAGGTTGTATAGAATTTGGGAAATGACAATTCTGAGATCAATTTTTCTTTAGCCATTGGTTCACTTGGTTTAGATGAGGAACATCTCGTATCGTGATCATATTCTATCATGTTGTCATCTAAACATATTGCTTCTTTACAACATTGATCAAATGTTTTCGGATTGGATATAATGATCAAGTTATGTAAGCTATTATTTTTTAAGTCCATCATGAAACATCTCTTCAATTGAGCATCATTTAGTTTCTCCTATGGCTCACATCGTGAGTCCAAGATTTTTATCCTGAAGGATAAAATCTCTACTGTTTTCATTTGTTTTTGCTCAATTGAATAGAGTTCTTTTGCTGCACTCAACTGATCACCTTGTCTTGAGAAGCCGTGGGATAAAGGCTATTCTCAAAGTCTTGAAGTTTGTCTTGATTGCTAGCATCAATGTGATGAACCATCGACTAGCCTTTCCCACTAAGCATAAGTTCAACGCATGTACCGTAGTGGGGAAGTTTGAATTTCCAAAGGTTTTGCATCGCTGTTTAAACATTTGTATTGTTGAACAGGATCAATTATTCTATCATATTTGCCCATTATTTTGAAAATCTGTATGGTCGTGTTTTTGTATGAGTCACTGAGGCCGTGTGTGTGACTGCTCTTGTGGGCATGGACTCACTTAGTCCTTGGGAAACCCTCTTCCTAGATTAGTCAGTATGCCCAAGGTGTGAGCATTTAGGGGTTGAAGAGGGTTGGTACCTATAGGATTTGTGGGAATGTTAGGCAAAGGACTAAAGCCCGGTGAGATTGAAGTGACAAGGGGTGTAAATCTCGACGACACGCTTATTGTTGACATGGAAAATGGTATTAAGAGTTACAGTTGGGGCATGGATCAAGTAATGGCATGGATCAAGTAAGGGCATGGATCAAGTCTGTGTGTGAGTCTACGTAATTCCTCTATCATGGCCATATCTTGCTATTGTCAATTGCTCCTTTAATGAGCAAACACTTTTTTTTAACTTTTTAGGTTTTCTTGCAATCCGCCTACAGCCTTAGAAGGCCTGGCGTACTCTTCACTGGTCAAACGAGTGTCCGTTTGTCCTAATTAGCTTAGGCGCTACACGCAAGTGAACGACCTCTTAGAGATATTTTTTCGGAAAAGGTGCATGCCAGTAGCATCCCAGATGAAAGAGGAGGTCTTAAAACCTATTACAAAGTATCTTTTTGGGCTATCAATGATGCACATGCACTAGTTGCTTTTGTTCATTATTTCAAATGTATTCATAATAACCCTGTAACAAAATTGTATCCAGCCACTCATCTAGAAAAGCTAGTGGATTTGAATTGCCTACCATATCATGAATCTTTGGAGTTGCCTTCATTGGTTCCCCTGCCTCTCCAATTCTTCGGATTCCTTGAGTGTCTATGTTTGTGTCTACACTTTCACTTCCAACTCTTTGTCTAGGATTTTCTATTCGGTTATTTCCTTATGGGACCCCTCCCCCATCTCCTTGTCTCTTAAAACTTCTTCACTTTCTTCTGAAAGTGTGGTGTACCCTTTGCTTATAAGGTAGCAGTAATAGGGATCTGCATAGTGGTTGAAATTCCTTGATGAAGAAAGTGTAGATATTTACCGATCTTGATGGAGAAAGTGCAACTATTTACCAATCTTGGTCTTTGAGTTAGGGACTATACTCTTAAGCTTGACTTGCATCTAATTACATAATATATATGTCCATGAAATTGGCTTACTAGCATAGATGTATACAGATATAAATCTAGTGCCCTCTTTGACATGTAAGTGAGCTTGTGGGTGAGGATGACCATTTCAATAAGAAACCTAAAGTGAAACTTGTCTTGAGCTTCTTTGTGATTGTTGAGTTTGTACTCCTTGCTAGACGCTTTAGAGTTGAAGTAGAAATACATGTCCTCTTTTGACCAACGGAACATCCATGACTCCCTTCAATGGCCAATGGGAACATCTTGGCTGTGTATTCAACAATGAGCATCACGTGAGATCCCTGGGTGGCATTGGTACCATCTCATTCTTATGTAGTTCTTGCAACTATTCTTGTACATTTGGGCTAATGGTCGAAGGGTTCCAAGGAAGGGAAGAAAACTGCAGCAACCCTACCTTCTCCAACCACATACGATTGAAACTGGTGTTGACATCTAGAACTGTTGATAGCTTTTTGAATTCCACCATGGTTTTCAAGAGAGCTTGAGAGTTTGTGAGAGCTATGTACGGTGGAAAACAAAGAACCAGAAGGTGATGAAATGTGTGGCAGCACTTAGCAAGAATGCAAAATGTGTTTATGATAAGTTCCCTTATCCTTGAGAAAGGTCATGACAACAGACAAAAAAGCTAGGCACGAATTCATGAATCATGGACTCAAGGAGCACACAAATCGAGGTGATAGGGTGGCTAATTTGAGGGGGTACCATGTATGAAAATGTAGGTGAATCTTCTTCTTGACCTGCACCCTTCGAGGATTTCCGTTCACCCTTACTAGTTGACCTCTCGTCTTTCTACAATGGTGGTAGATTCGTTGTTGTGTTGTCCTCCGTGACTTTGCATGCTATTTGGCATATACACCTGCAGAAAAGGGAGAGCTTTTCATTTGTGATACTTTTAATACCCTAAACCAATACTAGAAAGTACTCAAAAAATTATTGGCACACACTTATTAACTAGGTAAATTGCTAGTTGACACCTATTTACAGTAGACAGACGGCTAATTAACATCTACTAGCACTAGTCAAGTGCTAGTTAACACTTGTTAATAGTACTACACAGATTGCTAGTTAAAACATGCTAGTACTAGTCAAGTGCTACACATGTTAACAAAAGACATACATAAAGTGCTAGATAACACTACTTTAACAATAGACATAATGCTAGTTAACATATGCTAGCACTACAAAAATGCTAGTTACACAGTGTTAACAGTAGAGAGACTGCTAGTTAATATGTGCTAGCACTAGTCAAGTGCTAGTTAACACATGTGAATAAAAGGTGTTAACTAGTCAGGTGCTAGTTAACACATGTGAATAAAAGGTGTTAACTAGTCAGGTGCTAGTTAACACCTACACGGCAAGATGACTAGCATCAATGCTTCTTCCTTTGTGAAAAGGGAAGCTGCATCCACTATCGACTAAAAGTTGGCCAGTGTAGCATGCTGCCCCCTTTAGAGGTGTAGGCACAACAGAATCTTGTTCTCTGCTCTTCACTCCATGAAGCATCTCTAGCAAAAGCTCATAATGGCCTTGAAGCACCTTCACATAGCCGGATTGCACCACAACTTGAGCCTGCCAAACAGAAATACAAGATGTCATTTCAATATTGGGTATGCTACATTTTTGTCAACACAACACTGGGAGTCAAGCAACCACCCACCTAAAAACTAGCAACAGAACTTTCTCCAATGGATTGGGATCATACCTTATAGTAGCAACAATGTTGTTTTTGCATTTGTAATGATCGCTTGAAGCTTGATTTTATGCATATTCACCTCTCCTTCAGTGAACATATATGAAACAAGTCTAAGTGCCCCATACCACAAAGGTGCATTCCACATACACACACAAGATGGTAAAAGATAGAATACATAAATTCGTCTGGTATAAGTACGTGAAATGAATTTGATGTCCCATACCACCAGATTAACTCCACATATAGAATACAAGTTTGAGATGGAGGGGCTAGTTCTCTCTGAAACTTAAATTCCGACACAAATTTTCTTCATCTTAAATTTGTTTAATTAATAGCTAAAGTGTCAAAAATATTTAAAGTATACATGCTAAAATCTATTGTTACTTGAGAAAGAATAATAATCTAATGAATTTATTTTTGAAAGATGATTTTTAAAGGAAATTTAAATGACATTGTTGAAAATGTGAATCATTGGCAAAATGAAGTCAACACATACCTCCGTCATTGATAGTGTAGTTGAAATTATCTAGCAAAATCAATTTGAACACTCCAAAGACGTGAATCTTTATACTTTCTATGCATACGAAATAGAAAGTTCTTCAATACAATTCATGAGAAACTTGACATCATAAAAATTAAATATCAAGTAATTATTGATATCAAAGTTGGAGAAACTCACCTATGCCTTGAACCTTTTATTTTGATTCATAAGAAAGAGTTATCATGAAATAGTTAAATTCATGTTTCCATTTTTATCAATCAGGATTGTTAGAATTGTTGTTAGTCATTCATTATGTTCATGTTTATATTGTGCTTAAATTTTGAATGTATTGAACATGAAAATCTAAAATGGATGGATATGGAATTCCCAACTCTTCTTTCAAATATGTGCAATGGAAATAAGGCTGACGGTTTCTATTCTTAAGAGTGAAAAAAAAGAAAAAAAGAAAGAAAAAATTTCCTTTTAAACTTTAATTTTCTCTTCCTGGTTTCTCTTTTGTGCCCAACGTTTTACCCATTCTTCTCCGATTTGAGTTGCCTGCCTTCTCCATTTGCATTGCTGACGGATTTTCTCCTCTCAAATATCTAGGGGAGAAAGCGATCAGGTGAGTGTGGGAGGTGGGAGGTGGGGAATGTTAATGAGAGTGACAAAGACACCAGGAGGACGATCTCCATGTTTTTTAAAAATTGCAATGGTTTTTTTACTCAAACCCTTGCTTGGTAGAGGGAGGGGAGAGGTAAGCTCGATTCCAACTCAAATGTTGGGCTATTGTCCCCACCTCGATATACTACCGGGCTATTGTCCCGACTAGAGTTGAAATTTAAAAGCCTACCCTAATCTAATTCAATTTGAAGGCCATAAACTAGGTTGACCTTCAAAATATAAATATTTGTATAAAATTAGTGAAATTTTTAAATAGTGGCCTTGTGGTTGCCTACATTAGCAATCCTATTTTCGAAGAGTCCTTAGCTAGAAGGTTTGAAGGGCTTCGAAGGCTTCAAATTTCAGCACTGGTGCCAACCTCGAGATGGTTCACAAAATTTTCTATTTTATGAACCTTAAAGTAATAATTAATTAATAAGCACGATTGAATTCGAGGGACTAAGCACCCAATAAATCTGTGAATAATTGTAACTGGTAAGTTGTTAATACAAAATTCGACTGCACATAGGATATATAGCTCATTTGTGGCGTCCGTTGCTTCAAATTCATGTTGCTGTGGAGCATGGAGGCACAATGCGATTCTTGTGAAAAATTTTGAAACTGTCTGTAAAAATTCGGGACAGCGTCGTGTTGACCGGCGAATGGTTCCATCGTCCGGCTGTTTTCGGTCGTTGATTGATAATCCTATGCAAGTTGCGTGACAAGCTTGCTTTGTTTCGCTAACTGAGACGAAATATAAGGGGATTCGTAAAAATTGAGAGTACGTTGGCCGGTAGACAATTTTTCTCATCCACCGCAAGTTGACGCAACGCCTTTTACGGAGACAACTCTACCTCGATTTTCAAACGACTTTTCTTAAATAAAAAAACGGTTTTCTTATCTCTATATTATCTTCTCTTCTCTATATATATTATCTTAAGGAAGACTTTCACAAAGCTTTTAGGTTCTGGAAGAAGAGGAGGAGGTTTGAGGAAGTTTGGGTAGCATGTGAATTTGGAGTCTCAAAAGACGTGCGAAGCACGGGTTTGCCACTAGTTTTTTTTAAAACCTACTTTCCTTTCTTGTCCTCTTCCTTGAATCTAATTGCCTCTCTTCTCCTCTTCTCCTCCCTCCCTCCATGCTAACTTCCTCTCTCTCTCTCTCTCTCTCTCTCTCTCTCTAAGTTCATGCCCCCCCTCTAGAAAGAGGTCCTAGCCAATCTAAGTTCATGCCCCCCCTCTAGAAAGAGGTCCTAGCCAATCTAAGTTCATGCCCCCCCTCTAGAAAGAGGTCCTAGCCAAAGCTCTCCTCTTCTTCAAGAAGAAGCATGTCTCTAGCTTGTTGGACAATTGGCACTTCTCCAAGCACACTGCTACCACCACCCCCTCTCCCAACTATGCCACTAAAGAGACCACAAGCCCCTCCTTCCAAGTCTGCTTTTGCAACACTCCTTTGTGTACCTACACGAGAGAGAGAGAGAGAGAGAGAGAGAGAGAGAGAGAGAGTTCAAACCAAAATATAGAAAGATAGGGTTCCAAAAGAAACAAAGAGAGAAGAGACGTTCCTCTGTGTGTGTGTGTGTGTGTGTGAGAGAGAGAGAGAGAGAGAGAGAGAGAGAGAGAGAGAGGATGGCCACTTCCTACCAGTTTTGCTTAAGAACAACTCAGACATTGTGCACCATAGCCATACAATTTAGGAAATAGTTGAGAGAGAGACTATTTCATGCAGTACTTAGACACCCATACACTTCTTGTTTTCAGCAGAAGATTTTTGCTTTTTAAAAATGAGACCTTATGTTGATGTAAAATACTCTAAGGCTTAAAATAAATTCAAAAAAATGTTTGGGTCTCTCATTATGTTTGTTGGTATTCCTTTCATGCCAAATGTTTTGGTCTCTCATTATGTTTGTTGGCATTCCTTTCATGATAAACTATGGTATAGTATTGTGAGGGTGAAATTCAAATCAATCATGATGGAGTTTTCACATGAGATTATGACGTTCGACACAAGGTGAAGGTTCAAGCTATCATGATTCATGACGTACTGTTGTAAGAAGGCTTTATTCATCTTAAAGGAAAGAAAAAAGCTTACCCTTCAAAATAGAGACACATTAGTATGTTGCCTCTTAGAATATAAATATTAGGAGTGCTTATGCCTCCTCACATAAGCGATATTGGGTTTAAATCTACCCTAGTGGCATCTAAAATTCAATACTTTCGCCCACAATCTCTTTACATAGAAATTGAGATTTAACATAACCCCTTCATTTTATACTTCTTCAAATTTTGCCTTCTTTCATGCACAAACCTCACTCCTTTCCTCATGATGTGTTCGATCACCTAAATATAAGAGACAAACATTGTAGCCCAAGCCCTTCAAGGAAAGAAACATCTTAGCCCAAGGCGAGGTGTGATGAAAAACAAGAAGAGGGAGAGGAGAAACACACACAGGAGCAAACCCTAATGTATATTGCAAACCCTAACCATAGAGAGAAGCCATCTCCCTTCTCACACAATGCATAAAACCGTAATCCATAATATACAACACACACTATGTGTTGTGTCCACACACAGCTAACCCTAGCTAATGTCCACACACTATGACCAGCTGGACGCGGTCATTTATGTCTCACACATGTTACTACTTAACATGCCAGCACATGGTGCAGCTGGCACAAGCTGACATCGAGCTTGAATCTCAACAGCCCCTCTCAAGCTCATGATGTACTGCCATAGATGAAGATGTAGATGAGCTTGGGCTATGAAAGCTCTCAACACTCCCCCTCAAGCTCATCCCACGTACTCCCAACATAGTACAGAAGTACTCAAACTTCTCCCTGCTAAGTGGCTTTGTAAAGATGTCAGCCACCTGCTCTTCAGTCTTCACATACTGCAAATCCACTGTACCATCCAACACGTTCTCTCTGACAAAATGATAGTGGACCTCTATGTGTTTGGTCCGTGCATGAAAAACTGGATTCTTGGCCAACTGTATGACAACCTCCATCAATAGGCTCACCCAAATCAGCCAAGAGACTCTTTAACCATACTCCTTCACATGTAGCAATGGCTGTACCCCTGTATTCAACCTCTGTACTAGATAAAGCAACAGTAGGTTGCTTTTGCTACTCCAACTCACCACTGCACTTCCAAACGTAAAGGCATAACAACTAGTAGACCTCCTGTCATACGAGCTACCTGCCCAATCTACGTCTGTGTAGCCATGTACATCCAAGCCTTTACCATGCTCATAAAGAAGACCATAATGTGCTGTGGTCTTTACATATCGCATAATGCGTCTCACTACATCCAAATGAGGTTTTCTAGGGCTCAGCATAAATTGGCTTACTAGCCCCACAGCATAACTGAGATCCGGGTGTGTGAGTCATGTAAATAAGACTGCCAACCATCTTTCTATACATAGATGGATCATCCAACTCTTCACCAAAATCAACCCGCAGCTTTACATTCTACTCCAAAGGTGTACTCATTGGCTTACACCCTGCCATCCCATATTTTGCCCAACATATCCAATGCATATTGGCGTTGCACTAACCATGTACATGCATGGTCTTTAATCACTTCAATCCCAAGAAAATATCTCAATTCACCCAAGTCTTTCATGTCAGACTGCCCACTCAATGCCTTCTTGACATGCATAACATCTATAGCATGATCTCCTATGACAATCAAGCCATCCACATAGATGACAAGTAAGACAATCCCATGATCTGTTTTCTTCACATAGAGTGAAGAATCTACTGAACAACCCTGAGATCCAAGGGAGATAAGATATCGGCTTATCTTATCACTCCAAGCACGAGTTGCTTGCTTCAAACCATATAATGATTTCTTTAATCTGCATACATGAGTGGGATACCTCGGGTGTACATATCCTTCTGGCTGTGCCATATAAACTTCCTCTTGTAGATCACCATTTAGAAATGCATTTTTCACATCCATTTGATGCATTTCCCAACCATTTGCTGCTGCAGCCATAGCAATGACTGCTCTCACTGTTCCCATCTTTGCAACTGGACTAAATGTTTCATCATAGTCCAAGCCTTGGGTTTGTGTATAACCGTTAGCTATACCAATCTCGCTTTATGGCGTTCAATGGAACCATCTGCTGACTTGCATTTCACCTTGTAAACCCATTTGCAACCAATGATATTTTTGCCTTGTGGTAAGGCAACTAAATCCCATGTTTCATTATGAACCAATGCGTCCATCTCAACATCCATTGCCCTCTCCCATGCATGCTTCCCAATAGCTTTTGTATAGCATGTAGGTTCCACATGCTTCACCAAAGAGGTCATATATGCGTAATGCATAGCAAAATCACGATATGTCAACCTGTCAACTGGATACCTGACCCTTTGGGATCTCCACAATGCATGCGGATCACTTTGCACACCTGTCACTCTAGCATGTGGAGGCACATATCTATCCTGCCTTGCACCAGGTGTGCGTAAAATTGATATGCCAAGTTCCTCATCCAAACTCTCTGAACTTGACGACTCATAACCTGTAATGCCAATTCCTTCAACCTTCTTTTTTCCTTTATCCACAGCACTACTCCCAGTGCTCACACTCTCATGTCTCAAGCGTCCATGACCATGGACATATAGTGCTACTCTCAGACTCTACTGGCCCAGACATAGAAATAGAACTTGCTTGTGGCAAGTTCACATGCACATCAGCATCAACGGAATCAATGACACCCTCATCCTTTGCTTTGTACCAACTAGCAAGTTCATCAAACACCACATCTCGTGAGATAACCACTTGCCTAGTTTGTGGATTGTAACATTTATATGCCTTGCGATCTTGTGCATATCCAACAAACACACACTTTTCTACCTTAGGATCCAACTTCCTCCTTCTCTCGTCAGGCACATGTACATAAGCTATGCAACCAAACACTTTGAGGTGTGCAATGTCTGGCCTAAAACCTGTAAGTTGCATCTCTGGTGTACTTCCATGTATGGCTGCTATGGGTGTCTTATTAAGTACATACACCGCTGTGGCACACGCTTCTGCCCAATAATAGTCTGGCATGCTCTTTTCATTGAGCATTGCCCTGACCACATCACAAATGACTCTATTCTTCCTCTCAGCAACACCGTTTTGCTGAGGTGTGTACGTGCAAGTTAACTACCTTCTTATGCCATCCTTTCTCAAGAAATGCTCAAAATCATGTGAGGTGTATTCACCACCTCCATCTGTCCTCAAACATTTTATCCAAGAGCCATATTGCTTCTCTGCAAAAGCTTCATTAGGAAGTGAATGGGGTCTTCTTGGGCCCTTTAATTTGCCCAAGCCTAATCAAGGTGATTAAGGAATAGCCAAATGGGGGGTTGCCATGTGGACTGAAATGTTGGGTTTGTAAGAGAGGTGTAAGAGTGGTCAAAGGGTGCACTTTTTCCCCCAAAAAGGGGGGAGGCAATTTTATAATTTTCAAACCTCCATAACTTCTACATAGAAGCTCCGATTTGAGCGGAGATTATAGATCCGTGATCTACGCATCAAGAGCTTTCCATAGATATGTTACATGATATGGTTTTGTCCGCTAGATTTTAAATTCCATTTCCCCCCCAAAATTCAAATTCGAATAAAGTAGCCGTTTTGAAGCTTCTAATTAGAAAACGTTTCTTCTTAAGAGAAACGGTTTGACTCCTTAAACTGCCAAATAAAAGGGCCCAAGAAGCCTTCCATTGAGGTCCTAATGTGAAGTCCATAAACTTTTCCAACACTTCACTTTTCTCTCTGAGAAAGTAATTCCAAGTCATTCTGCTGAAATCATCAATGAATGTCACATAATACAAGCTGCCTTTAATGGATGGGTTTTGTGCAGGACCCCATACATCGCTATGAACTATCTCAAGTGGCGTGCTACTAATATTGCCTTCTTTAGGAAACGGCAACCTTGCCTGCTTTCCAAACTGACAGGCATCACAAACATGCATATTCCCATCATACTTGAATCTAGGCAGCCCACTAACAATGCCTCTTGCTTGCATGTTCTTTAACCTTTGTATATTCACATGTCCAATCCTTTTATGCCACATGTCAATGTCCTGTACCATATTTTGGCTTTTAGAGAACATGGCTGATTTCAACTCAGGAATCCCACCATCCAACTTAAATAACCTGCCTTCTTTCTTGCCTTTGGCAATGACTCTACATCCATTTTTGAAATCCTCAACGAAGCAACCATGCTCGTTGAAACGAACCTGTAAACCTTGTTCCACCATTTGACCAAACTTTTTATAATAGAAGGCACATACAAGACATCTGCCATAGACTTTATTTCACCATTGTTTAACCAATGGTACACTTCCAACATGTGTGATAGCATGTTGGGTATCATCTCCTGTCTCCACATAGCCTTTCACATCCATAGGCTTCATATGCTCAAACCATTCGCCATGACAAGTCATATGGTTTGATGCTCCAGAGTCCATATACCAAGTGTCATCAATTTCACCATTCGTCATCATAGATCCCACAACATGTTTCATGGCAAACAAGTGATTTGCACTGCCATCATTACTACTTGATGCATAATTTCCACCACTTGCATAATTTCCACCATGTTATGCATAATGTCCACCATGTTGTGCTCTACCCCCTCTCAAATCATTTTGTTTGCAGAAACAATCACGTGCCATATGACCAAATTTCCCACAGTAATGGCATTCCACATTTTGCATAGATGTTTGTTGGCCTTGCCAACGTCCTCTACCCCACGAGGATTATCTCTGCCTCTCTGAGGTGTATATCCACGACCACCTCTAGCACCATATGTAGGCTGAAAATTCTGTTATGGTGACCTATCCTCCCATCCACGACCATTACCACGGCCACGTGATGCAAATCTCCCCCTGCCTCTAAATCCCCTTTGTGAATAGAAATCCTGATTTCTGCCATTATCATCATGGCTAGTAGATGCATCATGAAAGGAGTCACTGAGTTTGATTTCCTCAACAAGCAAGAGTGAAACCAAGTCATCAAAATCTGGTAAACCTGTACTCCGAACCGAGATGGATGTATCAAAAGACTTATATTCCTTGCCAAGAACGCAAGGTAATGTCTACCAAATCATCATCAGGCATGGGGGCATTGATTGTTGGCTAATGCATCTGCTTACTTCTTTACCTCTTGTACATAATCATGGATGCTCCTTCCTTTCCGTTTCACATTATGAATCTGTTGTCTCAACTGAGACTTGTGAGCACGAGTGTCTGTATATCAAACAGCTTTACCAATGTATCCCATGCATCCTTGGGATTCTCAGCATCATGTATATGTATGAGTATAGCATCCGAGATACATATAGACAGGTGATGCAAAACTTTGTATGCTCTTTCTGACCATTGCTTATGAGCTACAACCTGTTGTTGTGTAGGTTGTTGGGGTAGTTCCGGCTCTAGCTCCGCACCTGTAACAAGGTTCCAAAAACCTTTTCCCTTAAGAAAGCTTTTGATCCTGTACTTCCATGCCTGGAAGTTCTTCCTTTCCAACTTTTCACCCACAATTTGTACCGGGTTGTCTGACATATTTGCTCAATGCAAATGCACCTTCCGCACACGTCCAAATCTGTAAACGAGCCTTCCTCAGCTCAACCACACTCTAATATGTGTTCCAGATACTCCAAAGTACTCAACAAACTTCACTTTTGATGTAGAAACTCAAACTGATTGCATCCAAAATGAACTGGCATACGCAGTCCAAGGTACCCTATTTTGGTGCGCTTTCCAAGGCTTCAAATTGCAATGTAGTGGTTAAATCAAGTGTGGATAACTTGTATTGTCACCAAAACAAGCTCAATGTTGCATATCAACACCAACCAAGGTGCGTACATACCAAATTTGTCAAATCCCCTTCTCAGTTTTGAGAAAAACCAGTAAAACCAGAAAAGACCACTAGTAAAATTGCTCTAACTCCTTTGATTCTTGTCCAAATTTAGAGACCAAGCATTCATTAGCTTAGCATTGATGTCTACTAACTCCATGTAAAAGGAATTAGACCAATTGTTTAAGATAAGAGAGTAATTAGCCGATTAATCATCCTCTGTTTCACTAATCACAGTAGACAGCCTGTTTAATCAGCTCATTCCCAGCTCCATAATGCATAATTGCTTCAACCAATCATGTAGCTTCCTTCTCAAGTGTATGTACCACATAATTGCTAAGAAGATTTTGGAATTTATCAGCCACAAGACTTGATTTTTGGTGTCCACTTAGCAAAAAGATAAAAAACTGCTCTGTTTCCTCATGATATGCTACGCCGCCTGCTCCTGAGGAGAATTGGTGAGTTCATAGAGTTGTTTGAAGATAGATATGGGTGCCCAACACTCCTAGGCATGTACTCAATCCATCAATTGAGTGATTTTTACAAAAAACTAGCTTTAATTGCATCCACAATGAGAATCATTTCTCTGTTTTTGTGAAGGGTTCAAACCAGTGATTTTCCTCTCACATAAATGCACCAACTTGGCTCCAAATTCAATTTAGGACTTGCACATGAGTTGCCAATACATTAATCCTTGTCACATACATATGCCAGATTGCATCTATTTTCACAATACATCATCGCTTTCAAGCTCCAATGGAAAGCTTGCAAAAAACAAGAATTTTCTTTTGCTTTGGGCAACCCTGATTTGCCTTGTTTGTGCTTGAATCACCTGCAATCCGCTCAAGGGTGTTTAGTATTCCTTACCCGGTAGGCCAAGCTCTCAGATTTGATAGAAATCGGTGTGCTCCAAGCTTCACAGCATCAATGGCAAGCTTCACAACTTTTTTTCACAGCTTCTTCTCCCTCTTCTCTCACTCACTCATAAACCCTAATAGAGAGCACCAGGCTCTGAACCATGATGAAAAATAGGTAGAGGGAGAGGAGACACACACACAGGAGCAAACCCTAATGTATATTGCAAACCCTAACCATAGAGGGAAGCCATCTCCCTTCTCACACAATGCATAAAACCGTAATCCATAATACACAACACACATAATGTGTTGTGTCCACACACTATGACCAGCTGGACACGGTCATTTATGTCTCACACATGTTACTACCTAACATGCCTGCCACATGGTGCAACTGGCACAAGCTGACATCGACCTTGAATCTCAACAAGGTCATCCCTTGCATGTTTTGTAGGTGGCCATCCAAAGCGAAAAAGAAATATCATAGCCTAAAGCGAGGTCATTTCTTGCACATTCCATATTTGCCATCCATCTTAGACAGAGAGAGAGAGAGAGAGAGAGAGAGAGAGAGAGAGAGAGGATTCATCCCCTTGCACAAAACATCTTCCCTCTTCTTTAAGAGAGAGAGAGGAGCTACCCTCTAATCCTATTGCAAATTGTCCCACACTTCATCTGCATGGAAAGGAGATCGCAAAGAGGGATGTTTTGTAGCTCGAGCAAGAGAAACTTCATTCCCCCTAGTAGAAATGCTTATGAGATAGAAAAAGAAGCAAAAGAATGAGAATCTACAAGATACCTTATACACACACACACACACACACACACACACACACACACACACACACACACACAGAGCAACTCCCTCTGATGCTCAACATGATCGACACTTTTGTAGCACATGAAATTACTAAAAAAGAATGATTTGATCAAATTACATTTAAATAAAATTATACTTTAACCTTTGGAATCAGTTTTTACACCCTCATAAACCTTTGAGAAAAATAAGGTCAAGAAAAAATGCCTATGTTTATATTTAAAAGGTTTCTAGAAAAATACTTTAGTTTCCTATTTAGTATTATAATGTATAATGGATCCATTTTTAGAAGGATTTATTTTATGAACCTAAGGACAAACTTTACTAGACCCTTAAGCTAAGCGCCCCCAACCCCCCCCCCCCCCGATAGGCCCTGAGGCTCCACAACCACAACGGCACCAACAACGAAACACTCGTTGAAAAGATCATGGTAAGTACCTTCAATAGATAGATAGATAGACAGACAGACAGACACAGAGAGAGAGAGAGAGAGAGAGAGAGAGAGAGAGAGAGAGGGAAAATGTCTTTTTGGAAAATCCATCAATATTTTCAGGTTTCGCATGGATATGTACAGTTATGGGAGAAGGTGAGGGCATGCCTTACACCGTTTGGTGATATTCCTTAGTTGGAGGATCAGCAACCTTGGTTAGATTGGGCATTTAGAAAGCCTCAAGACATTGTCCCCAGCGTACAACAAATCAAGTGTACCATATGATAGTAGAAGATAAGCACTGGATCACTCAGAAGGCTAATATAGGGTATGGAGCATCATCAGGAAAAGTAGGGCGTGGTGGAAGGAAGTAATCTTACAGGGCTTGCGGTCTAAGATTCCATATCAAGGAAAGGTGTTTCTATGGCACATGCTAGTTGTCCTACCATTGGGAGACCAGTTGCGAAAGTGGCATAGTTGCCAAAGTGGCATAGTTGCCAAAGTGGCGGATTGCTTCTGGTAATTGTGTGTTTTGTACTACATGCTTGGAAACATGCCCGGATCTTTTCATTTCATGTCTAGTGGCAAAGAAGGTGTGGGATTTCCTTTCTCGCGTATAGATTCCGTTGAGAGAGAGGCCCGTAGTAAGGTTAAAGACTGGGTTTTTGGCAAGATTCCGAATGGGCCGGATAACCCGAACATTCAGTTTTCTTTCATTTTTTCAGGTGGACAGGCTTGTGGCATATCTGCTTAACTAGGAATGCCTTTATATTTGATGCAAAAGTGGGTATTACAGCTCACATAGGTCATATAAAAGGGCTACTATTGTGGCAAGGCTCTTCCTTGCGGTTAGCTCATTTGGTGGAGAATGACATGCTATATATTGGATGAGGGTACTCCGAGCTACACCTGTGGTTCGGAACTAGTATATCACATGGCGGCCATGTGGCCATTTGTAAAGTAATTTTTGGTAATATATCTTCTATTACAAAGAGGGAGAGAGAGAGAGAGACAGAGAGAGAGAGAGAGAGAGAGTCCCTAGTATTGCTAGCCAAATAGCAAAACAAGGGGGGAGACATATGCTCATGTAGGCAAAAAATGATCGAGGAGTTTGACCCATGCATAGAGAGAGAGAGCTCTTGCAATGTGGATGCACAATCCCTCCACCCCTACAATCGGAGAGAGGGACTTGTCTACCTAACACATTCCTCTTGCAAAAGACCATCAAGCTTATGTGAAAGAGGGAGAGAGAGAGAATCTGCACATGGTTGCCCATGCCTAGGGCAAGAAAACTAGCAATATAGGACACGTATGCTGCATGCCAATTCGGGTAAATTTCATTACCCTTGGTCCCTTAGCTTAATGTTGCTAACGAAGAGCCTTGAGCAAAACCTTAAGAACGACATATAATATTTCGGTGCTGATGGATTGATAAATACGATCACGTATTAGACACTGCGCTACGACCGAGGCCCCACGGACACTAGGGGTAGTTCGTGTGCGGCCGCTATTGTAGTTGAAAACCTTTGCTCTGAGGGAAAGAAATCCTGTTTTATAGTGTTTTTTTTTCAAGGCTAACATTGAAAAAATCCTGTTGGAATTTGGGCTTGCTTGAAATTTAATAACTAAGGTTTTGAAATGTGTGGCAATGCGAAGACGTCTCCTTATTTTGACATACCAGAGCCTCAGCAATGCGTAGGAAAAAGCTGTAGCGTCTCCTCCTCGTCATCATTTCTCGCGGCGCGGACAGGAACTTCTACTGCAGTGGTTTTTTTTCTTTTTTTGACAAAAGTATATTTTAATATTAAAAATATTTAGTTACTAAAATTGTGGACGGCCAGTAGTGGTTGGTTTCCCAAAAGCTACTATGCTGGGGCCGAAGCCGCGATGTTACATCGAGTAAACGAGGCAATCCTGGCGCATGCACAGCATCTCTCACGCCTTTATATCCAATCCCATCCCCCTCTCCTCTCCCCTCCCCCCCCCCCCCTCCTCTGTCTGATCTGCCTGCCTCCGCATGGCGGATATGTTCACTCACCTGCAGTGCCGCCCACCAACCCGCATGCCTCGCGAGCATTTTGCATGTAGTTCGTATCGATTTTTTTAAAGCCTTCGTTCAAATTTCCCCTTGGCTGCCACTTCCAGTTTTCGCTTTCTCTTCCTTTATGGGCTGCTACTTTGGTTAATTTCTTTGTTAAAAGCTAGCTAGCGCCCTCCTCCCCCCCCCCTCTCTCTCTCTCTCTAGCAGTCATCTCTCATGATCCTAACCTATCATTCCTCTCTGCGGCCGCTTTCCTTTACCGTGACGCTTATGCACAATCGGCGCATTCTACTTCTACTCCTGGAATAAATCATTATATCTCTATATCACAGTGATGATATCGCACTCGTCTTCCGCTTCTTTCTCCCCCTTCTCTCATCTCTCCCACATGACCTCCTCTCCTTCATCAGCATCGCCATCCTCTTCCCCAGTTTCCCTTGAGGGAAGTCCTGTCGCTGGTGCTGCATCCATCGTGATTCCTTTTCTATGGGAGGAGAAGCCTGGCGTCCGTAAGCAAGAGATCCAAAAGAAAAGAGAGGGACGAGATATTGATGGCCATATCGCCCGCCCTTCTTCCCATGATAAGCCATCCTGTTCAAATATACATGGCAAGGGTTCCTCCGAGATCGACTTTACAGCCTCGAAAAAAAATACTTCCCCACGGGCCAAAATCTCCCCGGAGAATCATCCACCTTTGCGTCCCCCTCCACGCTTACTGATCAGCTCATCACCGGTTCACTCAGCCCAAGCCGACCATACACTCCGAAGGCATCATCACCACCACCATCATCGTAAGCAGCTCAACCAGAGCCCTGTCAGACAGGCTATGTCGTCCCACTCTTTCCATAAGAGGATGCATCAGAAGGGTTCCCATCTAGACGACGATCCTTTCCGGCTTGCGATGGTCGTATGTACAAACGAAGGCAAAGGTAGCGCCAAGGGCGGCGGTGCAGGTAGGACTGGTGGTGGTGCCGGTGGGCTTGCAAGCAAGATTCAGGAGCACAGCCTCCATTTTGACCAATGCATACCTCGTCATGCACTGTCAAGCACGAGATCGAGCAAAGATCAAGGCAAATCGCGATCTGAAGCAGCTTACAAGTCGGCTAACAAGAGCGGTCTTGAGAGAGATCACGAGGCCAAGGTGAGGCGCAGTGCTGAGAAGGCAATTAGGAAAGAGGGCAAACCTCCAAAATCCGCCATCTCACGTACAGTACATGATCAGGCTACTGCAACCGGTTCTAGATCCGCGGATGATATTCGCCTTGCTAGAAAAGCCCTCAGTTTTTCTGAAGTTGGCTTGCATAGGCCGCAGCCGCCTTCAGTGGATCTTTCATGTGGTGGCCACTCCATGAAACTTTCAAAAATCCACAATCTTTTTGGCTTTAAGAGCGATCGCCCTTTCCCACATTGACGAATCAATCACAAAAATGGTGGATTTCTTGTGTGCGCTGTGCAGGTATATGGGAGGATGTGATTATATTTTGTAAATCCATCTAACGGGTATAATTGGAGCGTATGAACCTTTTCCTGGCATGGGCCTTGCAACTCCTTGCAACATAGTCATTGTACAGGCAAGAAAATAGTAATGCTTTGTCAAATCAATTTAACTACGCGAGGGGCAGGATTCGGCATCGATTTAGTAAATTCATTTGGTAATATTTTTTTTTTGGAACAATAGTTATATATATATTAATATTCACAAAGGATGCCCTTTACAAAAAAGTCATTTTCTCCTACCAACATGTCCCTTCTCTTAATTACATCAAAGCGCTTTTACAACAAGAGTTACACAATTTCGGACGAACATTGATGATGATGATTGCTATCCATTTTGGTAAGATATGCATGAGATGATGTAGAACTCATTTTCCCATGGAAATTACAAAAATGGTATTGTTTTCTATCCTGATGACCATTGTGTGAAAGCCCATGATCAAACTCATGCGAACACCCTCTTAAGGAGGATAAGGTTTTTGAACCCTTGATAAATATTTATTTATTTATTTATTTATTATTATTTTTAAATGAACCTTATCATTTCATCCTGACTGTGTGGATGCTAGTTCTTTTCGCCTGGATGCGCTAGAGTGCGCCTGAGATCTATTGTCTACTATGCCTTCTTTGCTTGCTGTAGCAGCAAGCTGCCTATTTGGTCTACTGATGAGCTCACTGCCGTTGTGCTACATGTCATAGCCTTCAACACTGGATTTTTTTTAACTTTGCCCTACCTTTCTCTTGGCTCGTCAGTTCTACTATGTGCCACCTGTGGACGATTTTGTCTTGTTGATTTTGCCTTTGCTGATGCCCTTGCTTGTGTACTAAGTGTGCTACAACCGCTTTAGCTTGCTTTTACCTAGAGCTAACGTCGCTGCTTTATTGCTACTGAGATGGGATTCCACTCTACTGATGAGGCGGCTGCTTGTTTTGCTGACTGCCGCATTCTGTTTCACACAGACACTCACGGTTCTACTCGAACTTCTCTCGTCTATATTTATCTTGTGAGCTAGGCCGGTTCTTTGCTGTACACACCAATTGTTTGCACCACCAAAGCCACCACGCATGTAAACTCAATTCCTACCCTTTCTCTTCTTTCTTTTGACTTCCACGACCTGAGGTTCAGTTGTGTAATTATAGACTAACTTGGGTTTGCTTCGCAAATGTCTGCTTTTCAAGTGCCTATGGTTTGCTTTGCAAATGCCTATGTCGCAAAAGGATTCAAGCACTACTTGACTATTCAATCATGACTCTTAATTGTGGATGCTAAGGAGGAGAAAGCCTAAGACTTAAAAATCTTAATCATTTGAAGACCTAAATCAATGGTGAGAGAGAAAGGATCTAAGATATTAAAAAGCTAAACCTAGGCTCTGTATCATGTTAAAATTATGGATCAAGCTCTCCTAAAGACATAACATCTACCTAATGATAAAGTAATCTTATACTAATCACAATACTAATATACTTTAATTTGACATTGCTAATCTATAAGGTGAATAAAAATAAAAGAGACTCATTGTAATGAGTGTGTGGCTAATTAAGTTTAGACTCAAGTTCAGTTAGGTTACAAGATGAAAACTTATACTCATAAAAAGACTTGAGATGTTGTGCTTATATTTCAATGCTTGAAATGTACTCCTTTTATATGAGGAGAGTACAACTTAGCTTTTCTCTTGCATGTGGGACAACTCTTACTTGGTGATGTGGCTTCTCACACTCACTCCATATTTTCCTTGTGCTCTTTGGCACCACATATCTCTACAAGTGCACGCATGTGAGAGAACGAGAGTGTGTGTATGCGTGCATGTGTGTGTGTATGTGTGTGTGTGTGTGTGTGAGAGAGAGAGAGAGAGAGGGGCAAAGAGAGACATTACATACATAAGATGCATTTATTTGAGAGTGAACACACCTCACCATGCATCTCCACCATTAAAATTTAATTAATTTAAATTATATGTATATGTGTATAAATCTATTTAAATGTGTGTGTGTGTGTGTGTGTGAGAGAGAGAGAGAGAGAGAGTTTCTGTGTGTGAGAGAGTGTTTGTGTATGTGTGAATAGAGAGGAACTGATCAAACCATATGATACTAGAGTCACAGGGGGCATTAGGGTCAAGAAATTTAAAGGCACATTGTAAATAGGGTCTATAGATATTCTAGATATTTTTTGAGTAATAATCTGCATTGGCTTTGGAAAAGGTCATGGCACCTTTTATTGTACCATAGATGCCAATTGGCGACATGAAGCTTATAGAAAAAGGTGATTTTAGCAACTCTCCCCTTTCCATATATTGAACTCCTTTGATTGCATGGTTTTTGCATTCTTCAAGAGTGGACACCGGTAGGTTAGCAAGGTAAATCTAGGTTTCTGCGCTTGGACAGGTGCACTAAACCTCTTATTTTCTAGGGTCCAAAGACAATGTGAAACCCCCATTCCTTCTACCTTCACTTGATAGATGGGTATGAAAGAGTATACTTTGGACACCTTTGATACTAGTTCTAGTAACCAAGAATCAGACATAGTACACATATCTGTTTGGAAAGACTTGATTGCCTCCAGAGTGCAGTTGGATCTCCCTACTGAAAATGTTACCCATTAGGATGACATTTGCTATGGAGGGAGCTGTAAGAAAAAAAGACTCTAGACCACATTGCTTTCTTAGAAAATTAGAAATATAAGCTCCAACTGCAGCAAAGGAACTGAGATCTGAGTGGTAGGCTTTGTGAGCATAGGAATCTACAGTAAGTCTGAAATGGTTGATTGCCTTCTTCCTTATTCTTATCTAGAGTTACCCAAGACCCTAACCCAGTCATTGAATGAGAGAAATTGCAAGATGGATCCTAGAGGGAAAGCCTCTAAATTGATAGAGGATAGAATCTTGTTCTGAGCTTCTTCATCCTTTATGCAAGCCAAAACATGTTGGCATGCTTTTGAAGGAGTATGTTCCGTAGGTATTTCAGCCCCCCTCAAAAGTGGTAGTATCTACAACAAAAAGAACTCATGAGTGTTTGAAATGAAGATGGAATGAGATTAGGACTTCCTTCAACCAGCACGCAAAGCATTATTGCTGTGAGTCATAATCTTAACCTAGAAGTAAAGCCACCTGCTTAAAAACTATCAGCCCTACGGCATAATGATAGTGAGGGGATCTAAACTTCGAGGTCAAAAATTTCAAGCCAGGGGTCCCGTATATTCTTTTTGGAAACAAGGTATACATTGCAACTAGTGTGTGTGTTTTTGGTCTATACTTAATAACATATCCACAGCCAAACAAAATTTTGAGAACCCAAAAAATCTTGAAAAATGAAGTGTTCAACATGATTACTAAACAACAATATTGTTTACAATAATCATGTTATGAGTTAAAGGAGAATGTGACTCTATCATTGAAAACATTTGTCGAGAAGCTTAAACCAAAGGGCATTTGAGAGAGTAGATCTTGTTACTTGCATCCATCCAGAAAGACAAACAAATTCTTAGCATGTGTGTCTATTACAGGTGTCTTAAGATCTCACCACCACTACACGACAGTAAAATACCAACGATTTTTTCGGCATAAAATAATTGCATTATAAAATCAACGAGCGTTACGTCGAAAAACCGTCGCTACAAAAACATCGGTAACATTGTCCAAAATATTGTCAATACATACGTCAGTAACATTGTCACAAAAATCGTCGCTAACTATATCGTTAAAATCCCTAGTCCCCACATTCATTCTGACGTATATATCGACATAAATATTGATGGATGCAAGTATTTTCTGACGCTCATTCCAATGGATGCAGGTATTTTCTGACACTTATTCTGTCAAATGCAGATATTTGTCCGCCGACACTTATACCGATGAATGTAGGTAAATTTTTTAAGCATTGTGGTGCATACAGGTACAATTCTATACCTTCATACACCATTATGCCAAATATTTAAAGATTTTGTTGCATTCAAGTGAAATTTTACACACTTAAAGAATCACCACAAATAAAGATATATTGATGTACAAAATCAAGTTTCATTGCTTGATGTCAAACTACAATGAGGCATTGATCGAAATTGTATAATATGAATACTTATATTATAAATGTTTATACAAAAAAGTTGCCGTATATGCGAGCAACCTATACATGCCCAAAAGGGGTGCAAAAAATATTTGTACAATTCTAAAACCAAAAAGATCTATATAATGCCAAAACTATGCTAACTAAAGTTGCTGTCCAATCTGCGAGCTAGCCTCAAAACGGGGAGGCTCAAGTACTTCTCTCTACAAAAACAATGCAATACCCACAAATTAGTATATATAAACTTACCAAAAACCTCAAATTGGCAGATGTTACAACGTACTTATCGATACCACAGCTGTCCAATCTATATTTTCACCGTCATGCTCAATGCGCTCAAGCAAGGCATAAGTGCCATGATTGAATGCATAACGCTCCTCTAACTCGGTAGCCTGGCATACAATCACCCTCTCCTGTATACATGAAAACAAAACATAAATAAAAACATACAACTATACACTAGTTGACATACAAACAAGAGGCTACAGAAAGCATGGACACTTACAAAATACTCATAAAATGAGTCCCATCCACCGATCCCGAGGTGCGAGCTCCCCATGCTCTCTAGTCGCTTTGCCGCTACTCCCTCTTTCTTCAAGTATCATCAAGGGTTTTCAACATGCTTCCTCACCTCCTCATCCCATCTCTCTTGGTCAATGAACCAAGGCTTTTCTCCCCCCCGTTTTCACTGCTTGGGTGACATCATACCTCCTATGTTTCATACAATCTCTCATGAGATCATAGATTCACTTGTTAGGTACTTCCTCTCTACTTGGGGGGGCAGGCTTGAACTCACTCTTGAGTTGATTACAAATTCTTGTTTTCTTCTCCCGATGGAAGGTGGAGGAATTTGGTTAAAGTTTCATGGTGGGCAAATACTATTTTACATAGTTCCCTCACATGACTCCGCATCTCCTGACCAATATCATCAAGAACAACCTTTCCTTCACACACCATGTAAAGATGTTGATCTATATTATGAAGAGGGCTACTACCAAAATGTCTATTAGATCAACACGATGAGGTGGGGGTGTCGGCCACACTCTGTATATGGGTGGACGCTCTCGTGGAGGGGTAAATATATCCGTGGCACTACCACCGCCACAACAACCACCACCACCCCTATGACGCGTATCGCGAGACTGCGGTTGGAGGAACGGCCGGAGGGTGGGGGGTTTGAGTAGGGGATGGTATGGGTGTGGTATGGGTGTACGTGTGACCGTTGTTGACTGTGGTCGTGGTTGATGATGGGCCTACACCCAGCTCACCATGGGTAAAATAGGCTCTAGCCATGGCTGTGCTTGGGAGTGGCTTGTGTAATGAAAGTAAAAAATTGGTCAGGGCTCATGACACGTGGAGTAGGTGGGACAATTGGTTGGGGAGTAATGTTGGGGGTGATTTCTAGGCTATATGTATGGTCCTCCATCTGCATATGTGCATGGATATGGTTATGCAGGTGGATATGCAAGTTATGAAGCTCCTGCATATGAACATGTGACATGCAACAAATATATATATTTTTCAAAGAATAAGACCAGAGGGCTTACCTCTAAGATTAGTCACAAAAACATAAAACCTACACTAATCAGCTACATTTTAAAAGCATAAAATGAAAATAATATGGAGAGATTAGGGAGAGAAAAAGGGGCTTACCTCTGAGAGATTAGGACTAGATAGTAGAGATATGCAACTTGCAAAAAGAAGAAGAAGAAGAAGATTAGAACACTATGCAAGTGTAAGAAAACATGAAACAAAGAAAGATGGTGGTGTAGGATTGTGTAGGGATACATGAGAGAGAGAGAGAGAGAGAGAGAGAGAGAGAGAGAGAGAGAGAGAGAACCAAAAGGTCATCGCCAGGGGGGGTGTTGAAGATATGCAACCTACAAAAAAAATAAAAAGTAAAAAATTTAGAACATTGAATCTGTAAGAAATCATGAAGGAGCCAAGATGCTCATGTAGGAGAGTGTAGGAGAGAGAGAGAGAGAGAGAGAGAGAGAGAGAGAGAGAGGACATGCAAAAAGGGGGGGGGTGGGAGATTAACTTACCATGCACAAAAGAAGAGAATCGAAAATGAGAAAAATAGAGTCCGCATTTTGGCTTTGTAATTTTTCCGAATGTCAGAATATGAGTCGGTATAATCGTCGGTAAAAGCATTTATAAAATCGTCTGTATATTAGTCGAAAAAAGTGTCCAGAATATTATCGACATTGTTACTGACATTTGTTCTGACAAATTTTGCAACATACTTTCCGACCGACGAAAGATGTTATATTGTAAAAATGTATACAAAATTTTAAATTTCCCACCCGACACCTTTCCCATTATAATTTAAACTTTGATCCACTATACTATGGCCTAATATATAAAGGGCCATTTCTCCCCTCCCAAAAAACACAAATTTATAGTTATGGATGGTGTGAACATTGCAAACACGTCGGAACACCGGAACATAGAGGAGAAATGCTTGTGCCTTGCAATCGGTGCAAGTACCAAATCTCTTGAGAGACAACGAAGAATTTACAAGGACCATGCAAAGAAAAGTAGTATATTTCCACTTGAGCATCTAAATGTATTACTTGGTGTTGCGAATGTGTGTCCTTAAAATGAGTGATAGATCAATTACTTGGACCTTCAACTCGAGCGGAGTACTAGATGGATAACAACATAAGCAAGTACTAATCAGCCTTATGTTAAAGAAGAAACTATGGTGGATTCTCTAACATATTTGGAGCAAGACATGGATGACATGATAGACGCCCTACATGACATGGGATATTGAGCGAGAAATAACACAAGAGTTACAATGCTAAACTTGCAATCAATATTTAGATGGTCTAATACTAGCGTATCAAAACTTTTTACGTAAGTACTTATCACCCTTTTCATTTTTAATCTCTTTCTTTTATCTTTTTTAAATCATCATTGTCAATATGACAGGTCATTGAGAGATCAAATATTCCCAGAAGGCAGCGAGATGCTTGCGGACCGTACGCGTGCAAAATCCATATTACAATCCATTAGTATGGACTACAATTCCTACCACGCGTGCAAAATCCATATTACAATCCATTAGTATGGACTACAATTCCTACCATGCTTGTCCAAATATTTGTGCTCTTTATTGGCACGAGCATGCAAGCATTGCACAATGTCCACAGTGTAAAAGTACTCAGAGATTTCCCTATCATTCCATAGATTCAAACCATTTTCAAGTGTAAATCCATGGCATCTATGATGTCTTGGCATCGAACCACTAGATCCATGGACGATGTTATGTGTGTGCCTACTAATTGCCCTGCATGGAGACACATTGAAGAGAAGTGGCCAGACTTTAATGAGGAACCTCGTAATATTTGCCTTCGGCTAGCTATGGTGGATGGTGTGAACCCATTTGGTCTTAAAAGTTCAACATGGAGCACATGGCCAATTGCTCTTGTGAACTACAATCTTCCACCATGGTTAGCCAACAATAAAAAAGGGACATCTTTTTCTCTCATTAATCGTCCTTGGGAAGTACAAGTTGGGAAGTACAAGGTAGCCAACATGGATGTGTATTTAGCCCCATTGGGTGTATGCATAAATAGGTGGACTTAATACCTATGCCCGGGACACAGCTAGTACACTGATAGTAACCATCTAATACAAAGCAAAAAGTGGGTTGTTGAAAAAAAGAAAAAGAAAAAGAATCATTTTTTGGTTATGGTCAACCACTCCCCACGTCCTCTCTCTCTCTCTCTCTCTCTCTCTCTCTCTCTCTCTCCATGGCGACTTCATGTCTATGTGTGTGTCTTGTGATTGATGGTAAGGCTTACCCTCTATAGCAGAATCTCTCTCTCTCTCTCTCTCTCTCTCTCTCTCTCTCTCTCTCTCTCTCTCTTTGCCGTGAACAACCTTCGATGGCGACTTCATATGTAAAATTGTGTGTGTGTGTCTCTTGTGATTGCTGGTGGTAAGCCTTCCCCTCTATAGAAGAATCTATCTCTCTCTCTCTCTCTCTCTCTCTCTCTCTCTGTGTGCTTTGAACAAGCCTCCACGGCGACTTCATGTCTGTGTGTGTTTTTGCATTGTAGGTTTCCTGGATATCTTAACATTATATCTGAGGGCCCAACAAGCGAAGGCTCGGCCAAGGCACCAGCCAAGCCAGGGCGGCCCAAGCCACCAGTCTCGCAGCCCATCAGATAGAAAAAATAGACAATGTTACAAGCAGCCCTTCTCAGAAATTAGAAGCATTGTAGTAGCTGCGTACGGGGCTTGTGGATAGCTACCTTCATCTCATCTTACAGTGTCTTCGAAGTTTTGATGGTGGACAGGTTTGACTCTCTTAAGAGCCTCATGCTATCCACAAAGTGAGCACATTCGACTTGTTGAACTGATCAAAAGGAGTTTTTTCAACATGGAAATAGTTCCAATTGCACAAGCAAAAGATTTTGGCAGCAGCTTATGTACATGTGCTGGCTCCTTCAAGTGTGCACCATGCAAATCAAAATTAATCAGGGAGTACGAAACAAGCCGGAAGCGTGCTTATCGTGAGAAGTTAAAGTCAAGGAAGTCACCAATGAAACAAGTCAGGCTCAGCATCACAAAACAGAAGGTGATTACTTCAAAAGTGATTAAGTGTTTCATGGATTACACACAGGGTCTTGACAATAAAGCAAAGGGTGAGATCGTCACAAGTATACTCAACCATCGAGCTTTAAGAGATGTACAATTTAATTGTGCATCTCTTAATTGTCACAAAGCTGAGGAATCCACACAGGATCATAAGTTCTTGCTCCATGGATTACAGAATACCCTCAAGGCAGTCAAAAGACCAAAAAGCTCTAGGGAATTGTTTGTTAAACGGGCAAGTATCATGATGGTCATGAATTCCACAAGTAGAAAACCAAATATAGCAGCTACATCAAGGCTACTTGGAGTTCATCGAAGGAATTTTTATGCAGCTAGATCTCAAATGAAGCAACATGATCTCAAAGCAGGAATTTTTATGCAGATAGATCTCAAATGAAGCAACATGATCTCAAAGCTGCCGTTGCATTTGTGTGAGCGACAACGACAACATAGAAGTATAATCACAGAGGAAGTGAAAGATTTAGTCATTGCATATATTGGACAAACAATATCAGGTTTGTCTTCCTTGTTATGCCATACTTTTTAAATGTCCTTAATTATCTCTTGGTTGTACATTGGTCGGTAGTGCAGGGTTGAAGTTAGGCACCAGCTTCATAGTGTGTAATAATGGTAACCCTTGTAGATAAATAGCTACCACTTTGAATTACAGTTTCATCCTCGTAAAGGTGGCTAGCAAAGGAAGCCACCAAGGTGGTGGTAGGCTCACAGATTGGTAGCAAAGGTTTTGCTCAAGCTGATATGTTATTAGGCCAGTAGCTAGAAGCAGCAGGTTAGGATTTCTGTCATACCAATGAACTCCAAGCCTGGGAGCTGATAAGAGTGGTATCTTCATGGTAGGTACTATGCTAAGAGTGGTGGCTCCCAGGCTTGGAGCTCATAGGCATGAGGCTGGGAGTGATTTAGGTGGTATCTTGATGATAGGTACTATGCTAAGAGTGGTGGTAGCCACCACTGTTAACATTGCAGCTACTGTTCCAAAGCTGGTAGTTACCTTTCTATCCCTAAAAGCCACCATTGTCAACCTGGTAGCTTCCACTCTTAAGATGGTTGCTACCTTACCTACCTACTGGCTTTCACTCTATACAGGTAGCTACCATTGTTAACATGGCAGCTACTGTTCCAAACGTGGTAGTTACCTTTCTGCCTTTAAAAGCCACCATTGTCAACCTGGTAGCTTCCACTCTTAACATGGTTGCTACCTTACCTAGCTGGTGGCTCTCACTCTATACAGGTAGCTACCATTGTTAACATGGCAGCTATGTTCCAAAGCTGGTAGTTACTTTTCTGTCTTTAAAAGCCACTATTGTCAACCTGGTAGCTTCCACTCTTAACATGATTGCTACCTTACCTACCTGGTGGCTTTCACTTACCTGGTGGCGCCCACTCTAACCAAATAGCTACCACTCTTAACACGGTAGCTATTGTTCCAAACCTTTAACCTAAAAGCTATTGTTTATTTTTGGCATGAAAAATTTCTAAATTACCAAGTTAGTTCTAATTCTTTGACTTCTATAAGCTATATATGTTGTTCATAGGCTGATTTATTGTCCTGATTTATTGTAGGTAGAATTCTTTCTTGGTTTCAAACAGAGTCATCCAGAGGTACAGATTCACCAAAGAGCATTGAAAAGCTGAAGCCTTATTTTGTATGCAAGCTTCGAGATTGATACACTTGTTGTTGCATCACACATGTCCAGATGTCATTCTTACGAGATGCTATCAACCATTTATGCCAAGCTGGTCCAGGTGTGCATGGAAAGAGTGTATATGTCAATGTAACATTTGTGGTGTTGGAGAAAAATGCACAGCTCACACACAAACTTACTCAAGCCTTACAAATTTATGGGAATCAGTATTGTGTTTGAAGCCTAGCAATTCAGACTTCTTTGCTTTGAAGTGTTTGATGGGAGAGTGCACATCTTGTGGACCCTCAAAGAAGCTATCGACGTGTCCTAAGGAGGAATCAAGTAGCGTACGCACAATAAAGGTGAAGATTTTTGAAGACATTCAAGTTGGTGAAACAGATTCTGGCAAGAAAAAGAAAAGAAAAGTTCTCTCCCACAAGGAGATGCAACCTGGGGAACTATTTGACCTCTTTAGGGATCACTTACAAAAGTTCATAAAGCACAACTTTATCTACAGATGGCAAGCTGAGCAATTTAAAGAGTGTCTACGTGTATTTCCTGACGATGTGGTTGTTTCAGTTGTAGACTTTGCTGAAAATTATACATTCAAAGAACAAAATGAGATTCAATCAATGCATTGGTTTTCTTGCCAAGTTACAATATTTTTCCATATCACATATGTGCAGATTGCAGGAAGTCTTCAAAAGTATTATCATTTTTACATTTCTGATGATAAAACTCATGATACTCTTTTTGTTCAACATTGCTTCATGCTCCATCATGGATGGTTGAAAGAGCTAGGCTTATCCCTCAAGGAGCACTGGTGGTGGGTGTGGTCAGACGGGGCAGCCTCGCAGTTTAAGGCAAAGAGGCCTTTCTACTTTGTTGCCCGATATGGGACTCTCACAGGGTTAAAGGTGACACATCATTTCTTGGGATCTGGTCATGGGAAGGGTGAACATGACGGTGCAGGTGCTGTTTCGAAAGACATTTGACTCAAGAGCAGCTTAAGCCAAACTGTAGAAAATTGCAATGTGCAGAGGATGTGGTTGCCTTTTTAAGACAAACCATGTGTGATGGGGCTGCTGCCACATATGCATCCAAAGTAAGACCAGTTTTACAGGGTGTTTAGAGAAGTTAAGGAAGGCGATGATGGCACGGAAGCGGTAGAGCTGTCTACGCCCTTATAGCATGCCACACTTCCACACACGCATGCAAACACACCAGAACACCAGACCAAAGAGCATGAACAAGACTTATATTTCAGAAAGGACCTTGACCTTTACAGAGGTGGATATCCCAAGATATCCCAGACACCAGCTTGATCAAGCACCCGCTCGCAATCAGCCCTCTCCAGCTCCTGGTCGCTCCCAATCCGTTCCCTTTGCTCCTTGCTTCTCTGCAGCAGCTCTTCTCGCTCTCTGCTTTGCTCCTCAGCTGAGGGTCTCTCTGCTACACCACCAACTCACTGCCAGCCCTCAAGGCAAAACCAAAACCCAGCCACTGCTCTCAACCTCTGCCCTTCTTTGGCGGCTCCCCACACTTTCCTTTACGGCTCTCTCTATCTGCAGCTACGAACACACAAAGATAAAGCTGCGCCAGCCTGTTTTGCCTCTGCAATGCTAACCCTCACACACACGTATGGCTCGACGACCACAGTCTTCCCTTCTTTGCTCCTCGCCAGCCCGTCGGCTTCTTCAGCACTTCACCAGCCACTCTGTTGCAGCCCGTCAGCCCGCTTACCAACTTTGGCGCCTCATGCGCTGCCTACTGCAGCTACGCTCCACACTTGCAGCCCGTCACCTCCGACCAACAGCTACGCTTCTGTTCTCAGTCACGGCTCCTCTAGCCGCTACATCTTCTGCGACCTTCCAGCCCTCATCGCTCGCTGGCACGCTCCAATGGTTGCGCACACACCAGCACCTCGGCGGCTCTTCACACGGCGGTCCTCTGTCAGCTCACCCAGCAACCACACACTCAGCTGCGCCTTCCTGCGCCTAGCTCCACACGTCGGCTCCTTCAGCCAACCTCACACAGTCGACCCTGCTATCAGCTGCGATCACCTGCAACACTTGCAGGTTCGACTGGGCAGCTCCTACACGCCAACGCTCTCCAGCTCCTGGCTCCACAGGCCACACAAAAACACACGAGTCTCCTCTCCTGTCTTCCGCTCACACCAGAGAGCCCACACGTCGTCTGCAGTCACAACTACACGCTCCTCAGGCCCAAAGAGTTCCCCCCGCTCTCTCACGGCGATCCTTCCTCTTTCTTTTTGAAGCCTACGCCAAATCGCCAGCTTCACCAGCTTCTAGACTGTGTGCTGGCCGCCGCTCCAACCTCCACGTAGATTTCCCTCCTATGGCCACGTTCACCATTTATTTATTTTATTTTGAAAAAGAAAGACCACCATGTACTCTTTTCACACCATGCCCATATCTCCACACCTTTTTTCTGCCCATGCCCACATACCTCAAATGCGACCTTCAGTGCTCACTCATTTAGACACGCATACAACTCAAGTGGCCGAACAGTTGAGACCATCTCCAACTACGTTCCGGACGAGCTTGCTTCCAGAATTTCAACATTGTCTCTGCACATTCACTTCCATCAAAACCCATAGCCTGATTGCCGCATCCACAACGCCCACACTGAGTCAATGGGTGCCCCCATGACTTCACCACAACACGAACAGCACTCATGTACACATGTACAAGTTGAGTCTGAGGTTCTCAAAAAACTACACACATATTTAGCAACCCCCTTTCTTCTGCTGAGACATTTATGTCCAGCAGCTGCACAAATAGAAACCACTTATCCCCCTGGATCAAACAGAAACCTCGGTGCATCTACCTTCCAGTTCTTCAAGCATTCTCCTCCATCAAACAACCATTGATACACCCTGCCATGATCCTCCGCTTTCAGCAACCCCCTTGGCTCTTCACATATGGCCTCATCACCATTAACTGTTGCACTTCCTCCTCCAGACCAGCTCACATAACCTTGTGGTGGAGACAACCGCTCTGACACATCTGACTCCCATTCATAATCATATACCGAAATAACAAACATCTGATCAACTCCCACCTCACGGTCACTCAATTTCCAACCCACATCATTGGCTTCCAACCCTTCCTCTGGACTAACTGCCAGACTCAAACTATAACCAAAACACTCATCCATATGCTGAGCATCCACATGTGGTGTGTCCATCATACACTCACTTCCCTTCAGCCCATCAACACCAAACACAGCAACCTCGTGCATTGCAGACTCATCATTGTCACTTTCCTGCAGCTTCTCCAGCTTCAAGACCATTGGCGATCCTGCAAGATTCTCCACATCTTGCACAGGCATCTCTACCAAGTCTAAGCTCCCCAAACTCCCAGGCAAAGCATCTTGGTCCCCCTGACCAACAACAATAGTCTCGCATGCATCCTCACAACTCACAACCGACTCATTCTCTTGGGCATGACAAGGAACACACACCTTATGATCAGCATCCGCACATCCAAAATCTATCACACCATCACCCGAAGGAGCATCCAGCTGACCATCACTCACACCATCACTCCTTTCCTGTTGCACAACTAGCATGCAAGCATCCGTTTCCTTCTCCAAGGAAGCCAACTCCAACAGATCATCTAGTGCACTATCAAGTACACTATCCAACTCATCATCCACACTCTCACCACAGGCTGCAATATCCAACTCATCACCCTGATCATCCATACGGACTCCATCCACAGTATCTTCTCTAGTAACACCTTGATCATCACACTCTACCTTGACTGGCTGAAGTACTGGCACCTGCAACTCATTACTCTTTTCTAAATCAAAGAGTTCATCCAAGTCATATCCATTCTCAAACACGTCAGGCTCCTCAGCACTAGCATCACTTTCACAATCCACAGCATCATCAATACCCTCATCCTTCTCCTCCTCATCCTCTGAAAGCTCTTCAGGGCTGATTCCAGAAACCTCACCCTTCTCCATTCCCAACAGGCTAATCTGTCCCATATCCTGCTCTCCAAATGTGACCTTACAAACTTCATGAACATTGGGCTGAATTGCATCCTTCATCTGCATATTAGGGCCCATCACCCTATCACTCATTCCCAAAGATAATTGATATATACCACCATTAGCTTTGGCTGGTCTCTCACATTGTGGACTGATGTGACCCCACTCACCACAATTCCGGCATTGCACATCACACGGATACCCTCTCCCTCTTCCAATATCTGCTGAATTTCCTTCAAAACCAGATGATGCATCAGTCGTCCTTCCCATAGCACCTATGCCTCGTCCTCTTCCTGTGGACTCTATCCAATTCACGCTTAAAGACTTCATGAGCTCCACTGCTTCATGAACCTCCCTCTTCAAAGAATCCTCCTGTTTAGGAACAACAGCAGCTCTTCTTCCAGGATGCATACTCTCAATCTGTGGCACCTTCACAAACCTCTTTGGCTCTTCCTGCATTCCCATCTGCCTCAAACGCTTCACCTTCCACTCCTTCTCACGAGCAACTCTGACAGCCTCCTCAAAGCTATCCAGGTTCTTCAGTTCCACCTTCAGACGGATTGTTGGCTCCAGACCAGCCACAAACCGCTCCCTCTTAATCATCTGTGGGGGTACTTCAGGAATCAGAGCTTCACACCATAGACTCCACAGTCTACCAAACTCTATCAGATACTGATCCACATCCTGACCGTCCTTCTGCTGAATGTTACACAATTCCTTCCACACTTCATTCAGACTCTTCACATGGACAAACTGTGCCAAAAGTGCAACTCTGACCACACGGTACTCAGGATCCTGCTGATGAACATTCCTGTGTGTAGTCACAAACACCTGTAACCATACTTTTGCATCACCCTGCAAGCAATAAGTCAAAATCTGAGAAAGGATCTCCGGGGTTGCCCTGTCTTTCATCAAGGCTGTAAACTCCATTTTCTCCAAAAACCTGGTTGCATCCTCCTGTGGCAATCCCCAATACTCCGGAAAATCCTGAGCCATTCTTCCAAATCTTGCTTCACACAGCCCCTGTTCTCTTTCACAAACCAGAGGAAATCTGCTCCTCTGTGGAGGCACCAAAAAGTGATGGCACGGAAGCGGTAGAGCTGTCTACGCCCTTATAGCATGCCACACTTCCACACATGCATGCAAACACACCAGAACACCAGACCAAAGAGCATGAACAAGACTTATATTTCAGAAAGGACCTTGACCTTTACAGAGGTGGATATCCCAAGATATCCCAGACACCAGCTTGATCAAGCACCCGCTCGCAATCAGCCCTCTCCAGCTCCTGGTCGCTCCCAATCCGTTCCCTTTGCTCCTTGCTTCTCTGCAGCAGCTCTTCTCGCTCTCTGCTTTGCTCCTCAGCTGAGGGTCTCTCTGCTACACCACCAACTCACTGCCAGTCCTCAAGGCAAAACCAAAACCCAGCCACTGCTCTCAACCTCTGCCCTTCTTTGGCGGCTCCCCACACTTTCCTTTATGGCTCTCTCTATCTGCAGCTACGAACACACAAAGATAAAGCTGCGCCAGCCTGTTTTGCCTCTGCAATGCTAACCCTCACACACACGTATGGCTCGATGACCACAGTCTTCCCTTCTTTGCTCCTCGCCAGCCCGTCGGCTTCTTCAGCACTTCACCAGCCACTCTGTTGTAGCCCGTCAGCCCGCTTACCAACTTTGGCGCCTCATGCGCTGCCTACTGCAGCTGCGCTCCACACTTGCAGCCCGTCACCTCCGACCAACAGCTACGCTTCTGTTCTCAGTCACGGCTCCTCTAGCCGCTACATCTTCTGCCACCTTCCAGCCCTCATCGCTGGCACGCTCCAATGGTTGCGCACACACCAGCACCTCGGCGGCTCTTCACACGGCGGTCCTCTGTCAGCTCACCCAGCAACCACACACTCAGCTGCGCCTTCCTGCGCCTAGCTCCACACGTCGGCTCCTTCAGCCAACCTCACACAGTCGACCCTGCTATCAGCTGCGATCACCTGCAACACTTGCAGGTTCGACTGGGCAGCTCCTACACGCCAACGCTCTCCAGCTCCTGGCTCCACAGGCCACACAAAAACACACGAGTCTCCTCTCCTGTCTTCCGCTCACACCAGAGAGCCCACACGTCGGCCCTGCTGCAGTCACAACTACACGCTCCTCAGGCCCAGAGAGTTCCCCCCGCTCTCTCACGGCGATCCTTCCTCTTTCTTTTTGAAGCCTACGCCAACTCGCCAGCTTCACCAGCTTCTAGACTGTGTGCTGGCCGCCGCTCCAACCTCCACGTAGATTTCCCTCCTATGGCCACGTTCACCATTTATTTATTTTATTTTGAAAAAGAAAGACCACCATGTACTCTTTTCACACCATGCCCATATCTCCACACCTTTTTTCTGCCCATGCCCACATACCTCAAATGCGACCTTCAGTGCTCACTCATTTAGACACGCATACAACTCAAGTGGCCGAACAGTTGAGACCATCTCCAACTACGTTCCGGACGAGCTTGCTTCCAGAATTTCAACATTGTCTCTGCACATTCACTTCCATCAAAACCCATAGCCTGATTGCCGCATCCACAACGCCCACACTAAGTCAATGGGTGCCCCCATGACTTCACCACAACACGAACAGCACTCATGTACACATGTACAAGTTGAGTCTGAGGTTCTCAAAAAACTACACACAGCGACGTGGATAGAAGCAAGAAGTGGGACTGCAAATCTATGGATGGCGCTCGTGGGATACATTGTGTCTCAAGTTACTCTTTAACAAATGGAAAAGGTCTCAGATGCAGCCAGCTATCATGCTTTTGCAATTCTTGTATGCAAGGCCTTTGGAGGAGGTGCTCTAGGAAGTCACATGTTAAGAAGTGGGAGTATGTTACCCTTGAACCGTCAGAGGATGTCAGAGATGCTAATGAAGTTGAAGATTTTGCATACGAAGGACACCATGATCCTTTGAGTGATGCACTTTGCATTGGTGACAATTTTGCTATCATAGCTCCTCATGACAATGAGGAGCTTGCAGATTTTTATGTCTTGAAATGTACAGCTCAGAAGCAAAAATCTGATACTAAGCTAACAGATGGCTGGGGGAATGTTTGCCTTGCTGGTTCATTTGTTGTCAAGCGAATATGGTACAAACAGGCGAAAGGAAATCCCTATGAGTATAAGCTATTACAGCGCAAGCCTGAAGCTATTTTGCCATCCCACCTTGTAAGATCCATCAAGTTCCCAATGGAAAAGGTTCAAGGATGTGGGATGAGATTTTTGATTTCCCCAGAAGCATATGAGGCTATTTACAATAGCACTCCCTTTGATATATAGCTTGCTGAAAATAATTCAAGCTGTTTCTTTTGGACATACTTGTTTTTTTGGATCCTCATCTACTCACGCTGATCTCTTGCAGGCAAGGGTCACCAAGAGCCACACCAGGCTTGTGGGTGTCTGTGAATGATATTTAAACTTGCCTAATCTTTCTTAGGGATGCTCAAATTATGGTACATGGTAAATCTTACTAGGCACATTCCATACATGTCAAGGTATTCTTTTACACTATGGGTCTTATGATGTGGGATGACCATATTGCTCAAGATGCACAATTAATGAGCTTCTAAAGTATACCACTATACCAGTACCTAGCAGGAGGACCTTGGTAGCACTTGGTAGTAGGCTACAAGCACCTAGGTAGCACCAAGATAGCAGAAGATAGTGATATGGTATCAAGTAGGTAGTAGTATGGTAGCACCTTCATACTAGCGTGGCAGCACCTGGGAATAAACCAAGCATCTGCATACTAACCTAGTAGCATCTGGAAATAAAATCTATCACCCACCAGTATACCAGTACCTAGCAGCAAGAACTTGGTAGCACTTGGTAGTAGCCTGCTAGCACCTACGTAGCACCAAGGTAGCACCAAGGTAGTAGTCTACAGATTATACTAGGGTTTCAAATTTAGTAGTGCAAAAACATTATAGCAGAAATTGAAAAACTTTACATTATACCAGTGTTTCAAATTTAGACTAAATGATACCTGTAAATCAAGACAATAACTTATATATCCAGTCTACAGCTTTGCAAGAGTGCAAAAATGGCCATCGCATTATGTCAGTTAGAACACTTCTACAACATATACAAGGTTCCAAAGTGGACTCCATAATTTGTTGGGAACATAATGGGCTGATCACAAGTCTCGCTATACTACAGCTCGTTCATATGTTTGTACATCCACCTCCTTCGCACAGCTATGCTGTCATCATCTTTCATGATTGGTAGCGGCATATCTATAGTATAGGTGAGGCGATCCTCAACACCAAGCCATGTATCAAGCCAGCCCCTGAGGACTGTCATAAGATAAGCCTGCATTTCCCCAAGGTCTTGATCTTCCATTTTCTTTACTATACATGCGGTTCCTTAAGGATTCCATAAAGTTTTGTACTCGCTATCATCCACCATGATAGTGTTTGTTGGTGAATACTGAGGATAAGCCTCCCAAAACACGGTCAACTTCTTATAAAACACTGGTTTCCTGGTAATTCTCTAGAACTTAGTCTCCTCTGTGCAAAACTCTTGCGTAAGCACGCCTTTGAACCAGTGGACGTGAAAAGGCATAAAGCACCTCAAAATTCTGTTTGCATTGACCTTGTTAGCACAAGTCCATATAAAGACATCAAAGCGTTCCAAGCACCATTGCACAAACCTCAGCATCATGCTGGCTTTATCAGAGAGAAGAGCATTCCTCTAAATGAGGTTTTGAGAGACTGTTTTAATCTTGTAAGGGAATTATCGAATTCCTCACGTGCTTTCTCAAGTGTATAGTTTATGCAATCCGTCTCAAATGACTCTTCCTCTTGAAAGGGGAAGCGGTACTCCTCTGGGCTTTGTTTTTTGGTTGCTTTTTAAGGATTGGCATTATGACGCTCAATCACAACTAGTGACCCTATAAGACATTCAACAAAGCTAAGCATGCTCTCTTGAGCTAGATTTTTGCATTAAACAACTCTTACTCCTTGTTCCAATATCTTCCCGGACACACGTGTGGGTATCTTCGACAACCCAGAGCCCGAGCACCGTATGGTTAGCACCCTCTAGGATCTCTCGTAGGTCACCTAGCACTTCACTCATAGGCCGCTTCCTTGGTCCCTCATCCATCGTACCGGAAGCTCACCATTTAAATCAAACCGAGGCTAGTCAAGACCTCGGCCAACCTTGCTACGCAAGACGTCCTCCGTTGACTCTCCGTTAGTTGTTGCAACTTTATCAGTTAGGTCTCCACGATCTCGTTCACAAGACAGTCAAAATGCTTCCCCATCATTTTTGACATAAAAGAGTCATTTAAAAACATGTCATAAATACAGTTTCTATAACGAACTCTTGTCTTTCCACATTTTTCCACATCAATCTACATTATTTAATCCACATCCATTTCATATGTACTCTCATTCTCATCCAATCACATCATTTTCCATCTCATCACATCTTTCCACATCCATTTCACATGTACTCCCATTCTCATCCAATCACATCATTTTCCATCTCATCACATCTTTCCTCATTTAACCTCATCAGATCTCTTCCACTTGCATCTCATCACATCATTTAACCTCATCAGATCTCATCCACTTGCATCTACCCATTCTCATCCAATCACATCATTTTCCATCTCATCTTTCCACATCCATTTCATATGTACTCCCATTCTCATCCAATCACATCATTTTCCATCTCATCACATCTTTCCTCATTTAACCTCTCATCAGATCTCATCCACTTGCATCTCATCACATCATTTAACCTTATCACATCATTTAACCTCATTAGATCTCATCCACTTGCATCTACCCATTCTCATCCAATCACATCATTTTCCATCTCATCACATCTTTCCACATCCATTTCATATGTACTCCCATTCTCATCCAATCACATCTCATTTTCCATCTCATCACATCTTTCCTCATTTAACCTCATCAGATCTCATCCACTTGCATCTCATCACATCTTTCCTCATTTAACCTCATCAGATCTCATCCACTTGCATCTCATCACATCATTTAACCTCATCAGATCTTTCCTCATTTAACCTCATCAGATCTTTCCTTATTTAACCTCATCAGATCTCATCCACTTGCATCTCATCACATCATTTAACCTCATCAGATCTTTCCTCATTTAAGCTCATCAGATCTCATCCACTTGCATCTCATCAGATCATTTAACCTCATCAGATCTTTCCTCATTTAAGCTCATCAGATCTCATCCACTTGCATCTCATCACATCATTTAACCTCATCACATCATTTAACCTCATCAGATCTCATCCACTTGCATCTACCCATATCCACATCTCATCACCTTACATTCATTCACATCTCATCCATTCATATCTACCCCAATCCACATCACATCACATCCATTTCACCTCACATGTCATTCATTCACATCTATCCCGATTCACGTCCCATCACATCTCATCCATTCACATCACATCTCATTCATTCACATCTATCCCGTTTCACATCACATCTATCCACATCATATCTCATTCATCCCATCCACATTACATCACATCCACATCATGTCTCATTCATACACATCTCATTTCATTCATCCACATCCATCCAATCGTTCACATGTACGACTACTCACATCTATCCATACATTCACATTTATCACTTCACATCCACATATATTCATGTCACATCACATTCTTTCACATACACATCCACATCCATTCTTTCACATACACATCCACATCCACATCCATTCTTTCACATACACATCCACATCCATTCTTTCACATAAATCCACATCCATTCTTCACATACATCCACATCCATTCTTTCACATACACATCCACATCCATTCTTCATATACACATCCACATCCATTCTTTCACATACATCCACATCCATTCTTCTTCACATACATATACACATCCATTTTCATCACATACACATCCACATCCATTCTTTCACATACACATCCACATCCATTCTTCACATACACATCCACATCCATTCTTCACATACACATTCACATCCATTTTCATCACATACACATACACATCCACATCCATTTACTTCCCATCTCACCCTTTCACATATCCTCTCTTCTCATTCTCATCTCATCATTCACATCCACATCCATTTACTTCACATCTCATCCACATTCATTTTCATTACACCACATCCTATCACATCCCATTTACATCTTATCATATATCCATACATGCAGTAGAGAAGAGGAGTGAGAGTACCTAGCATATTGACGTGTCATTCATGCGTTAGACCTTATAAATGCCACTTATGATCATCAGCACACACACCAAAGGAGTGGTGCTAAGACCACGTGGTACGGGACCATGTTGGTCTTTAACGGCTCGTATCTCCCTCGAGAGCTTCATTTCATTTGTGTTGAGTTCCCTGCAACAATCGCCCTTTGCATTGCCCTCTACATTGCCATCGCCCCTTCTTCTTCTTCTATCTCCATAAGAAAACTGAGGCTTTTAATCAAATCTGCTAGCATGCTTTTCTCTGTATCTCTCTCTCTAATTAAATACTCACAATATTCATTCTGAACACACACACACACACACACACACACAACATACAAAAATAAAAAAACTCGTCTTTGTCTCCAAGAACCTTACAAAGGGGATATTGAAAAATTCACCCTTAAAATTTTTGGTAGCCTTACATATGAAGGGTAAAATGGCTTATAAATGCGTGAGACCTTATAATGCCACTTATGAATAGGAAACACCACACGCGTGGTGCTAAGACAACCACGTGGGTCCAGAACAACCCGAATCTCCTTGGGGACATCGAGCTTTCTGCCCATCCTAAACTGTTTCTAAACCCTTGGCATCATCAAGCTCTTTGTCCTTCATGTCGTCCCTGTGCATCACCATCGCCATCATCTAACATGTGCTTTGCCATTGCCATGGTGTTGAGCTCCCCTACCGCCATCATCATTGCCATCGCCAAAGCAGGTATCCTTGTAGTGCCTTAAATTTTTTTCTTACTGACCCCCTTTACTTTAATTTTATTATATGGGTCATTATTACAAAGCGGGGGCTTGTGGACATCGCGTAATCCCCCTACCGCTTGGTACTGACCCCATGATCCATACGGCCTCATGTTTGCCCCCATGTATATCCTTTTGTATAGAAAGGGTCAGTACCAAGCGGTGGGGAACTCACAGGCATCGTGTAAGCCCCTAATCACTTGATACTGACCCTCTTTTGTTTTTTTTTCTTTTGGGATCTTCCATTTTGTTATCTCGGTCAGTACAAAGCGGTAAGGGGCTCGCGGGACACCGCATAATACCCCTACTACTTGGTGCTAACCCCATGATCCGTATGGCCTCGTGTTTTCCCCTATGTCTATTCTTTTGTATAGAAGGGGTCAGTACCAAGCGGTAGGGAACTTGCAGGCATCGCGTAAGCCCCTAATCGCTTGATATTGACACTCTTTTGTTTTTTTTTCTTTTGGGATCTTCCATTCTGTTATTTGGGTTAGTACAAAGTGGTAAGGGGCTCACGGACATTATGGAATCCCCCTATTGCTTGGTACTGATCCCATGATCCATATGGCCTCATGTTTCCCCCCATGTCTATCCTTTTATACAGAAGGGGTTAGTACCAAGCGATAGGGAACTCGATGGCATCGTGTAAGCCCTAACCACTTGATACTGACCCTATTTTATTTTTGGGAACTTCCATTTTGTTATCTATGTCATTATGAAGCGGTAAGGGGCTCGCGGACATCGTGTAATCCCCCTATTGCTTGGTACTGAACCCATAATCCATATGGCCTCATGTTTAGCCCCATGTCTATCCTTTTATATAGAAGGGATCAGTACCAAGTGCTAGGAAGCTCGCAGGCATTGTAATAGCCCCTAATCGCTTGATAGTGACCCCTTTTGTATCCTTTTGATTTATGGTCAGTACCAAGCGACAAGGTGCTCGCATGCATCTCCTAAGCCTCTTATCGCTTGGTTTTGACCCCTTGTATATTAAGCGCGCTCTTCCTAATCGACTGAAATGTTTCTTTAGGCATGTCATCTCCTGATTTGGACATTCTCTTGGAATCTGGTGAGGAGGCGGAAGAGTCTTGCACAGAAAAGTTGTGTATGTTCCTATACAATGTACATGCCCACCATCGTGCTCCTGAATTGTCTGTAATGTTCAATGCAGAATTTCCTTTTTTTGAGAACATTATCAATATTTCTAGGATTGTTCTCAGTGACCGAGAGTGGGAATATGAACAGATAGTTTCTGACTCGTTTCTGGCAACATCGTGACGTCCGCCACCGATGGTGAATGATATGTTCATCCATCTAATTTTGCAATAGACAAACTCATGAAAAGAAGGCTCAATTGCTGTCTCGAAAGACCCCCAGACGGCAGTAGAGTAGAGGAGAAATGCCCATTACACTCAAAGAAGTGTCGCCTTCTCTAATATAACTATGGATTTCTTTTTTTTCTGCATCTCCTTACTGAAGACTTTGAGCCCTAGACAACGGATTTACCAAGCACTCAAGTGCCAATCAAGGATGATGTAGTTGGAGAAGAGGTGGCTATCAATCCAGTAGAGGAGAGGGCAGAGGCTGAAAAGGGAATGTTTCCCACTAGTACATCCCTTGTCGGTGTCGATGCAGCAACGCCCATGAGCATAATCCCATTGGAAGCTAGTCCACCTAATGAGAACGAATAGTGGGACTTGTCACTTCCTTCTTTGCCTAGCTTTACTATGGCAGACCAGTGTGATTATGTATTATTGACATACATTATGCATCATTTTAATATTCGTGAAGACTATTGCTTGCTTAACTTCTTCAACCCAAGGGTAGATGGAACTCCAACCTGAAGAAATCCTTGATGTTTGAGAAAAGGTTCTCAGGAACAGAATTCTGAGAGAATTATTGGTCAAATGGAAGTTCTATCCTTTTGAAGATGCCACCTGGGAGAAAGAAGCCGAACTGTTGTGGGATTACCCCCAGTTTGCGAGATGAGGACATCTCGTGTTTTTCAAGTGGGAGAGAATGTAAGATTCCTCCCCAACCTCTCAAGATATCCAATATCTTTCCCTGTAATCAAACCCCTCTTCAGATATATAAAAGATCTTGTTTCTACCTATTTTAGCTTAGAGAGAGAAAATATTCTAGAGAGAGATTATTCAGATTTTAGATATTTTTAGATGGAAAAATATATCTTCTTATTAAAATAAACTCCCCCGAAACAGAAGTTCAAAAAGATTTTCAAAAGGTGCATTAGAAATCAATTATAATCCCAAAAGGCCTTATCCTAATAGGGGTCCATATTTTTTGAAAATTTTAAATTAAGGTTTTGAGGGGCCAATCAGATTCATCCAAATGTGTGGAGGAGATAAATAGAAGAAATAAAGAAAATCCCCCCCCAAAAATGAGTAAATACTCACATGAGATGAAGAGTGGACTAAGGACCAAAGGAAATACTATAAAAATGAATTTTTGACACCTCAGATGTGGGGATTCCCCCTCATGAGGAGGCACCTATTTCACATGTTTGGTGGAGTTTTAAATTCCCAAAAATTGAGATATTTCATATCTCCTCTCTCCTAATTCAAGTCTAGTTTCAAAAAGTAAGCTAAATTGACTCAAAAATGGTCAAAATTGACCAAACTGATCTGAAAAATTCTAGAATCAGTTTGCTTGGTTAGAAGCTCACTATTTCCTATAAAAAGAAGCCTCCCCCTTTGTTGAAGCTTTATAGTGTTTTATGCACTGCTACTCTACTCCTCCTCCCAGAGCCAAAAACTATGAATTTCTTAATAATTCATTAGTTTTTGACCATTCCCTCTTCTAAAGAATTGGTGGCCACTCTTGTTTGCAAACAAGAGTAGATCCCTCAAACCATCAAGCCAAAGGAAAGCTCCGAGAATTTCATGTAAGTTAGAAATCCTACTTTTTCTTATTCTTTTAATGGTTTTCTAATTTTTTGTTATCTTTAAAATGATAATCTGATGCTATGCCTTGCTGGAAAGGCTTTCCCCCTCTCTCATTCTTAAATTCAGCCCTTCTTTATCCTAGTCAAGTAATCAAATTGTTTGAATTAATCTTTTCATATTGTTTCTCTTTTAAAAGTGAAATTTGATTAGTTTAGAATGCTTTAAACAAATTGGGAATAATTTTTAAGTAAATTAAGAATAAGAAAAATTAAAAAATGATCAGCCATACAAAGGTTATGGCAAAATTTTCTTAAATTTTGTGAAATAAGTATTACCTTTTATTATTTAAAAAGAGTAATCCCCATCGTTTGTGTATTCTTAAAGTGTTATTTTCATTCTATGCATAGAAAAATGCATAGTAGAAATATTTTTATTATGAAAGTGTTATTTCTATTAGATTTAAATTCTATGCATAGAAAGATGCATATTGGTTATTTTTTTAAATTATAAAAGAGTGATTTTCATTAGATTTAAATTCTATGCATAGAAGGATGCATATTGGTTACTTTTTAATATTATAAAAGAGTGATTTTCATTAGATTTAAATTCTATGCATAGAAAGATGCATATTGATAAATTTTTTTAATTATAAAAGTGTTACTTTCATCAATATTGATTTTTATGCATAAAAGATTGTTTTTATTATAAAAGTGTTACTTTCATCATTATTGATTTTTATGTATAAAATGATGCATAAAAGAATTTTTATAATTATAAAAGTGTTACTTTCATCAATATTGATTTTATGCATAAATAGATGCATAAAAGAAATTTTTTATTATAAAAGTGTTATTTTCATCAATATTGATTTTTATGCATAAAATGATGCACAAAAGAAAATTTTTATTATAAAAGTGTTCTTTTCATCATTATTGATTTTTATGCATAAAATGATGCATAAAAGAATTTTTTAATTATAAAAGTGTTACTTTCATCAATATTGATTTTTATGCGTAAATAGATGTATAAAATAAATTTCTCTATTATAAAAGTGTTACTTTTATCAATATTGATTTTTATGCATAAATAGATGCATAAAATATTTTTTTATTATAAAAGTGTTACTTTCATCAATATTGATTTTTATGCATAAATAGATGCATAAAAGAATTTTTTTATTATAGAAGTGTTACTTTCATCAGTATTGATTTTTATGCATAAATAGATACATAAATTTTCTTTTTTAATTATAAAAATGTTACTTTCATCAATATTGATTTTTATGCATAAATAGATGCATAAAAGAATTTTTTTTATTATAAAAGTGTTACTTTCATCAAAATGGATTTTTATGCATAAATAGATGCATAAAAGAATTTTTTTTTATAAAAGTGTTCCTTTCATCAAAATTGATTTTTTTATGCATAAAAGGATTTTCTTTTATATAAAAGTGTTATTTTTATAGAAGTTGGATTTCATGCATAAATAGATGCATACAAAATTTTTATATCAAAATAAGAGTTCTCTTTAATCCTACGTTTAAAGCCCATGAATATTGAAAAATGAATAAGTAAATACTCTATGAAGGAAAATTCTACTGTTTCATATTCTCTAGGATGGTAATGAGAGAATTCAAAAGATCTATGGAAGTCGGAATTTTAGATAAATGATTAATTTATTCCTCATAGGAATTTGTGACTAGTTTTGAATTCAGTTAAGCAAAATACTTAATGAATGTGTAAGATTCCTCCCCAGCCTCTCAGGATGTCCAGTATCTTCTCCTATAGTCAAATCCCTCTTTAGAAATATAAAAGATCTTGTTCTACCAGTTTTGGCCTAGAGAGAGAAAATATTCTAGAGAGAGATTATTCAGATTTTGAATATTTTTGGATAGAAAATTTTCTCATCTTATTAATATAAGTTTCCCTGAAACAGAAGTTCAAAAAGATTTCCAGAAGGTGCATTAGAAATCAAGTATAATTTGTTCAAGAGGGGGCATTATCCTGAGGGTCAAGATTTTTTTGAAATTTTAAATTAAGGTTCCTATGGACCAATAAGATCAATCCATGTGTGGGGAGGAGATAAATCCAATTTGTAAAAGAAAATACCCAAAAATGAGTAAATGCTCACATAAGATGAAGAGTTGACTATGTACAAGATTTATTAGTAAAAAACTATGAGTAATATTTAAAAAAATGAGATATTTTGGGTATAATGATTCCATTTTGACACATATGTAAGGAAGGGGAGTCCCTTCAAGGAGGCACCTACTTCACATGCTTGAATGAGTTTTAAACTCAACAATAATGTGATATTTTTATCTCTCCTCTCTCTTGAATCAAAACCGAATCAAAAAGGAACCAAACTAGGTCCAAATCTGGTCCAAATTCAACCAAACTGAATCTAGAAAATTCTAGAAATCAGTTGGCCTTGGTTAGAGCCACCCTCTCCTATAAATAGAACCTGAGCCCTTTGTAAAAAAATAGGAGAATTATACTATGCCAGAATTATGCTAAAATAATGATAATTTTTACTATTCTCTAAAATTCTCTCCAAATTGAAGAAATTGGAGCTTCCCTCCTTCTTCAATCTCCATTGGTGGCTCCATCAACACACAAAACCAATTGATTGGTTGGGGGCTCTACTGTGATCAAAGAATCAAGCAAATTGTAAGGTAAAGTGTGAATTTTGATCTTTTTCCATAATTTCTCAATGTTTCTCTCTTCTCAACCCCTCTCAAGCTTGAGAAGCTTAATTGGAATGGCTTTTTAATGCTATTGAAGTTAATTGATGAATGGACGTAAGGAAATACATAAATTCCCATGTATGCTTAATTTTTATGATTTTTATGATTTTTGTCTTCTCTAAAATGATTATGATGTTATGCCTCATTGAAAAAAGGCATTCCCCTCTCTTCTTTAGTAAATCCAACCATTCTTTATCCTAGATGAATGATTAATGGATAGAATCAAGTTTTTCATAATGTTTTTCTTAAATAAGTAGAAATTGCTTACATTAGAATGAATTAAATACTCTTGGTGAAATTCTAGTTGATTTTAGAAAGTTAAAAATTGAAAAATGGTCAGCCATACAAAGGAGGTTATGGCAAAATTTTCTAAAATTGTGTAAAAATAAGTTTTACTTTTTTATTCTAAAAGTGTTGGATTTATGCATGGATAGATGCATAAAGAATTTAAATTAATCCAAAAAGTGTTATTTTCATCAATTCTTATTTTATGCATAGAAAGATGCATAACGAATTTTCTTTTTAATTCAAAAAAGTGATTTTTATCATAAATGATTTTTATGCATAACTGGATGCATAAAAGAAATTCTTTTATATTAAAAGAATGATTTTCATCATAAATGATTTGTATGCATAAAGGATATTTTTTTATATTAAAAGTGTGATTTTCATCATAAATGATTTTATGCATAAATTAGATGCATAAAAGAAATTCTTTTATATTAAAAGAATGATTTTCATCCATAAATGATTTGTATGCATAAAGGATATTTTTTGATATTAAAAGTGTGATTTTCATCATAAATGATTTTATGCATAAATTAGATGCATAAAAGAATTTCTTTTATATTAAAAGAATGATTTTCATCATAAATGATTTGTATGCATAAACATATGCATAAAGGATATTTTTTTATATTAAAAGTGTGATTTTCATCATAAATGATTTTATGCATAAATTAGATGCATAAAAGAAATTCTTTTATATTAAAAGAATGATTTTCATCATAAATGATTTGTATGCATAATATGCATAAAGGATATTTTTTTTATATCAAAAGTGTGATTTTCATCATAAATGATTTTTATGCATAACTGGATACATAAAAGAAATTCTTTTATATTAAAAGAGTGATTTTCATCATAAATGATTTGTATGCATAAACATATGCATAAAGGATATTTTTTTTGTATTAAAAGTGTGATTTTCATCATAAATGGATTTTATGCATAAATTAGATGCATAAGAGAAATTCTTTTATTCTAAAAGTGTAGTTCCTAGTAAATTGGATTCATGCATGGAAAGATACATAGAGAATTTATTTTAATCCAAAAGTGTTATTCTCATCAATTTTGATTTTATGCTTAGAAAGATGCATAAAGAAATCTATTTTTATTTCAAAAAAGTTATTTTCATCAATTTTGATTTTATGCATAGAAAGATGCATAAAGAAATCTATTTTTATTTCAAAAGAGTTATTTTCATCAATTTTAATTTTATGCATATAAAGATGCATAAAGAAATCTATTTTTAATTCAAAAGAGTTATTTTCATCAATTTTGAATTTATGCATAGGAAGATGCATAAAAGATTGATTTTTAATTCAAAAGTGTCATTCTCATTTAAAATGAATTTATGCATAGGAAGATGCATAAAAGATTGATTTTTATTTCGAAAGTGTTATTCTCCTTAAAATGGAATTTATGCATAAATAGATGCGTAAAGAAATCTTATATCAAACATAAGAATTCTCTTGTATTCTATAAATAGATATGAGGATGTGAAATGAATCAGATAGATGAAAATGAATGAACAATAGATGGAGATGTATGTATATGAAAGAATGGGTGTAGATATATGTATGTGAAAGAATGGATGTAGATGTATGTATGTGAAAGGAAAGATGTATGTGTATATGATAAGTGTGGATGTGGATGTATGTAGAAGAATATATGTGGATGTGAATATGATGGATACGAACGAGATTATGGTTGATGAGATGTGATGTAAATTGAATAGATAGGAATGATAAGTGATGTGAATGAATGATATAAGGTATGAATTAATATGATAACACATGAATCGGGATGTGGATGAACGATAAGGAGCGTGAATGAATGTGTTAGCATCATGTGAATCGAGATGTGAATAAATGAATGTGAATGTGGATGTAAAAATGGATGTATGGATGTAGATATGGATGTGGATGTATGGATGTATGGATGTGGATGTATGAATGTAGATGTAGATGTATGGATGTGGATATGGATGTGTATGTATGAATGTAGATGTGGATGTGGATGTATGAATGTGAATGTGGATGTGGATGTATGGATGTATGAATGTGGATGCGGATGTGGATGTATGAATGTAGATGTGGATGTATGGATGTGGATATGGATGTGTATGTATGAATGTAGATGTGGATGTATGAATGTGGATGTGAAAATGGATGTATGGATGTGGATGTATGGATGTAGATGTGAATGTGGATGTATGAATGTGAATGTGGATGAGAAAGTGGAAGTAGGGATGTGGATGAGGATGTATGGATGTATGAATGTGGATGTGGATGTACGAATGTAGATGTGGATGTATGGATGTGGATATGGATGTGTATATATGAATGTAGATGTGGATGTGGATGTATGAATGTGAATGTGGATGAGAAAGTGGAAGTATGGATGTGGATATGGATGTATGGATGTATGAATGTGGATGTGGATGTGGATGTGGATGTATGAATGTAGATATGGATGTATGGATGTGGATATGGATGTGTATGTATGAATGTAGATGTAGATGTGGATGTGGAAATGGATGTAGATGTGAATAAGGATGGATGAATGTGAATGTGAATGTGGATGACAAAGTGGAAGTATGGATGTGGATGCTGATGTGGATATATGGATGTATGAATGTGGATGTGGATGTGGATGTATGAATGTAGATGTGGATGTATGGATGTGGATATGGATATGGATGTGTATGTATGAATGTAGATGTGGATGTGGATGTGGAAATGGATGTATGGATGTGGATATGGATGTGTATGTATGGATGTAGATGTGGATGTGAAAATGGTTGTATGGATGTGGATGTGGATGTATGAATATGGATGTGGATGGGGATGTATGAATGTGGATATGAAAATGGATGTATGGATGTAGATGTGAATGTGGATGTACGAATGAGGATGTGTATGTGGAATAATGAATGCAAATATGTATGTGAAGGGATATGAAGTCGATATGAGCGAATGGATGAGATGAGATGTCATGTGAATCAGAATGTGAACGAATGAGATGTAATGAGAAATGGATGTGATGAGACGTAATGTAAATTAAGAAAGATAGGAATGGATGTTGTGTGAAGTGAATGAATCTGATGTGATGAGATGGAAAATGATGTGATTGGATGAGAATGAGTACACATATGAATGGAATGTGGGGGTTGGGCGGTTGGCTAACCCATGGGACTGGATGGGATTAGGCTGGACTGATGGATTGAGACTCAATTTCTGTTTAGTTCGATAGATGAAGTAAATCCCGGACAAAAATTGTTCTATGGAAAAAGAATCAATGGCTGTGCCTCTCGATGAGGAAAAAAGCGTTGGTCTCTATGATCCAAGTGCAATCTGTCCCTTGATCTGACTATGGAACTTACGAGTTCGGTCAGATCAGCTCCGCTAGTTAAGGTTTTTGACTACGTTAGGGAAAAGTTATCCTGGTGGAATCGCTTGTGCTTTCCGAGCTAAGGAAGTTTTTTTTGGGTTCGATTTTGGAAAAACCGATGGATTAGTCTCTTGTCTGCATATCCGTGGGCGAGGCCCCGAGTGTGGGACCCTGCTCCGTGCAAGAAGTGCTACTTCCGCTCTGCTAGCACCCCTGAATTGTTGCGCGATGGAGACAAGGATCTTACAGAATGAAATTCAGTAAAGTAGTAATTGAAATATTAACCTTCGAGAAAGATAGTTCAGGGAGAACCTTTCCAGACTCAAACCTTGAATCAAGCTATGACCAAGACGTAACTCCTTCGTCAGTTTCAAGAAAAGACGATGTGACCAGTTCATTAATCTACACTCAAATCACCCCCGAATCTGAAATTAAATTGAGACCTTTGATTTTGATCTGAGGATCAAGATTACAGAATTCGAGAAATTCTGCTTGGGAATCCAGACCTGTGATCTAAAGTCTTGGGATACGGAATTAAGATAAACTCATTGTATTCAAAAGAAAATCAAATTTAAACTGAAAACTTGCATAGAAACCCTGTTTTCTTAAAGGACTGTCTTACGCCAGAATGCTGAGGGAGCATTTGGTATATGTGTTTTTCTAATGGAAGTTCAGTTGTAACAGCTGGCGGGGAGTGTTCAATGGGCGAGGGCCGACAAAGCGGCCCTGAGTGAAGTGCCAGGACACCTAAGGAGGATCTTGGAGGGTTCTGACCAGGCGATGCACGTGCTCGCGGTGCTTAGGACACCCATGCGTATGTCGTGGAAGATATATATATGTATGATAACGAGAAAATTATTGTAATCTATTATTGGATCTCGTTGACCTGCTAGTCTCAACGGAGAGTCTAGAGTGATACTATTTTGTGAGAAACAAAGATTGAATGGAACTTTTGAGTTATGACATCTGTAAATAATTGTTTGTCAATGGATTATTTTATAAATTAAAGTTTAAAGAGGAGTGTGTACGTATCTGTATTCTAAAGCAAAAGTTAAGAAAGGCATTCAATTATGGGTGTGTGAGTACTTATCTGGTTCTACCAATTCCAGTGGTTGGGCGATGGCTAACCCATGGGCTGGATGGGGTTAGGCTAGAATCAGTAGAGTTTTAATAATAAAATTGATCAATAGGAATACGCTTAGAACTCGAATAGTTAAATAATAACCTGAAGACTTCTCAAAGTATTAGATCAACGGCTGTGCTTGATTCAATTAGGAAAAAAGTGTTGATCCCTTCAAGTTAAGTCTGTAATAGTTTCCCTTCTATGTGGTTTAATCAGAGGAAGGTTAGTTTAGTATCTTGACTTCGTTAGAAAAATTCGTTAAGAAAATAAAAATGGTGGAATTGTCCCCGTTTTTTGAGCATGGAAAATTTTCCCAGTTTCGGCTTTCGGAATGACCACCAGCTTAGTCTCGTGCCTGGACATTCGAGGGCAAGGCCTCGAGTGGGAAACCTTGCCCCGCTCAAGAGGGAGCTGCTTCCGCTACCAGCAATCGGGAATCCGGTGCGCGAAGGGGGCAGTGGGATCCCACAAGAGAAGATTTTAAATGACATTGGTTGCCAAGGGGGAAACATGGATATATGAGTTAACTAAAAGATCTTTGGAGTTTCACATATGGTTGCTCAAAAGGTTTCAATGAGTGGAGGTAAGGCGAGAAGGTTTCTCCAGAATGAGGTAACATGTCGAGGGTTACACTTAGGAGAGTTGGTAAAGTATAGACTTAAATGAATCCTAGGGTTGATGTGTAGCTGATCTATGGGGATACTATCTGTAAGATTACTCCCTCCAAATTTTGATGAGGTAAAGATGTAGGAACCTCCCCTTCAGTCTCTTGTAATCACCCCCCCTTTCAGAATGGAAAAAGATCTTGTTTGACCTTGTTTTGGTCTAGAGAGAGAATTTGTTCTAGAGAGAGAATTTATTCTAGAGAGAGGTAATACAGTTTTGAGATATTTTTGGATACAAAGTTACTCTTTCATTTAAAGATTAATTCCCCTAAAATAGAAATTTATAAAGAGTTTTCCAATGTGCATTAGAAATTACTTGAATATGTGCAATGGACACCTTACCCTACGGGTACCTATTCTGAGAAAATTTTGGATTAAGGTCCAAAGAGTGTTCTAATGGGCCTATGAGATTAATCCAAGTGTTTGGATAGTAAAAATGCACAAAGAAAAGAAAATCTACAAAAAATGAGTAAATTTTCACATAAGATGAAGAGTTGACTAGTACTTAAGTATTATAAAAATGTGAATTGACTAGTACTTAAGTATTATAAAAATGTGAATTTTGACACCTTAGGACAGAGAGAACCCCACTTTCAAGAGGTACCTAGAAATCACATCAAAGGGGTCATTTTTTTTATTCAAAAAATACATGAGGTGGCTAGATATTTGATCTCTCATCTCTCCTCTTCTAAACTAGATCAAAAGGTGGCCATAACTAGTCTAAATCTTGTCCAAATTGGCCCAAACTGAAGCTGGAAGCCTCTAGATCCTAGTTGGGCTTGGTTGGTGGCCTCCCTCACCTATAAATAGAATCCCATTCCTTTGTATTTTCATCTTAGTGTATTTCCATGCTAGTGTAATTCTCATTTTAGTGAAATTCCTTCATCCCTCTTCCTTGCCTCTCCATAGTGAAGCTTTGGTGCTTCACTAAACCTCTTCTTCTCTTGAAGATTACCCTCTTCTCTTGGTGGCCAAGCCTCTTCCTTGAGGGCTACACATCTCCTTAAAGAATCAAGCCAAAATCAAGGGTAAGTCTAAACAATGATGTTTACTCTCTTCTTTAGATGTTAATCTTCTTCTTGCTTCACTAAACCTCTTCTTCTCTTGAAGATTACCCTCTTCTCTTGGTGGCCAAGCCTCTTCCTTGAGGGCTACACATCTCCTTAAGGAATCAAGCCAAAATCAAGGGTAAGTCTAAACAATGATGTTTACTCTCTTCTTTAGATGTTAATCTTCTTCCCAACCTCTCTACATGCTTGGGAAGCATTTTATCTCATGGTTTCTTCTTAAAACCATGCCCTTCTTGATTTATGTTATTGTCTAGATGAAGTAATTTTTATGTTTATGCATAAATTAAATTTTATATTAAAAGTGGAATTTTGAGCATTCTCATTTCATAGAAAATGCGGGGAAGCTATGGCAAAAATTTTATCATTAGAAAGTGAATTTAAATTTATGCATAATAAATTTTATGCTAAAAGTGGAGTTTTGAGCATTGTTCAATTGCCACAAAAATAAAGAAGGTTATGCACAAAGTTTTCTAGATTCATTCAATTTATGGGAAATAATGTGAAATGATATGAAATGATGTGGAATGATGTGGAATGATGTGAAATGACATGGAATGATGTGCAATGATGTGCAATGATGTGTAGTGATGTGGAATGATGTGGAATGATGTGAAATAATAAGAAATGATGTGGAATGATGAGAAATGATGTGGATGATGAGAAATGAGGAATGATGAGGAATGATGAGGAATGATGTGAAATGATGAGGAATGATGTGAAATGATGAGGAATGGTATGGAAAGATGGGAATTTCGTTTGGAAAATGTATTTGCATGTGAAACCTGTTTTTTTTTAAAGATTGTTTTACATTAAGAATGCTGGGGGGAAGCATTTTGACTATCTTATGGAAAGAGGTCATGGACCTAAGCGGAAAATATTGTAACAACAACCAGACAGAGAGTCAAAGAAGGACATCTCGCATGGCAAGGTCGGCCAAGGTCTTAACCAGCCTTGGTTCGATTACAATGGTGAGCTTTCGGTAGTACGGTGGATGAGGGGCCAACGAAGCAGCCTATGAGTGAAGTGTTAGGTCACCATCGAGAAGGATCCTAGAGGGTGCTGACCATACGGTGCTCAGGCTCTAGGTCAACCAGGATACCCACACGTGCATCAAGAAAGAAATGAAACATTGATTTGGAGTTGTTATTCTAAACACGGGCATGGATCTGGTTGGTTGACCTTGTTGGTCTCTTCAACGGATAAGTCCATGGCTCCTTTGTGGTAAACTGGATCTCCTTGGTTGATCTAGCTGATCTTCAATCAACGGAGAGTCCATATGGATTTTATGGATAAAAGAGATCATACTCTTGGGTACTATGAGTTAGGAACCATGAAACGACCCTTGAGTAAAGTACTAGGTGAGCTTAGAGGGATTGACTAGGTGGTGGACGCTCTGGTTGCCAATGATGCCATAGGTACGCCGAGGAAGGTATGCATGGAATTTGGATTTTATGGTTGGAAATTGGAAAAGTTGGAACTTGGACCCTAGGATTATGATGGAAACACTGTGGTTTTATTGCAATTTTGTCTTGAAAATAGTTGAAAATGAGAAAAGGCAATTTCATATTGGGTGTGTAAGTGGTGTGTCTATTTAATAGTTTGGCATGAGTGCTAGCTAGGGGGCTTGGGAACTCTTTTCCCTAGTACCCGAGACAAAACATAACCGAATTTTTAAAAGAGGGATCCCACCAATACAGTGGTTGGGCAGTTGGCTAATCCATGGGATTGGATGGGGTTAGGTTGGATCGGTGGATTCCTACAATAAAATTCAATTCTATTCAAAGGTATGATAACTGAAGTAAGTCACGGGATAATTCTTGTTCTATGGGAAAGAATCAACGGCTTTGCCTCATTGAGGGAAAAAAAGCATTGGTCTCTATGAACCAAGTGCAAGTTCCTCCTTTGAATCAGCCATGTGAACCGCGGGTTTGGTCAGAATACAAAGGATAGTTAAGGCTCTTGACTACGTTAGAAGAAATCCTAGAGGAATCGCCTATGCTTTCTCGGCGAGGAAAGTTTTTCTGGAAGAGCCACCAGACTAGTCCCTTGCCCAGACATTCGTGGGTGAGGCCCTGAGTGGGAAGCTTTGCCCTGTGCATGAGGTTTCTATTTCCACTGCTAGCACTCTAGAGTTCGCGATGTGCAGAGAAGGAAGGGGTCTCACACTATCTATTGAGTGTTATAATTGAGAATGTAAATATTTCGATTTTTCCTAATATGCAACCATGTTATCTTCGTGTTTAAAAACCCATTTTTCTGGTGTGTGAATTTTTTTTGAAAACTAGGGTTTCATGTAATGATTACATTGGACACTATAAATGACCACCCTCTCTCTTTTTTTCCATTTTGTACAAGATTTTTGAGAGAACACAAGCACTCAACTCCTCATGGGCACAATCATTGATTCCAAAATCGCACGGTACTTATTCTCTATCGAGGTCCCCATCCAACCTGATGAGGATGCCCTCTCAGCCCAAGAGCTAGAAGTCAGGGATTTGTACAACCTTGCCGCCCAGATCAAAAAATTTATTTTTGCATGTAGCATCTAGAGGGCTCAGTTTTCCATGTTGACGACAGGAGGCTACGTAATGACCCCTCCATACCACAAGCAGACCTCACGAGGGCGTTGTGATTTGCTAGGAACATTGCAAAGCACTGGCAGTCTATGGTGCAAATTCTGTTGGAGTTTTTGGAGTCCCCCTTGGTTTCAAGGACTCTGAAGTCATGCGTCATTACCAATTTTGTTAGGTTGATATACTGCCCTTGCTAGGTTTGATTGGTAGCAAGGAAGCTTTGTAATATCTTCAAATATAGTTTTTTTGATGACTTGAATTGTTTCCCAAAGATTTACGTTGCTTTGTTATACTTGAAGAAGTATCAAGATGATAATTTTTGAAATATGACATGCTTAGTATTCCACATATTCATGTGTTTTGATGCTTTGTGAATAAGTGTCCAGAAGGGTGTAAAAATTCAGTGTGCAATTTGGCCGAAAAGGCTAATTTCGCACCCTTCCAGACCAATAAAATATTTCCTCGATTTTATCAATAGTCTCCAGTGAACGCTTATTCGAATGATGCCCCATGCATTTAGCATGCGTATGATTTGTTTACACACGTGAGTGACGTCTTAAAAATAGGCCTTTTTTGGGTTATTGCAATGATGGCATTTTCTTGTATAAATAAAGGTCGACCTCTATTTTTGCCCATTCTTTACTAGTGAAGGCATTCCCATCCTTACCCTCTTAGCTCTCCTCACCATGGCGTGGACAAAGAAAATAGTGAAGAAGATGAGCGAAGAACGACATGCCCATTGAGGGACAACACAAACAAAAATTTTGAGCATTAAAACTACAAACTCAAGAAAAAATTGACAGAGCAAGCCAGCTCATCCCGGCCAAAAGAACAGGTAAAGTTGGTGGATTAGGGCATAGAAGATAGCACCAACATTGACTGCGGGGAGCCTACATGGGCACACATGGAGATTTCCAACCACCCAGCCGCCCGTAGGGGGAAAGACCTTGCCACACGTCAACACGCAACATTAAGAGTAGCAAGGGGAGCAAGAGCAAGAGCAAGAGGAAGAAGCACTGACCCCAAAAATAAACAGAAGGAAGTTGACCTATTACAGGTCTCGCCCCTTACAACCACGTCCCGCCAATCATCTTCCTCGTGGCCCCACCCGCGGAGACGCTCAGTGTGCAGGGCATTCTAGGAGATATGGCACTACTAGAAGTTCGTAGAGCTTCTCCTCCGGAGGGCACCTTTCTCACGAACATGCAAAGAAATTTTATGGCAATACAAGATGGAATGTCGGATGCAGCTCATTGTCCTTAAGGCCTTGCAAGAAGCCGCTGAAGCATATCTTGTTAATCTATTTGATGACACCAACTTATGCACCATCCATGCAAAGCACGTCACCATCCATGCAAAGCAATTCACCATAATGGTAAAGGATATACAATTGGCCCATCGTATTCACAGAGAAAAGGGGAACAAAAAATGATGTATCTTAATTTTTGATGTATATGAATTTTTGATGTGTATTATATCTTCTTTTTGTATATTTTATTGTCTATTTGATTTAATCGTGTAATATATCTTCCATCACATTTCAATAAAGGGCTAGAAGGGAATGAAAAAGGCCCATTCAGGCCACGTGCAATGGCCATTTTTGCACCCTTTAGGCCCACATGGTTTTTAATTGTAAGATGTATCAATCTAGGATAAACTATCATCGTCGCTTGCGAAGGGAATGGGGTGGGAAAATGCTCTGTATACGGGCACCTCCTCATGCCATTTTCATGATGGCCAGAGGGGTGCAAAAAATGCTATGTATGAGGGCCATTTTCATGATGGCCAGAGGGGTGCAAAAATGCTATGTATGAGGGCCTCATATAGGCCATTTCTGCACCCCTCTGGCCCTCCTAAAATATTTTGTAAAATTTTTCCTAAAATTTGAAGGTTTGTATGAATATTAAAACTCAAATCCCTTAAAATCGGACATAGATCAAAATTGCGATTAGGATGGAGATATCATGGAATTAAGATGCTCTATAGGCAACCCAATACATCATGAAGTTGGTCTTCTTAAATGGTATTTTCGCAAAGTGAAGAATGCAAGGGAAGGAAGATGATGTAAATACAAGACATGATTGATTTTAAACCTTCAAAATTAGAATGCATGTAATTTTTGATTTCCTTTGTAAAATTAAGGTAAATTAGAGATCAAAAGGGATGGCCTTGCTCTTGTAGATTGCAGTACGTCTTCATGTGGTTCTTAATATCTTTTTGCATACTCACTGATTACCAAACAAAAGTTATTTTTTTAATTTCTACCATTTTCTCTAATTAATTAGGGGCTAAATAAGTTATTCTCATTCTAGTGGAGAGTGTAAAGCTATCAAAATTGTGATGGCCAGAGGGGTGTGAAAATGCTATGTACGGGGGCCTCATACAGGCCATTTTCGCACCCCTCTGGCCCTTATAAAACTTTTTGTAGTTTTTTCCCTAAAATTTGAAGACACACCATTCTATATGATTAATTAGGGGCTAAAGAAGTTATTCTCATTCTAGTAGAGAGCGTAAAGCTATCAAAATTTTGATGGCCAGAGGGGTGCAAAAATGCTGTGTGTACGGGGGTCTCGTATAGGCCATTTTTGCACCCCTTGGCCCTTCTAGAATATTTTGTAGTTTTTTTTCTAAAGTTTGAAGACACACCATTTTATATGATTAATTAGGGGCTTTATTCTCATTCTAGTGGAGGGCGTAAAGCTATCAAAATCGTGATGGCCAAAGGGGTGCAAAAAAGTTATGTACGGGGGCCTCATGTAGGCCATTTTCACACCCCTCTGGCCCTTCTAAAATTTTTGTAAATTTTTCCCTAAAATTTGAACGTTTATTTGTGGCCATGTCGTCAAGGGAAAACACGTTTATTTCACTTGAAAACCAACTAAAATTAAATGGCAAATATTTTCACATTACAAATCAAACACATGTACTTAAAAGCATATTTCTACATTGTATTGATATAAAAAGTTACATATGGGATTTGGGAATACTTTTTATAAGTGAGGTTCATCGCTTCTTAGCTATTGGGAGCTCACTGGTTAGAATGGCAGTGGCAATTTCTCGAGAGGTGAGTCATGGCCAAGCGACTTAGCAATTCCTAATTGGCAAGCACCTTGCTTCTATATCCGCTCCCAAAAGTGGTCAAGGAATTTTTAACTAGGATTGCAAAACTGACCGATTAGCCAATAGTGGCCACATAGAGTTGCTTTGAGGATGTCTTCAATGCAAAAAGGGGGAAGCTGGCATCCGCCGATGTGCATTCTTTGTGAATAATCACAAAGTCATTGGGTGGGAGGTGTCCGATGTATGTAGTGGGTAAGAGCCGGATATGGACCTGCAGTAGATCGTGTTCCCCCGCATAGCAAAACTATCCATCTCTAGCACCCTCTCTTTCTTATCATCTTCATCTACATCAGCCTTTCTTTCCAAGTCAATGTTGGACTTGGATTCATCGATATTATGTGTTGGAGTTGGTGTCCAAGGCCCAATTGCACGGGATACACTTTGTTGCACTGATTGAAACTCCTCCTCCTTGACATTTTCCTGCTCTACATTCCTATTTGCCTTCAAAGCAATCACCACTGTCTCCTCCATCGAGTCTGTGACTGGGAGGAGGTTCTCCTTCATGTTACCTATGTTGGAGTTGTCGAATGGGAACTATACCTTCACCTTGAGCATGCTCAAACACTCATCCATGCAGAGGCCACATGACTTTTCAATATCATGCACAGAAAAATGAAAAGCTTTCCCCCTACCACAACCGGACATATAGAGAGTCAATCTCTATCTTAGGAAGGGGGAAGAGTCATCTTCATCTTCAATTGTGGTGCCCCTTTTATTGGCCTCTTGAAAGTGGCACAGATTTTCTGTGAGCACCAGCGCACCGCCTAGAAATTGTTTTGCGAGACGATCAGGCTTTCATTGACACCTGTGTGCATTGCACTTTGAGGCTCTTCCTTGTCGTGGATGAATCCGCTAAGGCACAGTTGTGGCATTCGACCTCCTCTTCCTCCTCTCCTTCTTCTGAAAGGAAGAAAAAAAGTAGGCCAGCCATGATAGGAAGCGATGGCCAATGGCACTTCTGTTGAGATTTTGTACTTGCTTCCTGTCAAGCTCTAGGAAGTGTCCAGATTTCATAGCCATTTCTTCAAATCTTTTGATTCGCTTTTGGAAGGGCCTTTCGTTGTGGTTGATGTACTCTAGGAGATTAGAGGGCACCCACAATCTGTCATCGATGGGGACAAAGAGATAGAGTGTGGCTTGATGTGGGTGTCCATGTAAGATAACGTGTCCACAAATAATTCTTCATGGAGGCGGAGTGTGGACATCCAATCGATCTCATGATTGAGTGAACATTACATGCAAGTGTGTGGCCTTTGGAAACTTGCTCTCACAGAGGAAGTCCATGAAGCATTCATAAGGCAGCCATGTGCTCTGAAGCTCGAGAGTGGAGGTGGCTTGTGCTATTGAGAATGAGTGAAAAATGACACATAAGGCCTTCAAAGTACTATTTATACAAGATAGTGGCCATTTCACACTGGACCCAAAAAAAATGTTAATTTTTTAAAAGATGAAACCACCTCTTCAAGAAACCTGACAACATATTTTAAATACCAAAGTATCTCAGAAAATATTTTTTTATACAAAACTCTGGTAAAGGGATATTACAAAATTGTTTCAGTGGATACTCATAGCTTAGATTATTTGAACCAAGGTGACATCATCTAGCCCCCCAATCCATGGACACCTTGGTGTTTGCTTCCATCCTCCTTCCAACCTATCCAAACACCCAACACAGTAAGTGACTCCAGAAAGGGGTGAGCAAATACAGAGGTTTAAATGTCAAACAATCCTTACCTTCCTATCTTACACACTGAAGCAAGCATTATTGATTCCCTCAAATCCCAAAATGCATAGGTGATCACGGTCGTTTAAAAGGCTCCAATGCTTACTTGCTTGGAGAATCTCTACCCCCACATTATGTAGGCCTATAGAGAGATATATAGGTTCTAGAATCTCCTCTTGAGCTTGTAAGGGTATCCATGCACCCTTCTTCCTCATCCATCGCTCCGTAACAAAAATGAGTACACAAAGTGGTACGAGATCACAAGAATCAAAGAGAGACACTGGAATGCACTACATTGCACCTAAAATTCTCTCCTTTGTGCTCCCCCTCCACAATGTCCCACCCCTGGCCAACTTTGTCCACACATACTTGATCTACTACCGCTAGATCCCTTGCCAGTTCCAAGGATGGATCATTATGTAACTGCTCTAAGCATTTATTGAGAAAAGATATATGGGATGACTGAGCTTATTGCTTCTATAATGCCGGTCATAGGAATGATCTAGATGTACATATAGCTAGGAAGCCAATTTTGGGCCCCCAATTGTAAATGGGTGGCCAACTATTGTAAAAAGTTATCTCATGTATATAAATGATTTTACGGACTATAAAAAGACACAATCCCATTTGTCACAATTGAGCCTCTCTCTCTCTCTCTCTCTCTCTCTCTCTCTCTCTCATGTATATAAAAAGTTAGCTCATGTATATAAATGATTTTATGGAATATAAAAAGACACAATCCCATTTGTCACAACTGAGTCTCTCTCTCTCTCTCTCTCTCTCTCTCTCTCTCTCTCTTGTTTATGGTTGCATGCTTGTGTTTGTGAATGATTTCTTGCTTCATTATGGTGTATGCATGGAGTGGATGGTGTTAGTCTAAGCTTCTCTTCTCTTCTCCCTTCTCTTGTCTTCCTCTCAAGATCCCTTCTCTTGTCTTCCTCTCAAGATCTCTCTTGCATGCACATTGGCAGGTAGAGCTTTCCATACCTCCTTTATTCCTTGCTCATTACTACCTAGCTTGTGGATCTCCATTTGAGTGACACAAGTGGAGGTGGAGTGAGCCCCTAGAGGCCTCACATAGGGGAGTTAACCCTCATTAAGGTTGCCTAAATTCAAGTCTCTGAATCGACCCTTGCATGAAATCATTCTCTTCTTCTTTCCCTCTCTTGTGCAAGGTAGTATGTTTTGGTTAACAACGTTTGCACATCACCCACACATGCTCCCTGACTTGTGAATGCTTATTCTCAAGTTAAACAAGGACTTGGCTAGCACTTTCCCATCTCATCTAGCCATCCAAGTTTTCTCATCTAGCCACACATGCACCCAAGTGGGAATGCACATTCTCATCATCTTATATGGCCATGCATGTTCTCATCTCATCTAGTCATGCATGCACCCAAGTGGGAGTGCACATTTGCAAATCACACGGGGCCTTAAAAAAACATTTGCAAATCACACGGGGCCTTAAAAAAACTAAAATCCAACAAAATCAAGAATTTACATGCACACAAAATGAAGAGTTTTTAGACTCAATCCCCCATTAGAGAAGAGTGGTAATAAAAATAATATGTGATGGGGCCCACCGTTTGCAAGTTTTTTTGAAGATTTGAGCCATTATCTTTGCAATGAAAGTGTTGTTACATAGCTTAACTTTATCACCTTCTAGCACTCTAATTGTTTTGTCCCCACCATGACAATATGTTCTCCTTCTAATTCCATGACAATATGTTCTCCTTCTAATTGTTTTGTCCATGACAATATGTTCTCCTTCTAATTCCTTTATCTTAGTAGTTACCTCATCATCCTGTTCTTATATCTCTTTGATTGTTTGTTGACTCAATAGAAAATATTCTCTTCTTGTAACCTTCTTTGTGCTTCACCTAGAGCTAATAAGTGTAGCCTTTTAATATCTAAGAAGACCATTAAGTCCATCACCCAAGCACTTGATAGAGGATCTATTGGGTAAATCCTACCACATGTCCAAAGATCAATGCTCTTCATATTTTGTGTCCACATGATTTCTAAGTTATCTGTGTAGATTTAACTACCTCTAGTACTATGAAGGCTTGAATACTCATGGTCAAGATCTACATGCAACCTAAATTTGGGAGGTTTGTTAGAGACAACTTGGAGAGGCATTCTGCAGAGTAAGGGAAAGGAGAATCCTAAGAGAGAAGCCTCATGGGAAGAAAAATGACATGATGAAAATTATCACGGGAGTATGCAAAATGCAAGGAAGAGAAGTGGTGTGAGGAAAAGCCTTAAATGAGTGATATTGGTGATGTGCAGATTAAGGAGGAGATGAATCACATGAGAAAACATAGGGAAGTGTGTAGATTGCAAGGAAGAGAAGTTACACGAGGAAAAACCTTGGTGAGTGATAAAGGTGATGTAGATAAGAGTAGAGATAGACATATAGCATGAGTGTGAGAGCATGCATGAGAGAGAGAAGTGGAGAAAGAGCAATAGAAGAGGGGCAGTACGTTCCTACGTCTCTGACAGGGGAAATTTGAAAATTATTGTTCCTACATCTTTGACATGGGAAATTTGAAAATTATCCTCTCATTAAGAAAAGGTCAAAAAATATTCCTTGCATAAATGTTCATAATGAGAAAAATAACTAAAACTTGAACCATCATATACGGCCCAAAATCCCACAACTACAATTGACAAAGCTGTTAGACTCTAGCGCATGTATGTACTTAGCCGAAAGAAAACCATGCATGCTCCCTGACTTTTGAAAGCACGTTGATAAGTCAAATAGGGACTTGTCTATACACATCCCAATATCATCTAGGAACATGTTTGTACATCACCATGCATGTTCCTTGGCTTGTAAAAGTATGTTCGTAATTCAAATAGGGACCTAGCCATTGCTGGGAAAGTTTATGGACTTCAAAGCTTTTGCAGAGAAGCAATATGGCTCTTGGATAAAATGTTTGAGGACAGATGGAGGTGGTGAGTACACCTCACATGCTTTTGAGAATTTCTTGAGAAAGCATGGCATAAGAAGGTAGCTAACTTGTACGTACACACCTCAGCAAAAATGGTGTTGCTGATGAGAGGAAAAATAGAGTCATTTGATGTGGCTAGGGCAATGCTCAATGAAAAGAGCATGCCAGACTATTATTGGGCAGAAGCATATGCCACAGCGGTGTATGTACTTAATAAGAAACCCACAGTAGCCATACATGGAAGTACGCCAGAGATGCATCTTACAGGTTTTAGGCCAGACATTGGACACCTCAAAGTGTTTGATAGCATAGCTTATGTGCATGTGCCAAATGAGAGAAGGAAGAAGTTGGATCCTAAGGTAGAAAAGTGCATTTTTGTTGGATATGCACAGGATCGCAAGGCATATAAATGTTACAATCCACAAACTAGGCAAGTGGTTATCTCACGGGATGTGGTGTTTGATAAACTTGCTAGTTGGTACAAAGCAAAGGATGAGGGTGTCATTGATTTCATTGATGCTAATGTGCATGTGAACTGCCACAAGCAAGTTCTATTTCTATGTCTGGGCCAGTAGAGTCTGAGAGTAGCACTATACATCCATGGTCAGGACGCTTGAGACATGAGAGTGTATATATGACCTATTTGGTGAAGCATGTGGAACCTACATGCTATATAGAAGCTATTGGGAAGCATGTATGGGAGAAGGCAATGGATGTTGAGATAGATGCATTGGTCCATAATAATGAAACTTGGGATTTGGTTGCCTTACCACAAGGCAAAAATGTCATTGGTTGCAAATGGGTTTATAAGGTGAAATGCAAATCAGATGGTTCCTTTGAGCGCCATAAAGCGCGGTTGCTAGCTAAGGGTTATGCACAAACCCAAGGCTTGGACTATGATGAAACATTTAGTCCAGTTGCAAAGATGGGAACAGTGAGAGCAGTCATTGCTATGGCTGCAGCAAATGGTTGGAGAATGCATCAAATGGATGTGAAAAATGCATTTCTAAATGGTGATTTACAAGAGAAAGTTTATATGGCATAGCCAGAAGGATATGTACACCCGAGGTACCCCACTCTGGATTTCAGGTTTCTTCAAGCAGATTCTTCACTCTATGTGAAGAAAAAAGATCATGGGATTGTCTTGCTTGTCATCTATGTAGATGACTTGATTGTCATAGGAGATCATGCTACAGATGTTATGCATGTCAAGAAGGCATTGAGTGGGCAGTTTGATATGAAAGACGGGTGAATTTAGATATTTTCTTGGGATTGAAGTGATCAAAGACCATGTAGGGACATGGTTAGAGCAATGCCAATATGCATTGGATATGTTGGCAAAATATGGGATGACAGGGTGTAAGCCAATGAGTACACCTTTGGAGTAGAATGTGAAGCTGCGGGCTGATTTTGGTGAAGAGTTGGATGATCCATCTATGTATAAAAAGATGGTTGGTAGTCTTATTTACATGACTATCACACGACTGATCGGATCTCAGTTATGCTGTGGAGCTAGTAAGCCAATTTATGCAAAGCCCCAGAAAACCTCATTTGGATGCAGTGAGACGCATTGTGTGCTATGTAAAGACCATTGCACATTATGGTCTTCTTTATGATCATAGTAAAGGCTTGGATGTACATGGCTACATAGACGTAGATTGGGCAGGTAGCTCGTATGATAGGAGGTCTACTAGTGGTTATGCCTTTACATTTGGAAGTACAGTGGTGAGTTGGAGCAATAAGAAGCAACCTATTGTTGCTTTATCTAGTACAGAGGCTAAACACAGCCATTGCTACATGTGAAGGAGTATGGTTAAAGAGTCTCTTGGCTGATTTGGGTGAGCCTATTGATGGCAAGGTTGTCATTCATTGTGACAACATGAGCAGCATACAGCCAAGAATCCAGTTTTTCATGTGCGGACCAAACATATAGAGATCCACTATCATTTTTTCAGAGAGAAAGTGTTGGATGGTACAGTGGATTACAGTATGTGAAGACTGAAGAGCAGGTGGCCGACATCTTTACAAAGCCACTTAGCAGGGAGAAGTTTGAGTACTTCCGTACTATGTTGGGAGTACATGGGATGAGCTTGAGGGGGAGTGTTGAGAGCTTTAATAGCCCAAGATCATCTACATCTTCATCTATGGCACTACATCATGAGCTTGAGAGGGGTTGTTGAGATTCAAGCTCGATGTCAGCTTGTGTCAGCTGCACTATGTGTTGGCACGTTAGATAGTAACATGTGTGACATAAATGACTGTGTCCAGCTGGTCATAGTGTGTGGACATTAGCTAGGGTTATTTGTGTGTGGACACAACACAAGTAGTGTGTTGTAGATTATGGATTATGGCTTTATGCATTGTGTGGAGATGGGATATGGCTTCTCTCTATTGTAATACATTAGGGTTTGCTCCTCTGTGTGTGTCTCCTCTCCCTCTACCTATTTTTTATCAGTTTTTAAGCCTTGTTTTTTCCAACCCCTTTGAAACCAGTTTATGGGTTGGAAGGGTTTATAACCACCACTGGTTGACAACCAGTTTATAAATTGAGAGTATGACAAATGGCAAAACTGGCTACCAACTTGTTGATAAGCGGTTTATAGATTGAGAGTATGACAAATGGCAATTGGTTGAAGACAAGTTTATAAGAGAAGGGGCACTTGAAAGGGTTCTAGACTATTGGTTTGAGTTTGCTGACAACCGGTTTATATGTTTGGAGCATGACAATAGGTTTTCAATCACTAGATTGTCACCCACTATAATAGCTTGGAAGCACTACAAATGGCTTTCAACCAGTTTCAAACCGGATGGCATATAGCAAGTGCTTAAAGGTGGTATTACCAGCATTGCTAATCAAATAAAACCAGTTAAAGAGTATAGGTTGCTGCCTTTGTTTTTAAGCATGGCATGACCAAGTGGTATCCTTAACACCATTTTTTTGGCTTCTTTGAGTATGGCCTAGCTACAACCAACTCCAATGCACTTGCCTTTGACACATACATAAGAGTAGAAAAATGCATGGTACACATGCTTTCAAGGTAATATAAACAAACGAATAACAGACTGGTCCGCTCCAAACTCGAGGCCACACCTTGGGAAACTTTTTGTCAATTAGCATACTATCCTCATGTAGAATAATATTTGGTGGTTGTGGAATGATCATCGTGCTAGAGTTCTCTAACTTCACACCCATCATGAAAGCTGTACTAGCACCTGCTTTCTCCACAGCATCATAGGCTTGTGGTCTAAGTCAGCCTATAAACACAGACAAAGAGACAATGAACATCGCATGGACTTTCTTCATATACAGAAAACAAATATACATACCTTTGCTTTTTCTAGAGCTTCTCTAATGACACAAAGTTTATCTTGAAGCTGTCCCTCTGCTTGTTCTTGTGCATCAGTGGGCATGTTATTTGATGGAGGCATTATGGTGTGGTATTCAATTGCACCTTCAATGCGATGCAAGCTGCACTTTGCCTCCTCTACCCTCATTGTCTCTGTACGAAGAGCCAACAATGGAGCTTCTTTGCTGCACTTGATCTTTAGTAAAATGTCATCCACCAATGTCTGCACCTGACCTGAGACCTCCACCTTTGCCTCATATAGGCTACCCTATGTGAAAAGATGCAGGGGGGAAGAGAGCTTGAGCTCTTGCAAGCACACACACACACTCACAAAACCCTAATAGAGAACACACAAGGTGAGAGGCTGAAAATCTTCTCCTTCTCTACTCAACACTCAACACACCATATACAAGAATAAGAGTACACACAATATGAAAGGTACTCAACCAAATACATACACGGGTTCTCTATAGTGTGAACCCGACTAAATGAGCTGGCGCTATAACTATGCCAGTCTCTAGAGTGGCTGTCACACAGCCTGTCATCCCACTGGCCGCATATCACCCAAGATCTCACCAACCATGCCAGTGGTGTAAGTGCGGGGCCTATCCCCCAGGCGGGTCATCAGTGTCCACCGCCTCACTAGAGCTCGATATCTCAACACTCCCCCTCGAGCTCAACTCCATCTCATGTACACCAAGCGAAGCCCTGAATCTGCGGAGCTTCTCTGTACCCAATGCTTTGGTGAAGATGTCAGCTACCTGATCCTCTGTGCTGACATAAACAAGATCAAGGTCTCCTGCCAAGATCTTCTCTCTGACGAAGTGGTAGTGGACCTCTATGTGCTTCGTACGAGCATGAAAGACTGGGTTCCTGGCCAACTGTATACTACTAATGTTGTCACAGAAAATGACAACTTGTCTATCCACTGATAGACCCAAATCTGCAAGTAGCTTTCTCAACCAAGCTACCTCACATGCTGCCATAGCAGCTCCTCTGTACTCGGCCTCTGTACTCGATAGAGCAACCGTAGGCTGTTTCTTGCTGCTCCAAGTCACAGCAGCACTCCCCAAAGAAAACATGAATCCACTGGTAGATCTTCTGTCTGAGATACTACCAGCCCAATCAGCATCTGTGTACCCATGTACACATATCTCTGTCCCAGTCTCATAGAATAGTCCACACTGTAAAGTAGACTTCACATACCTCAGTATGCGTCTCACAGCATCCAAATGCGGTTTTCGTGGAACCTGCATAAACTGACTCACCAACCCAACAGCATAGCTCAAATCTGGTCTGGTGATCGTCATGTAGATCAAACTTCCTACTATGCTCCTGTACATAGTAGGATCCTCCAAGATCTCTCCTGAATCTGCACTCAACTTGCCATTCTGATCTAATGGCACAGAAATAGGCTTACAGCCTGTCATACCATACTTGGACAACATGTCCAAGCCATACTGTCTCTGCAGTAATCCAGTACCATGTGGTGACCTAATCACCTCAATGCCCAAGAAATATCTGAGCTCCCCCAGATCCTTCATCTCAAACTTCTGTCTAAGCAGGATCTTTACATCAAAGATCTCTGCATCATGGTCCCCCGTAATGATCAAGTCATCTACATAGATGACAACAAGCACAACCCCTCTATCACCATGTCTCACATACAATGAGAAATCTGCATTGGCTACATGAAAGCCAATAGTGACAAGATATTCAGAAATCTTGTCAGACCATGCTCTTGGTGCTTGATTTAAGCCATACAAGGCTTTCTTCAACCTGCAAACATGCTCGGGGTGATCCACATCCTCATAACCAGGTGGCTGCAACATATACACCTCTTCTTGCAAATCCCCATGCAAGAATGCATTCTTTACATCCATCTGATGTAAAGACCATTGCTTTGACGCAGCCACTGCTATCACAACTCTCACCGTTGCCATCTTGGCAACTGGGCTGAAAGTTTCCTCATAATCAATCCCATATGTCTGTGCATATCCTTTGGCTACCAATCTAGCCTTGTACCTGTTTATGCTTCCATCACTGTTATGTTTAACTTTGTACACCCACTTGCATCCAATGGCTTTCTTGCCTTCTGGCAATTGCACTAAATCCCAAGTTTCATTTCCATATAGTGCATCCATCTCCTCATCCATAGCTTTCTCCCAACACACATTTCCAATAGCCTCATCAATGCATGTGGGCTCAACAACCTGCACAACCTTTGCCATATATGCATAGTGATGTGCCACATAACCATCATAGGTAAATCTCTGCACAGGATTTCTCACTCTCCCAGATCTTCGCAGCTTCTCATTCATGGCTTCCATAGCCTTCTTTACACCAGGTGTTCTCATAGCTGGGATCCCAAGCTCCTCATCAAGGCTCATATCTGAGCCACTAGACTCTCCATCAACATGAGAATGCCCTGCAGAAATGTCAGGCATACCAAGGGGCTCAACCACTTTCTCTTTTCCTTTACGTGATGTAGTAATCACATTTGCAGGGCTGGTATTATGACGCAGCCTGCCACTCCATGGTCTATCAACAGACCCACTAGATGAGGACTCTCCTGGTCCACTCAAAGACTGTGATTGCTGACCTGCATTCTGTGCAACCACACTTCCACTCAAATCAGCCCCAACAGCTTCTTTTCCAGCAGCATACCAGCTGCTCATCTCATCAAATACAACATCCCTGCTTACCCTCAACTCACGTGTAGCAGGGTTATAACACCTGTATCCCTTTTGCTCAAGGGAATATCCAATAAACACACATTTTTCAGCTTTCGGATCCAGCTTAGTTCTCAGCTCATCTGGCACATGCACATATGCAATGCATCCAAAGACTTTCAGATGAGATAAATCTGGTTTTCTGCCAGTAAACCTCTCCTCTGGAGTTACATCATGTATGGCTGCAGTTGGAGTCCTGTTCATGATGTATACTGCTGTAGAAACAGCCTCAGCCCAATAGCTATGCGGCATATTTTTCTCTTCCATCAATGCCCGCGCAATCTCAGCAATGTGCCTGTTTTTCCGCTCAGCAACTCCATTTTGCTGCGGAGTGTATCTGCATGTATACTGTCTCCGAATTCCATTCTTCTTCAAAAATTCAGAGAACTCATTGGAGAAGTATTCTCCCCCTCCATCTGACCTTAGGCACTTGACATATTTTCCTGTTTGCTTTTCAACCAAAACTCTGAAATTCTGAAAGTGAGTGAAAACCTCACTCTTCTCCTTCATGAAATATACCCACACTTTCCTTGTGTGGTCATCAATGAAAGTGACATAGTACCTGCAGCCTCCCATAGACACGGTCTTCGTAGGACCCCATACATCTGAATGCACAACATCTAGTGCATTTCTGCTCACATATCTGTTACGTGGAAACACATGCTTTGTTTGCTTCCCAAATTGGCATGCTTCACAGATTTTATGCATACCTTCCACTTTAAATTTTGGCAGCCCTGTCACAATTCCTTTTGTCTGCATAGACTTCAATCTCTGCACATTCACATGACCAATCCTTTTATGCCATATGTCTGTGTCTGCAACAACTCCTGAACCATTTGCAAACATTGCAGCACTCATTTCAGGCATGTCTACATCCAACGTAAACATTCTGCCCACTCTGTTGCCTTTTGCAACCAACCTGCACTTGTCTTTAAAGTCTTCGACATAACACCCATCAGGGTTAAACCGAACCTGCAAACCCTGCTCAATCATCTGGCCAACTGAAACCAGATTCTTTGTTATGTTCGGTACATGAAGTACATCTGCAAGGTACTTCACTTTGCCATCCTGCATAGATAATGGCACATCTCCAACGTGGGCAATTGGATGAGCAGTGTCATCCCCTGTTTCCACAAAACCTGGTCTTTCCGGGTTCTTCATCTCCTTGAACCACTCCCCATGACTCGTCATGTGGTTCGAAGCGCCTGAATCCACATACCATACATTATCTTTTTGTGCTGCATCAACATTTTCAGACATGGCATTCACAACATGCTGCATAACAAACAACCTTTCATTATCCTCATTATTTCTGCTTGAGGATGCATAGTTGTTTTGCTGCACTTTCCCATTTTGCATGTCAGCCTGCTTCTTATAACATTCTGACTGCACATGTCCAGGCTTACCACAATAATAGCATTCACGTGCATCATTATATTGCCTTTGCCAATTTCCACGGCCTCTTTGACTCCCCCTGCCTCTGAATTTGCCTCTTCCACCTGCGTGTTGTTGTTGTTGTTGATTCTGGGACTGTTGTTGTTGCTGCTGCTGCTGGCCATAATTCTGATTACCTGTTCGGCCACCTCCTTGACCGCGTCCACGGCCTCCTCTACCTCGTCCTCTTCCTGAACTCGTGTAGAAGGCCTGTTGCTCTGAACTGTTTTTGCTTTGTGAAGTCTGTTGGTCTTCACCCAAGTTCTTCTCTTCGATAATCAGCATAGACACCAAATCTGTAAAGTTGGGAATGTTTTCCCGAGTTTGAATAGACGTCTTAAACGCCTTGTATTGTGGCCCGAGACCACGTAGACAGACTTCCACCTTGTCATCATCATCTACTGATACACCAATAGATGCAAGGGATTCCACAATACCCTTTATCTTCAGCGCATAGTCATTCACAGACATGCTCTTTTTCTCCACAGTATGAAGTTCATTCTTCAACTGTATCTTACGTGCCTTGGTGTTTGTTTCATAAAGCTTTACCAAGGTGTCCCACGCCTCCTTGGGAGACTTGGCATCCTGAATGTGCCCAATCATGGTGTCCTGTATACTAATGGAAAGCCAATACATAACCTTCCTGGCTCCTTGGTTCCAGTCTTTAAACTCTTTCACATCTGCAGCAGTCGGATTTATATCCGGTATCTCCGGTGCCTCTTCATGCTCACCTTCTATGTAGTCCCAATAACCTTTTCCCATCAGGAAATTTGTCAACCTAAACCTCCAGGCATGGAAGTTATTCTTATCCAGCTTCTCAGCCACAATCTGTGTTATGCCATCATTAGACATCTTGCCAAACACACAATTTTACCAGAACCTGCACTCTGGTTTTTCTGCACAAATGCTGTATTTTCTGCACAGCGGTACTGCAGTACTCTCAAATGTCACAACCAGTGACTTCAATGCACATACATACACCCAATGGCAACTGTAGACCTCTTTGCAGCACCCACAGTGTCTGCACAGTCAATCTGTCTTCCTGCAGTTCTTAAAACAGAGTTCTGCAGAGAATCGATGACTTACCCGCAGTGCTCGAAATCGCCTGCTTTCTGAAAAACGGAGGTCCAGACGCGCCCGAAACGCGTTTTCGGCCCGGAAAATACAGTCCGAAGGACTACATAGTTGCCCTGTAGCTTCACTCCCGCGAAGAAAGCTCCTCAATCGGAGATCGTTTGCCGGTGCCTCCCGTAGAGCTCCCGACAAGGGTGTAGTCACCAACACAATAGGGAAGAGTAGTTGAAGCTCTTACCCTCGTACCGCTTCCTGTGGTTCTCTTGCTTGCAGCTCAGCCCTTAGCACGAACCAGGCTCTGATACCATGAAAAGATGCAGGGGGGAAGAGAGCTTGAGCTCTTGCAAGCACACACACACACTCACAAAACCCTAATAGAGAACACACAAGGTGAGAGGCTGAAAATCTTCTCCTTCTCTACTCAACACTCAACACACCATATACAAGAATAAGAGTACACACAATATGAAAGGTACTCAACCAAATACATACACGGGTTCTCTATAGTGTGAACCCGACTAAATGAGCTGGCGCTATAACTATGCCAGTCTCTAGAGTGGCTGTCACACAGCCTGTCATCCCACTGGCCGCATATCACCCAAGATCTCACCAACCATGCCAGTGGTGTAAGTGCGGGGCCTATCCCCCAGGCGGGTCATCAGTGTCCACCGCCTCACTAGAGCTCGATATCTCAACACTATGCCTACAGAGTGCATGCGTCCTGAGATAGTGTTACACCATAGCTCATAGACGACATCGACTGTACAACTGCCTCGCACATCCACACTGAGTTTTTTTTTTTGTGTAATCTACACGTGTCTTCTTAACAACCTTCTTAGCAAATACGGCCCAATTCATAGCACCGGTTTTTGCAGACTTGGTAGACGTAGCCTTGGGAAAATTGAAGGCCCATAGAACAGTTTGAGGGTGTAGTTTGGTAAAAATTTTTATATAATGTATACAAGGGTACGTAGTAATCCTGCTTTGTCGTTCGCAACATCACCTTCTTGTCTTTCTCAGGGAGCTTTGAAAACACTCTTAGCCAATGCTTTAGTGGCACCTCATTAGGAGTCAGATGCCTGGAATCCTCCCCTCAAGATTGAGACCATACACTTTGAAAAAATCCTCTTCAGTCCTACAAAATTCTTTAAATGGCTCTATCTCTAACCTTGGGTGGTGAAACTTGGTGGGTGCCCACTTTTGGCATGCAGAAAACATTGGTTAGATGCAAACACACTCCCTTTGTCTCTTATATATTGAGCTCAAGACCACCAACATCTATGGAGCTCGATTAGCAAGTTGGTGAGTGATGAGAGAGAGAGAGAGAGAGAGAAAGAGACAGAGAGAGAGAGAGGGGCCACCTTTGTGTCTTCGCCCTGCCCTTCGAGTTAGCTATCACCAAAGACGCATACATGTTCTCAAGCCACTAGCCGCTATCAATGGGGGAGAGGAAGAGGGAAGACATCTGTTGACTCTAAGTTTTTTGAATGAGACTGTGCACGTAGAGAATGCATACAAAAAATAATAATTGCCCCGCCACTTTCAGTTATCCCCCCCTCTATCTTTTCACTTATGTACATTTTCTTTTCTTATTTTTAAAATATTTTCATTTTTTTTCCAATTCAAAGTTCATTTCCAAGTTGCAAACCACAACCCAAAAACCGTTATTTCTACTGGTCCAAATTGTACTACCTTACCATGCATCCACCCCTTAAGATCCCCTCCAAGATGCCAATCAATGTCAAAGCTCCCTAAACCATCAACATCCAGCTTCTCACCCCCTATTTGTGACTTTATCACATCACTAACCCAAGGCAAACTCTCAAAGACCCATGATAGCACCTCTTGTGTCTCCTTTTGGGAACCTCAAATGCTCCTAACCACCATATATCTTTCTCTGATTAAACATTGAACGATGGTTTAGTGTGTGCAATATTGTCGTTCCCTTGCTCTTGAAAATCAATTATGATCTCTCCCTCATCATCGGGCCCTTCTGCAAACAGTGGTAGAGTAGATGGAGATTTAAAGGTTGCCGCCACCATAGCATGGTTCATGAGTGTGACACTCATTCTCTCTTGCCTTCTTCCCTTCACAATTTGGCACTCATCCAACTTCAGCATGCAGGAGACCTTGGAACCTATAAAACATGGAAAAATCAAACAAAATTTTAAGTCATTCCCTGTATAAATGAGCACAGACCTAATGTGCTCAAGGCTACTTATGTTACTTACATCCAGAAGGCAACCCATGGAACAATATCATTGCCTTTTGTAGCTTTTGCATTTCAACAAAAATATTATTGAACTCATTGAATTCTAAGGAAACATTACCATCTGCAGTCTTCTTCTTTCCCCATGCTGCAATGGTAAGTGTATCGTTGATGTGGTAGAAATCCCCAATCCTTCATTTTACATCTTCATTGCTCACTCCCTTTGCTAGACGAACCCTCTTTGGTGGCAGGAAAAGGTTGTGCGTGATACCTTTCTTATGAAGGGTGTCTCCTAGCAATTGATGAAGAGCTTTATAGCCCTTCGTGCTAATGCCTATCTCATCGCATGCATTTGCAACATCAACATTGTGCTGATACTTTGGAAAACCTCTTGTATTGTAAGATTCCTCCTCGGGCTGAATATTGATTAAACCTCTACTTCAATCCCTTGTAATCATTCTATGTTTCTGAATGCAAGAAAATATTATTTTTTCTTGTTTTGCCTAGTGAGATAAAAATTTCTAGAGAGTGGTAAATCAATATTGGGATATTTTTGGATAAATAAATTCTACAAATATCAAAAAAATGTTTCCTTGAAACAAAAAATCAAAATAGATTTTCCAAGGTACAATTGGAATTAATAAAAATTGATTTAGAAGACCTTAGCCTGAGGGTCAAGATTTTTGAAAAAAAATTGATTATGGTCCAATTAAGGTTCCTATGGACCAATAAGATTAATCCAAGTGTTGGGACAAGATAAATCCAAAGAATAAAAGAAGACACCCAAAAATGAGTAAATGCCCTTATAAGATGAAGAGTTGACTAAGTACTAGGTTTATTAGTTAAAAATTTTGAAGTAAAAATGAGATATTTTGGAGTAATCATTCTTTTTTGACACATGGGTAAGGAAAAGGAGGCCCTTCAAGGAGGCGCCTATTTCACATGTGTGTATGAGTTTTAAACTAAAAAATAATAGGATTTTTTCGCTCCTCTCTCCTAAATCAAACCAAATAAAAAAGGGAGCCAAACTAGTCCAAGTTCAGCCAAACTGAAGCTGGAAAATTCTAGAACTCAATTGGACTCGGTTAGTGGCCTCCCGTACCTATAAATAGACCCTCATTCTTTTGTATTCTCATCTGTGAACTAAACTATGCCGGTATTACTCTAAGTTAAGCTTATTTTCTATTATCCTCTACAAATTGAAGAGATTGGAGCTTCTCTCTCTCTTCAATCTTTCTTGGAGACTCCAACAACATACCAAACCAATTGATTGGTTGGGGGCCTCTACTGTGATCAAAGAATCAAGTAATTTAGAAGGTAAAGTGTGGATTATTGTCTTCTTTTTCTTAAATCTCCAAATGTTTCTCTTCTCAACCCCTCCCAAGCTTGAGAAGCATTAATTTGAATGGCTTTTGAATACTATTGAAGTTCTTTAATGTATTGTAATGAAGAAACACATAAATTTCCATTTATGCTTAATTTATAGTGGTTTTTAAGCATTTCTCTCTTCCCCCAAAGAATGGTCATTCCTATTCCTATTCTAAATTCAAATGAAGATTCTCATGAAGCATTTCTCTAATCTAAAAATAATTTCTATGCTTGTCTAATTGGAGGCCAAAATAATGGCTTCTTAATACGTTTATGCTATCTAATTTATGGTAAAATTAAGAATGAATCCATAATTGGATAATCATCCAATTAGTTGTTATTCTAATCACATGAATAATTCTAAACTTTATTCTTTCAAATTTATTGAGAATTATCAGTAATAGCAACGGAGATATGGCAAGATTTTTGAAAAATAAGCACATAAATAATTTTCATTTATATTATGAAAAGAGGACTTCCTAGGTATGCTCAGATAGCGTCCCCTTTGACTAACCTTCTCAAGAAAAGTACACTTTTTCAGTGGATTGCAATGTGTCAGAGTGCCTTTGACAAGCTAAAGACAGCCTTAGTAACCAACCCTGTTCTTAAATTGCTAGATTTTACCAAACACTTTGAGGTAGTTCAGTGATGCCAGTGGATTTGCCTTAGGCGGTGCTCTAATGTAGGAAGGTCATGCAGTGGCCTATGAATCTAGAAAACTCAAAACACATGAGAGGAATTATGCCGTCCATGACTTGGAGTTACTCTCAATAGTGTATGCTCTGAAGTTGTGGAGATATTATCTTTTGGGACAAAGGTTCACCTTGATTTTGACAGATCATCAAAGTCTGAAGTGGATCTTCACCCCAAGGGATCTCAACATGCGTCAAAGAAGATGGATGCAGACCCTGCAGGAATTTGATTTTGAAATAAAGTATCGATCGGGGAAAGAAAATGTGGTTGCAGATGCGCTCAGCAAAAAAGCCTCCTTGCTTTTGCAATACCAGTTGTGTCAAATCCATTGATCAATGAAGAAAAGGATAAAATCTTGCAGGACAAATTCTTTGCCCCTATTGCTACCCTTCTTCTGATGCAGGAAAGCAAGACTCCTTAAGAAATGAGTCAAGTTCTTGGATACAAACTGGATGAAGGATGCATGTATTATAATAGTCGGCTATGTATCCCCAATGATGAGGGAATAAAGGGAAGAATTGTGAGAGAAGCCCATGATAGCCTGATAGCTGGACATCCCAGGTTTATAAAAACCTATATGTCTGTGAAGAAAAGCCTCTTCTGGCCAGGACTAAAAAAGGATGTACTTGATCATGTGCGGAAATGCTTGATGTGCCAAAGAGTCAAGAAAGAGAGAGTCAAGATGCCAGGAAAACTGCAGCCTCTAGACATTCCACAGATGAAGTGGGAATGCATCAGTATGGACTTTGTCTAGATTACCTTCAGTGCAATCAGGTTACAACTCCATTTTTGTAGTAGTTGACAGGCTGACCAAAGTTGCCCATCTAATTCCAGTGAAAGAAATATACTTTACAGTGGATGTTGCCAGAGTTTTCCTTAAGGAGATCTTCAGATTGCATGGTTTACCCAGGAGGATAGTAAGTGACCGAGATCCCAAATTCACATCAAATTCTGGACTGCATTCTTTGAAGTAGTAGGAACTTTCTTAGATCTCAGCACAGCCTATCACCCCGAAACAGATGGCCAGACGAAAAGGGTCAATGAAGTAATTAAAGATATCCTTCGGTCATGCCAGCAGGGAACCCAAGAAGTGGTTAAGTCATCTGCATTTGGTCGAATTCACTTATAATGCTTCTTATCATCGAAGCATTGGGATGAGTCCTTTCAAAGCTTTGTATGGACAAGATTGCCTTACACCATTGACTTGGTCTGATCCATTGATCATGTAAGATCCCTGACCCCACTGCACAACAAATTTGGGGGTGCTAGCAGCGGAAGTAGCACTTCTTGCATGGGGCAGGGTCCCACACTCGGGGCCTCACCCACGGAAATCTAGACAAGAGACTAATCCATTGGTTCTTCCAAAACCAAACTTGGAAAAAACTTCCCTTGCCCGGAAAGCACGGGCGATTCCTCCAGGATAACTTTTCTCTAACGTAGTCAGAAGCCTGAACTAATTGAACTGATCTGACCAAACCCATAAGTCCCATAATCAGATTAGGGAAAAGATTGTACTTGGATCATAGAGACCATTGCTTTTTTTCTCATTGAGAGGCAGAGCCGTTGATTCTTTTCCATAGAACAATTTTATCCAGGATTTACCTCATCTATCATACTATACAGAAATTGAGTCTCGATTTACGAATCCATCAGTCCAACCTAACCCCATCTATCGTACTATACAAAAATTGAGTCTCGATTTACGGATCCATCAGTCCCATGGGTTAGCCAACCACCCAACCACTGTAGTGATGGGATCCAATTAGGATTTTGGTTAGGTTTTGTCCTAGGTACCAGGGAAAAGAGTTCCAGGCCCCCTAGCCGGATATTCATGCAAACATAAAACTAGTCACACCACTTACACACCCAATATGAACTTGCCTTTTTCACACATTCAACAATCTTTAAAACAATCATTTAATGAAACCATAGTGTTACTGATCATAATCCTCTAATTATCCAGTTGAATCCTAATTTCCAATTCCTTCATTCATCGGTGTACCTATGGCATCATTGGCAACCAGAACGCTAACCACTTGTTCACTCAGGGGCCTTTTCAATAGTTCCTAGCTCATAGTACCTTGCAAGATTCCTCCCCAGCCTCTCAAGATGTCCAGCATCTTCCCCTATAATCAAATCCCTCATCAGAAATATAAAAGATCTTGTTTCTACCTGTTTTAGCCTAGAGAGAGAAAATGGTCTAGAGAGAGGTTATTCAGATTTTGAATATTTTTGGATGGAAAAATATCTTTTCTTATTAAAATAAGTTTCCTCAAAACAAAAGTTCAAAAAGATTTTTAGAAGGTGCATTAGAAATCAAGTATAATCTGTTCAAGAGGCCTTATCCTAGGGGTCCAGATTTTCGAAAAAAATTTAAATTAAGGTTTAGAGGGGCCAATCAGATTCATCCAAATGTGTGGAGAAGATAAATAGAAGAAAAAAAGAAAATCCCCCCAAAATGAGTAAATACTCACATAAGATGAAGAGTGGACTAAGGACCAAAAAAATAGATTTTTGACACCTCACAATGGGAATTCCCTTTCATGAAGGAGGCACCTACTTCACATGTGTGGTGGAGTTTAAAATTATCAAAAATTGAGATATTTCATCTCTCCTCTCTCCTAATTCAAGTCTAGTTCCAAAAAGTAAGCTAAAATGACCTAAAAATGGTTAAAATTTGAGGAAACTGATCTGGAAAATTCTAGAATCAGTTTGCTTGGTTAGAGGGGTCAGGGGAAATCCCATCCTTTGACACTATTAATCCCAAGTATTCAACCTGGTCAACAGAGAAGGAACACTTGCTCTTCTTTGCAAAGAGTTGGTGTTTCCTTAGGATTTCCAGGACTTTACGCACATGATCATGGTCTGCAGCATTCTTTGAGTATACTAAGATATCGTCAAAGAAGACAAGAACAAAATCATCCAAGTATTCTCTGAGAATATCTTGCATAAGACGATTGAATGTTGTCGGGGCATTAGTCAATCCAAATGGCATGACTGTGAACTCATAATGCCCATAGCGAGTATTGAATGCTGTCTTTGGGATATCCTACTCCTTGATTATGATCTGGTAGTAACCGGATTTGAGATCTATCTTTGTGAACATTTGGGTTCCACTTAACTGATCCAGAAGTTCATCAATCCTAGGAATAGGATACTTATTCTTAATTGTTAATTGATTCAATCCTCTATAGTCAATACTACAGAGTCTTAACGTTCCATCTTTCTTCTTTTGAAAGAGAACAGGTGCATCCCAAGCTGAGACATTGGGTATGACGAATCCTTGCTCTAATAGTTGTCTTAACTATTCCTTAAGTTCTATGGCTTCAGGGAGGACTAGCATTTTGTATGCATGCTGGGCTACTGGTGGCTGAGCTCTGGGGTTAATTTGATCTCATGATCTACTTCACGAGACGGAGGCATCTCAGTCAGCTCTTCAGGAAATACATCTGCATACTCACTTAACCACTCTGGTTCTTTAGCCTTGCATTTTATGTCTACTGGATTCATTTTAATGACATACACAGCTTGCTTCTTTCTAAGCCCTTTTAATAATTTGGAAGCCTTGACTAATTGTAGCACTGGGGATCCAAAAATTCCAATTCCTTGAACTTTATTCCTGTGAACGTCAAGGAAAGAGATGGTTCCTTTGTGACAATGAATGACATACACAGCTTGCTTCTTTCTAAGCCCTGTTAATAATTTGGAAGCCTTGACTAATTGCAGCACTGGGGATCCAGAAATTCCAATTCCTTGAACTTTATTCATGTGAACGTCAAGGAAAGAGATGGTTCCTTTGTGACAATGAATGTCAGCCTGATTCTTTTGGAGCCAATCCATTCCAAGGATTCCATCATAAATTCCTAGGGTAGGACTCTGAACTGGCACTCTATTACATTCCCATCTAGGCTAAACTGAATAAGGTCAGTCTCAAGGTGAGTGAAAAGAATCTTCCCACCACTGGCTAATTCCACTTGCATAGGTTTCCCTGATTTTTGATTTAGGACTAATTTACGTAGACATCCTGGGGAAATAAAAGAATGAGTACTGCCTGAATCAATCAAAAGCTTGAATTTCTTTCCCTGGTACTCTACTGGAGTCTGGAGGACTGAGAGTTGATGGTTATTCCCCTGATGCTCAATTGCTGCATAGATCTGTCCTTTCTCTTCCTCCACTTCCTCAGCTATGGTGACTGCTCTGGCTCTGCTTCTGCAGACTAAGGTGGAACTCTCTCTCTTTGGTTATTCCAATTCTAGGAGGGAGTTTGGAAACTGCTTTGCATAGAGGCTGCAGGTGGAGCTGGCACTCTTCTTGGGTTACCCTGATTCTGGTGCGGGAGACCTTGATTGGACTGATATGAAGGAGTCTGTCTCGGAACTCTGGGACCCTGGCTTCCTTGTCCCACAGAAGGAGATGGGCAATCCTTGAGCTGGTGCCCAAGTCCCTGACATCCAAAGCATCTGTTCTCGCTTTGAAGCTCTTCCCTTTGCATTCTGGAGAGAGCTGGAGTTCCGGAGAATGTACTTCGGGGAAAAGGTCTTCCTTCATTTTTGAAGCTTCCTGTCTCCACATTTTGGTAAGGACCTTGGTGTCTCTTTGGAGGCAGAAAGTTGGAAGAACTTCCCGGAGTCTGAAATCTCTTGAAGGATGAGGGAGCTGGCTTTGGTGGGACTTTTACGATGAAGGCTTTGGCATAGTCCTTCGCCATTCTGACAGCTTCAGCCATGGACATTGGCTGCGGCATTCTTGACCAGTGTGTCCAAGGGTTCGTTCATTCCTTGAATGAGCCTAGCCATGAGTTGCTCTTCATCTAGAGGTGGTGAATATTTAAGTAGAAGAGCGAAGGCCTGGAGATATTCTTTGATGGTTTTGCTCCCCTCCTTCAGCTCTAAGAATTCATTCATTTTGGTTTCCAAAAATCCAGGGGGACAAAATCTCTTCCTTAAATAAGTTTTAAGGTCGTTCCAGGAGTGAGTATTTCTATCCAAACAGTTGGTGTCACAATGGTTCCTCCATGCCACCCTGGCTGTTTCCACTATTTTTAGCCTGGCAAGAGCCATTTTGCTCCGCTCATTGTAGCCTGTGACATCAAAATATTCTTCCATGGCTTCCACCCGTTTCTCCACAGCCTCGCCCAGGCTCTCTCCTTCTCCTTTGAAGGGTCCTAGGCTCTGAGTTCTATGAAGAGCCTTGCAAACGTCAGGGTCAAGCTCATCATCTTTAGAGAGAGGGTCTGGTTAACGGCCAGGTTCTCCCCTTCTCCTTTGAAGGGTCCTGGCTGTGAGTTCTATGAAGAGCCTTGCAAACGTCAGGGTCAAGCTCATCATCTTTAGAGAGAGGGTCTGGTTGACGGCCACGGTTTCCTCATCTCATGATTTTGCCAAAAATGATATATTATTAATTTTTTTATTATTTTCAATATCGTCCACGAGATCCTAAGGCTTAAGAGGTTCCATGGTAAAAGAGGAATTCCCATGATAATTGGATTGCACTCATTAAAATGAGAAAAAGAAGGATTTCAAGTTTATTAAAAAAAATAGGTATTGATATTTTAGTTAAAAGAAGAATTCTTATATTTAAGAAAAGATGGATTTGAATTAAATTTTAGTGTCAAAAGATGGATTTGAATTAAATTTTAGTGTCAAAAGATGAATTTCAACCATAATTCTACCTAATGAATTAAGGTTGTGAAATTATGTGATAGAAGGAATATCTTTAGATATTTTAATTGGTAAAATCACTAGATTGATATTTACCCAAAATCTAGATGTTTAGTTGAAGGAAATCCTTATAGAACTAAACCGAATGAATTTGGTTAGACTACGTGAGGGACAGACAGTAAACCTAATTGTCCTTCTCTCGATCTGAATCAGACAAAAACTTCGTGATTGACCAATTCTAGCTACTAAATCCAAAGAATAGACTATTGAAACTAATCTAGTTTTTCCTTGACCAAACTCACCAAGAATCTAGTTGGACAAATGGATAAAATGATGGGTAGATTACCCTCATGAGAGATCAAGGATCCTCATTATGAAACTGGGAATTATGGAAAAAGGGTTTTTGGAACCGATCTCAAACTGGAATTTTACTTGCATTGGAACCTCTATTTTTTTCATTCAACGCCAGAATGCTAGAGGAAGCATCTAGCTTATGTTTTTCTAAGAGGAGGTTCGTTGTTGGAACAGCTGGCGGGGAGTCGTCAAGGGACGTTGCTCGCGGGCAGTAAAGCCTGTCGAGGTCTTGACCAACCTCGGTACGGTTAAAATGGTGCACTTCTGGTACGATGGGCGAGTACTGACGAAGCGGTTCCTGAGTGAAGTGCTAGGACACCTAAGGAGGATCCTAGAGGGTTTTGACCAGGCAATGCATGGGCTCGCGGTTGCTAGGACACCCATGCGTACGTCGAGGAAGATTTCGGATGGACAAAAAGGAAAGATTTTTGGGAACCAAATTTTGATACTAGATCTCGTTGGTTGGCCAGCTGGTCTTCAACGGAGAGTTCAGAGGATACATTTTTGTAATATAATGGACTCGAAATTTTGGAGAATGATGATTAGAAATATTATGATTTCTATTGAAGGAAATATTATGATTTCTATTATGATTGTTTTTAAAGCCAGTCAAATCTGTTATAAATGGAAATTTCATATTGGGTGTGTACGTGGTATGCCTACCTTGATTTTTGCATGAATCGCCGGCTAGGGGGCCTAGGAACTCTTTTCCTCGATATCCGGGCAAAAACCCAACCAAATTTTTATAAAAGAATCCCACCAATTCAGTGGTTGGGTGGTTGGCTAACCCATGGGCCCCAGAGTTGGATCGGAGGATTCCTAAGAAACAACTAGATACAATTAGTTATGTTATTTAGTTTTAAATCCTGAGAAGACCTTGTTCTATGGGAGGGGATCATCGGTTGTGCCGCGTAAATGAGGAAAAAAGCAGTGATTCCATGGACCAAGTGTAAGTCTCTTCTTGATCTGACCATGTGACTTCAGGTTTGGTAAGATCAGTTTATCTAGTAAAGACTTTGACTCGTTAGAGTAATTCCCCGTTAGAAGATTTTTCCCAATTGGCGAAATTTCCCGTGCCTTCTGGCGGGTGAGGGGAGTCTTTCGGGCCCGGGGCCACGCGGGCTAGCCTCTCATCCCGCACATCCACGGGCGAGGCCTCAAGTGTGTGGGCCCCACCGTGCACGGGAGGCGACGGCAGGAGCCCCGGAGCAGCAAGCGGGGGACCTCACAATTGGTATCAGAGCTTTGTTGAAAGCTAATAAGGATAAACGAATTCTTATTAGAAATTGATAATAAAAACTTAGAAAAAATATTTTTCATAATGTATTTTCATTCCGTAAGCTTCTTTAATGAAGAATTTTAATCAAAAAAATTATTATTTTTAGATGGAAGTTCCGTACTTATCTGGTATTCCCGACCTCACCCAGTCCACAAGACATGACTGCGTTCACCTTTGAGCATCTCATCTCTTCCACTGCAACTCGAATAAGCCGAGTCAAACTCGCACGCCATTTCGAGGATTTATATTTTCCTGACCCAGCGGAGAGACGACAGCATAAGTGGTTTGTAGGGCAGTATGTCCATGCCTCTTGCAACCGACGTGCAACGCTGAGGCAAAACCTCTCATTGGCCATGATTCTAATAAAGTTGAAAGTGGTACATGGTGTCATTCTATATCATTCAACGCCTCGGAATTTCACTCTCATGCCAAATCTACAGACTCCTTAGTCGCTTTATTCCTAAGGAGAAGATAATAGCTCCCTTGGTGGCAGTAAGTGAATGTTTGTATCAGGGCATGGCTATGCCCACCAGTACTACCATCTTATGCGTCTCCCAAGGAGATTTTGATTTCTGGAGCCGAGCTGATCTATGTACATATTGAAACTTTTATATAAATAAAGAAATGTTTTCTGGAGAAAAATTCCCTGCTGTATAAGTAATTGTTTCTGGAGACGATCTGATAAAGAAAAATCTGTTTTTGTTGAAGCTTAATAGTGTTTTATGCACTATTACTCTACTCCTCCCAAGAGCCAAGAACTGTGAATTTCTTAATAATTCACTAGTTTTTTACCATTCCCTTTTCTAAAGAATTGGTGGCCACTCTTGTTGCAAACAAGAGTAGATCCCTCAAACCATCAAGCCAAAGGAAAGCTCCCAGAATTTCATGTAAGTAAGAAATCTTACTTTTTCTTATTCTTTTAATGGTTTTCTAAATTGTTTGTTATCTTAAAATGATAAACAGATGCTATGCATTCTTGGAAAGGCTTTCCCCCTCTCATTCTTAAAATCAACCCTTCTTTATCCTAGTTAAGTGATCTGATTGTTGGAGTTAAACTTTTCATATTGTTTCTCTCTTAAAAGTGAAAATTGATTAGTTTAGAATGCTTTAAACCAATTGGGGATAATTCCTAAGTAGATTAAGGCTAGAAAATTTGAAAATGGTCAGCCATACAAAGAAGGTTATGGCGAAATTTTCTAAAAATTTGTGAAATAAATTTCATCTTTTATTAATCAAAAAGAGTAATCCCCATCGTTTGTGTATTCTAAAAGTGTCATTTTCATTCATGCATAGAAAGATGGATATTGATTAATTTTTTATTATAAAAGAATGATTTTTAATAGAATTAAATTCTATGCATAGAAAGATGCATATTGATTATTTTTTTATTATAAAAGAGTGATTTTTAATAGAATTAAATTCTATGCATAGAAAGATGCATATTGATTATTTTATTATAAAAGAGTGATTTTTAATAGAATTAAATTCTATGCATAGAAAGATGCATATTGATTATTTTTTTATTATAAAAGAGTGATTTTTAATAGAATTAAATTCTATGCATAGAAAGATGCATATTGATTATTTTATTATAAAAGAGTTATTTTTTATAGAATTAAATTCTATGCATAGAAAGATGCATATTGATTATTTTTTTATTATAAAAGAGTGATTTTTAATAGAATTAAATTCTATGCATAGAAAGATGCATATTGATTATTATTTTTATTATAAAAGAGTGATTTTCAATAGAATTAAATTCTATGCATAGAAAGATGCATATTGATTATTTTTTTATTATAAAAGAGTGATTTTTAATAGAGTTAAATTCTATGCATAGAAAGATGCATATTGATTTTTTTTTTATAAAAGAGTGATTATTAATAGAATTAAATTCTATGCATAGAAAGATGCATATTGACTAATTTTTTATTATAAAAGAGTGATTTTTAATAGAATTAAATTCTATGCATAGAAAGATGCATATTGATTATTATTTTTATTATAAAAGAGTGATTTTTAATAGAAATAAATTCTATGCATAGAAAGATGCGTATTGATTATTTTTTATTATAGAAGAGTGATTTTTAATAGAATTAAATTCTATGCATAGAAAGATGCATATTGATTATTTTTTTATTATAGAAGAGTGATTTTTAATAGAATTAAATTCTATGCATAGAAAGATGCATATTGATTATTTTTTTATTATAGAAGAGTGATTTTTAATAGAATTAAATTCTATGCATAGAAAGATGCATATTGATTATTATTATTTTTATAAAAGAGTGATTTTTAATAGAATTAAATTCTATGCCCTAAGCCTTGTCCAATGACAAATTACCGGTGGATCCCCAAGCCTCTGCTTCAAGCACAAAACTACTATCAAGGCAATCGCCAAATTTGGGTCCCAAAATCACCAAGATACCCCCTTCCTACTACTCTTGTCATTTAGCAATTACCAACATTCCAATGGAAGCCTAAAGTGGCCTTTGCCACTAAGAATGCATAGGAAAAAGGGAAACAAAAAATTCAAGAAGCACCCTTCCCCCTCCAACAGAAGCCCATGGTCCCTAACTTTGATATACCCTTGACTTTGGCTATTCCCCCACTGTTATATGCACATTATGTGTGCATATACTAGGAGGCTAACCCACATTAGCCTTGTGAGCATGGGAGCATGGGAGCATGGGAACAAGCTCTAGTGGAGAATGGATTAGGACTAACCTTAAGGGTTAAGGTTAGGGTCAGGCATCCAAGGGTCACACATGGGAAATGAAGAGTCAAGAGTCACTTGAGGGCCCTCCTATATATAATAGGGGCATGGGGCACACTCAAGGGAGGCTTGGGGGCTTGGAGGCTTAGGTTATGGTCTCTTGTGTAGAGGATCATATCTACTCACCTACCATTTCACACTATAGCTACATGCTATTGGATTGGAGTTATACCTCTTGATGGGGTATGGGACATCAAGGTAAAGGTATGATGTATTTCATTATATTTCATGTGTGCATCCCTTGGGATCGGGGGTGGTCGGGTGGATGAGTTTATGCCTAATTTATGCATGTTTATGCATAACAATTATCTAGAGAGATCTTAGGGTTTTAACACCAACCCCTGATTACTCGGCTCCCTTAGTGTACTCCCACTCAACCCTTGGCCTTCCCACCCTCAACTGCTCCCTCCTTGAAAGCCTCTCAACTCACAAGGGATATACCAACCTTGCCAGGGATATACCAACCTTGCCACCACTAAATTGTAGCCATCTTCTCACTTTGGCAAAGTGGGCACAGAATTAGTAAAAAACCTGCAATGGGGTGCTGGCTACATATCCCAGGGGTATAAAACCTATTTGCAGGGTGCTTGAAAAGAGAGAGAGAGAGAGAAATCCGTGGCCATACTAAACATTAGCCATGGCCGTACCCTTGTGAAGACATGTTCATACCTTCTATATCCCATAAGCCACGGTCGTACCAATTAAAAGCCATGGCTGTACCCTAGAGAAGCCATGCACGTACCATTCTCACCATCAGGAGTGTATGCCTGTTCCATCCACTATGCCACGACCGTTCCTAGGAGAATCCATGGCCGTACCAACTTCAAGCCACCCTTGTACCTTAAAGAAGACACAAACATGCCCATACCTTCCAGGTTTCCATGGCTGTACCAATCTTTGCCACGCCTGTGTCCCTGCCTGCAAAACTATAAAAAGGGGCCCACCACCTCATTTTCCTCACTCTTTCCTCTCTCTCTAGCCAAACCCTTGCCAATTGTTTTCTTGAGCTTGCAACTTCCTGCTTCGTATCCTCCACACAATGGCCGAGCACTCAGATACCTCCTTTGAGGTCCTCACCTACACCCCACAGAAGAAGAAGTGTCCAGCTAGGGGACATTTTGAAGAATATGCTAGCAGGCTACGTGATGATTCAATACCCCTCTCCGCTTTTGAAGAATATGCTAGCAGGCTACGTGATGATTCAATACCCCTCTCTGCTTTTGAAGAATATGCTAGCAGGCTACGTGATTCACATCAATAACCCTCTTCACTTTTCCATGGGCTATTTCCAAAATATCCCTCTGTCTTAGGCAGGCTACGCGATGATTCACATTCCATCTGAGTTTTAATGATTGAAAGATGAAAAGATGCAGGGGGGAAGAGAGCTTGAGCTCTTGCAAGCACACACACACACTCACAAAACCCTAATAGAGAACACACAAGGTGAGAGGCTGAAAATCTTCTTCTTCTTCACTCAACACTCAACACACCATATACAAGAATAAGAGTACACACAATATGAAAGGTACTCAACCAAATACATACATGGGTTCTCTATAGTGTGAACCCGACTAAATGAGCTAGCGCTATAACTATGCCAGTCTCTAGAATGGCTGTCACACAGCCTGTCATCCCACTGGCCGCATATCACCCAAGATCTCACCAACCATGCCAGTGGTGTAAGTGTGGGGCCTATCCCCCAGGCGGGTCATCAGTGTCCACCGCCTCACTAGACGAGCTCGATATCTCAACACTCCCCCTCGAGCTCAACTCCATCTCATGTACACCAAGCAAAGCCCTGAATCTGCGGAGCTTCTCTGTACCCAATGCTTTGGTGAAGATGTCAGCTACCTGATCCTCTGTGCTGACATAAACAAGGTCAAGATCTCCTGCCAAGACCGTCTCTCTGACGAAGTGGTAGTGGACCTCTATGTGCTTCGTACGAGCATGAAAGACTGGGTTCCTGGCCAACTGTATACTGCTAATGTTGTCACAGAAAATGACAACTTGTCCATCCACTGATAGACCCAAATCTGCAAGTAGCTTTCTCAACCAAGCTACCTCACATGCTGCCATAGCAGCTCCTCTGTACTCGGCCTCTGTACTGGATAGAGCAACCGTAGGCTGCTTCTTGCTGCTCCAAGTCACAGCAGCACTCCCCAAAGAAAACATGAATCCACTGGTAGATCTTCTATCTGAGATACTACCAGCCCAATCAGCATCTGTGTACCCATGTACACATATCTCTGTCCCAGTCTCATAGAATAGTCCACAATGCAAAGTAGACTTCACATACCTCAGTATGCGTCTCACTGCATCCAAATGCGGTTTCCATGGAACCTGTATGCGCCTGTACATAGTAGGATTCTCCAAGATCTCTCCTGAATCTGCACTCAACTTGCCATTCTGATCCAATGGCACAGAAATAGGCTTACAGCCTGTCATACCATACTTGGACAACATGTCCAAGCCATACTGTCTCTGCAGTAATCCAATACCATGTGGTGACCTAATCACCTCAATGCCCAAGAAATATCTGAGCTCTCCCAGATCCTTCATCTCGAACTTCTGTCTAAGCAAGATCTTTACATCAAAGATCTCTGCATCATGGTCCCCCGTAATGATCAAGTCATCTATATAGATGACAACAAGCCATCTACATAGATGACAACAAGCACAACCCCTCTATCACCACGTCTCACATACAGCGAGAAATCTGCATTGGCTACATGAAAGCCAATAGTGACAAGATATTCAGAAATCTTGTCAGACCATGCTCTTGGTGCTTGATTTAAGCCATACAAGGCTTTCTTCAACCTGCAAACATGCTCGGGGTGATCCACATCCTCATAACCAGGTGGCTGCAACATATACACCTCTTCTTGCAAATCCCCATGCAAGAATGCATTCTTTACATCCATCTGATGTAAAGACCATTGCTTTGATGCAGCCACTGCTATCACAACTCTCACCGTTGCCATCTTGGCATCTAGGCTGAAAGTTTCCTCATAATCAATCCCATATGTCTGCGCATATCCTTTGGCTACCAATCTAGCCTTGTACCTGTTTATGCTTCCATCACTGTTATGTTTAACTTTGTACACCCACTTGCATCCAATGGCTTTCTTGCCTTCAGGCAATTGCAGTAAATCCCAAGTTTCATTTCCATATAGTGCATCCATCTCCTCATCCATAGCTTTCTCCCAACACACATTTCCAATAGCCTCATCAATGCATGTGGGCTCTACAACCTGCACAACCTTTGCCATATATGCATAGTGATGTGCCACATAACCATCATATGTAAATCTCTGCATAGGGTTCTTCACTCTCCCTGATCTTCGTAGCTTTTCATTCATGGCTTCCATAGCCTTCTTTACACCAGGTGTTCTCATAGCTGGGATCCCAAGCTCCTCATCAAGGCTCATATCTGAGCCACTAGACTCTCCATCAACATGAGAATGCCCTGCAAAAATGTCAGGCATACCAAGGGGCTCAACCACTTTCTCTTTTCCTTTACGTGATGTACTAATCACATTTGCAGGACTGGTATTATGACGCAGCCTACCACTCCATGGTCTATCAATAGACCCACTAGATGAGGACTCTCCTGGTCCACACAAAGACTGTGATTGTGTGCTGACCTGCATTCTGTGCAACCACACTTCCACTCACATTAGCCCCAACAGCTTCTTTTTCAGCAGCATACCAGCTGCTCATCTCATCAAAGACAACATCCCTGCTTACCCTCAACTCATCAAAGACAACATCCCTGCTTACCCTTAACTCACGTGTAGCAGGGTTATAACACCTGTATCCCTTTTGCTCAAGGGAGTATCCAATAAACACACATTTTTCAGCTTTCGGATCCAGCTTAGTTCTCAGCTCATCTGGCACACGCACATATGCAATGCATCCAAAGACTTTCAGATGAGACAAATTTGGTTTTCTACCAGTAAACCTCTCCTCTGGAGTTACATCATGTATGGCTGCAGTTGGAGTCCTGTTCATGATGTATACTGCTGTAGAAATAGCCTCAGCCCAATAGCTATGCGGCATATTCTTCTCTTCCATCAATGCTCGCGCAATCTCAGCAATGTGCCTGTTTTTTCGCTCAGCAACTCCATTTTGCTGCAGAGTGTATCTGCATGTAAACTGTCTCCGAATACCATTCTTTTTCAAAAATTCAGAGAACTCATTGGAGAAGTACTCTCCCCCTCCATCTGACCTTAGGCACTTTACATATTTCCCTGTTTGCTTTTCAACCAAAACTCTGAAATTCTGAAAGTGAGTGAACACCTCACTCTTCTCTTTCATGAAATATACCCACACTTTCCTTGTGTGGTCATCAATGAAAGTCACATAATACCTGCAGCCTCCCATAGATATGGTCTTCGTAGGACCCCATACATCTGAATGCACAACATCTAGTGCATTTCTGCTCACATATTTGTTACGTGGAAACACATGCTTTGTTTGCTTCCCAAATTGGCATGCTTCACATATTTTCTGCATACCTTCCACTTTAAATTTTGGCAGCCCTGTCACAATTCCTTTGGTCTGCATAGACTTCAATCTCTGCACATTCATATGTCCAATCCTTTTATGCCAAATGTCTATGTCTGCAACAATTCATGAACCATTTGCAAACATTGCAGCACTCATTTCAGGCATGTCTACATTCAACGTAAACATTCTTCCCACTCTGTTGCCTTTTGCAACCAACCTGCACTTGTCTTTGAAGTCTTCGACATAACAACCATCAGGGTTAAATCGAACCTGCAAACCCTGCTCAATCATCTGGCCAACTAAAACCAGATTCTTTGTTATGTTCGGTACATGTACATCTGCAAGGTACTTCACTTTGCCATCCTGCATAGACAATGGCACATCTCCAACATGGGCAATTGGATGAGCAGTGTCATCCCCTGTTTCCACAAAACTTGGTCTTTCTAGGTTTTTCATCTCCTTGAACCACTCCCCATGACTCGTCATGTGGACCAAAGCGCCTGAATCCACATACCATACATTATCTTTTTGTGCTGCATCAACATTTTCAGACATGGCATTCACGACATGCTGCATAACAAACAACCTTTCATTATCCTCATTATTTCTGCTTGAGGATGCATAGTTGTTTTGCTGCAGTTTCCCATTTTGCATGTCATCCTGCTTCTTATAACATTCTGCCTGCACATGTCCAGGCTTACCACAATAATAGCATTCATGTGCATCATTGTACTGCCTTTGCCAATTTCCACGTCCTCTTTGACTCCCCCTGCCTCTGAATTTGCCTCTTCCACCTGCGTGTTGTTGTTGTTGTTGATTCTGGGACTGTTGTTGTTGTTGCTGCTGTTGGCCATAATTCTGATTACCTGTTCGGACACCTCCTTGACTGCGTCCACAGCCTCCTCTACCTCGTCCTCTTCCTGAACTCGTGTAGAAGGCCTGTTGCTCTGAACTGGAATCCTCCGATCCAGCCTATGGGTTAGAGCCAACCATGGGTTAGAGCCAACCACCCGACCACCCGACCATTGAATTGGTGGGATTCCTTTATAAACATTTGGTTGGGTTTTTGCCTGGGTACCGAGAAAAAGAGTTCCTAGCCCCCTAGCCGGTGATTCATGCAAAAATCAAGGTAGGCATACCACGTACACACCCAATATTAAATTTCCATTTATACCAGATTCGACTGGCTTTAAAAGCAATCCTTCAATAGAAATCATAATATTTTTAATCATCATTCTCCAAAATTCCAAGTCCATTGTATTACAAAAATGTATCCTCTGAACTCTTCGTTGAAGACCACAGCTGGGGCCAACCAACGAGATCCAGTATCAAAATTTGGTTCCCAAAAATCTTTCCTTTTTGTCCATCCGAAATCTTCCTTGACATACGGTATCCTAGCAACCGTGAGCCCGTGCATCGCCTGGTCAAAACCCTCTAGGATCCTCCTTAGGTGTCCTAGTACTTCACTCAGGGACCACTTCATCGATCCTCGCCCATTGTACCGGAAGCACACCATTTTAACCGTACCGAGGCTGGTCAAGTCCTCGACAGCTTTGTCGCCATGAGCAACGTCCCTTGACGACTCCCCGCCGCTAGAGCTGTTCCAAACGAACCTCCTCTTAGAAAAACATAAGCCAAATGCTTCCTCCAGCATTCTGGCGTAAAACAATCCTTTGAATGAAAAAAATAGAGGTTCCAATGCAAGTAAAATTCTAGTTTGAGATCGGTTCCAAAAATCCTTTTTCCATAATTCCCAGTTTTATAATGAGGATCCTTGATCTCTCACATGAGGGTAATCTACCCATCATTTTATCCATTTATCCAACTAGATTCTTAGTGAGTTTGGTCATGGAAAAACTAGATTACTTTCGGTAGTCTATTGTTTGGATTTAGTAACTAGAATTAGTCACAAAGTTTTTGTCTGATTCAAATTGAGAGGACAATTAGGTTTACTGTCCGTCCCTCACGTAGTCTAACCAAATTCATTCAGTTTAGTTCTACAAGGATTTCCTTCAACTAAATATCTAGATTTTAGGTAAATATCAATCTAGTGATTTTACCAATTAAAATATCCAAAGATATTCCTTCTATCACATAATTTCACAACCTTAATTCACTAGGTAGAATTATGGTGGAAATTCATCTTTTGACACTAAAATTTAATTCAAATCCATCTTTTCTTAAATATAAAATTTTTTCTTTTAACTAAAATATCAATACCTATTTTTTTGAATAAACTTGAAATCCTTCTTTTTCTCATTTCAATGAGTGCAATCCAATTATCATGGGAATTCCTCTTTTACTATAGATTAAATCTATTTAAAATTCTTCTTAAAAATTACATAAAAATATCCATTAATTCTTTTACATTAGGAATTACACTTTCCTTATTTAAATATTTGGACTCCAATATAGTGGGAATTCCTCTTTCATCATTTAAATTTATCTATACAAAAAGATAAATTTAACTAAATTTTCTCTTAAAAATTAAATGAAAATCTCCTTTAATTCTTTTACACTAGGAATTACACTTTCCTCATTTAAATATTTGGATTCCAATATAGTGGGAATTCCTCTTTCATCATTGAAAATTTATCTATGCAAAAAGATAAATTTAGCTAAAATCCTTAATTTTTAAATAAAATATACATTTATTTAGCATTCTAATTTTTTCTCTTAATTCATTGGAATACATGGATTTCCATTGTCATGGGGATTACTCTTTTAACATAAAAATGAATTACTAGAAATTTCTCTTTTTCCTAGTTTATTATTAATGCATAAACATAAAAATCAAATTGTCCATGATTATAAATGAGAATCATTCAATTAAAATATGGTAGGAAGTCCTCTTTTCATAATATAAATGAAAAAAATTTATGTGTTTATTTTTCAAAAATTTTACCATAGCTCCGCTCTGCTATTACTGATAATTTTTAATAAATTTGAAAAAATAAAGTTTAGAATTATTCATGTGATTAGAATAACCACTAATTGGATCATTATCCAATTATGGATTGATTCTTAATTTTACCATAAATTAGATAGCATAAAAGTATTAAAAAGCCATTATTTTGGCCTCCAATTAGACAAGCATAGAAATTACTTTTAGATTAGAGAAATTCTTCATGAGAAGCTTCATTTGAATTTAGAATAGGTCACAGGAATGACCATTCTTTGGGGGAAGAGAGAGAAATGCTTAAAAACCATTATAAATTAAGCATAAATGAAAATTTATGTGTTTCTTCATTACAATACATTAAAGAACTTCAATAGTATTCAAAAGCCATTCAAATTAATGCTTCTCAAGCTTCAGAGGCGTTGAGAAGAGAAACATTTGGAGATTTAAGAAAAAGAAGACAATAATCCACACTTTACCTTCTAAATTACTTGATTCTTAGATCACAGTAGAGGCCCCCAACCAATCCATTGGTTTGGTATGTTGTTGGAGTCTCCAAGGACGATTGAAGAGAGAGAGAAGCTCCAATCTCTTTAATTTGTAAGGGTTTTTAGAGGATAATAGAAAATAAGCTTAACTTAGAGTAATACCAGCATAGTTTAGTTCACAGATGAGAATACAAAGGAATGAGGGTCTATTTATAGGTGAGGGAGGCCACTAATTGAGTCCAATTGAGTTCTAAAATTTTCCAGCTTCAGTTTGGCTGAATTTGGACAAGATTTGGACTAGTTTGGCTCCCTTTTTGATTTGGTTTGATTTAGGAGAGATAAAAATATCCTATTATTTGGCTCCCTTTTTTATTTGGTTTGATTTAGGAGAGAGGAGAGATCAAAATATCCTATTATTTGTTATTTAAAACTCATCCACACATGTGAAATAGGCGCCTCCTTGAAGGGTCCCCTTTTCCTTACCCATGTGTCAAAAATGAATGATTACTCCAAAATATTTCTTTTTTTTAATACTTCATAATTTTTAACTAATAAACCTAGTACTTAGTCAACTCTTCATCTTATGTGAGCATTTACTCATTTTTGGGTATTTTCTTTTATTCTTTGGATTTATCTTGTCCCAACACTTGGATTAATCTTATTGGTCCATAGGGACCTTAATTGGACCATATCAATTTTTTTTTCAAAAATCTTGACCCTTAGGCTAAGGTCTTATAAATCAATTTTTATTAATTCCAATTGCACCTTCAAAAATCTATTTTGATTTTCTGTTTCAAGGAAACATTTTTTTGATATTTGTAGAATTTATTTATCCAAAAATATTCCAATATTGATTTACCACTCTCTAGAAATTTTTATCTCACTAGGCAAAACAAGGAAAAATAATATTTTCTTGCATTCAAAAACATAGAATGATTACAAGGGATTGAAGTAGAGGTTTAATCAATATTCAGCCCGAGTAGGAATCTTACATCCTCTCCCACTTGAAAAACGTGAGATGTCCTCATCTCGCAAAGTGGGGGTAATCCTTCTCCAACTCTTCTTCTTTCTCCCAGGTGGCATCTTCTAGAGGGAAGAACTTCCACTTTACTAAGAATTCTTTAAGGACTCTGCTCCTGAGAATCTTCTTCCGAATGTCAAGGATTTCCTCAGGTTGGAGTACCATCTGGCCTTGAGAGACGGAGAGATCAATTGTTCATCCATCAAGCATGTGACTCGGGCGTGACTTGGGCTAGATACATATTTCTTAAGCAAGTTGACATGGAATACATCATTTACCTTGAGATGGAGAGGCAGAAGAAGTTTGTAGGCTAGATCGCCCACTTTCTTTATGACAGCATACAGCCCGTAGTATCTGCGCGAGAGAGTTTCTTGTACTTCCCTAAGGATAAGGAACTTCTTTTTGGTCGTACTCGAATGAAGACCATATCTGATTCTTCGAACTCTCTCTCAGATCTCTTTTTATCTGTATACTGCTTTTGCATGACTTGGGCTGCCTTTATATCTTTACCAATTGATTGCATCTGCTGGTCCATGTCGTCAAGCATTCGTCTGAACATTTCGACTCTGTTCTGTAAGATTCCTCCCAAGCCTCTCAGGATGTCCAGTATCTTCCCCTGTAATCAAATCCCTCTTTAGAAATATAAAAGATCTTGTTTCTACCTGTTCTGGCTTAGAGAGAGAAAATATTCTAGAGAGAGATTATTCAGATTTTGGATATTTTTGGATGAAAAAATATCTCTTCTTATTAAAATAAATTCCCCTGAAACAGAAGTTTAAAAAGATTTTCAGAAGGTGCATTAGAAATCAATTATAATCTGTTCAAAAGGCCTTATCTAGGGGGTCCAGATTTTTGAAAAATTTTAAATTAAGGTTCTGAGGGGCCAATCAGATTCATCCAAATGTATGGAGGAGATAAATGAAGAAATAAATAAAATCCCCCTAACAATGAGTAAATACTCACATAAGATGAAGAGTTGACTAAGGACAAGGATATTAGTTAAAAAAGAAGAGATATTTAGTGAAATGATGCATTTTTGACACCTCAGTGTCGAGGAATTTCCCTCATGAAGGAGGTGCCTATTTCACATGTTTGGTTGAGTTTTAAACTCACAAATAATGAGATATTTTCATCTCTCCTCTCTCCTGTTTCAACTAGATCCAAAAAGTGAGCTAAATTGACCTAAAAATGGTCAAAAATTGACCAAACTGATCTGGAAAATTCTAGAATCAATTTGCTTGGTTAGAGGCTCACTTTTTTCTATAAATAGAAGCTCCCCCTTTGTTAAAGCTTAATAGTGCTTTATGCACTGTTACTCTACTCCACCCCAGAGCCAAGAACTATGAATTTCTTAATAATTCATTAGTTTTTGACCGTTCTCTCTTCTAAAGAATTGGTGGTGGCCACTCTTGTTGCAAACAAGAGTAGATCCCTCAAACCATCAAGCCAAAGGAAAGCTCTTAGAAATTTATGTAAGTTAGAAATCTTACTTTTTCTTTATTCTTTTAATAGTTTTCTAATTTTTGTTATCTTTAAAATGATAATCTAAAGCTATGCCTTGCTGGAGAGTTATTCTTATCAATTTTTATTTTATGCATAGGAAGATGCATAAAGAAATTTATTTTTATTTCAAAAGAGTTATTCTCCTTAAAATTAAAATTATGCATAAATAGATGTGTAAAGAATCTTTATATCAAAAATAAGGATTCTCTTGCATTCTAAGAATAGATGCGATGAGATGTGCCGCGAATCAAATAGATGAGAATGAATGGATGGATAGATACGATGAGAATAGATGTGATGAGAATGAGAGGTAAATAGATGTGATGAGATGAGATGCGAATCAGATAGATGGGAATGAATGGATGGATGGATGGATGTGATGAGAATAGGAGTGACGAGAATGTGAGGTAAATAGATGTGATGAGAAGTAATGTGAATCTGATAGATGGGAATGAATGGATGGATGGATGAGGATGTATGTGAAGAATAGAAGTGGATGTATGTTAAAGAATGGATGTGGATGTGTGTATGTGAAAGGATAGATGTGGATGTGTATGTGATAAGTATGGATGTGGATGTATGTGAAAGGATAGATGTGGATGTGTATGTGATAAGTATGGATGTGGATGTATGTGGGAGAATATTTGTGGATGTAAATGTGATGGATATGAACGAGAATTGAAGCGATGAGATGTGATGTAAATTGGATAGATATGAATGATAAGGGATGTGAATGAATGATATAGGATGTTTGAATGAATGTGATAGCATATGAATCGGGATGTGAATGAATCATAAGGGATGTGAATGAATGATATGGGATGTGAATGAATGTGATAGCATATGAATCGAGATGTGAATAAATGATATAGGATGTGAATGAATGATAAAGGATGTGAATGGATGTGATGTGATGTGAATCGGGATGCGAATGAATGATAAGGGATGTGAATGAATATGATGTGATGTGAATGAATGATATAGGATGTGAATGAATGTGATAGCATATGAATCGGGATGTGAATGAATGATATAGGATGTGAATGAATGATAAGGGATATGAATGGATGTGATGTGAATGAATGATAAGGGATATGAATGGATGTGATGTGATATGAATCGGGATGTGAATGAATGATAAGGGACATGAATGAATGTGTTAGCATGTGAATCAGGATGAGAATGAATGAGATGTGATGTGAAATGAATGTGACAAGATGCGATGTAAACTGGATAGGTGTTAATGTATGTGAAGTGATGAGATATATGGGTAGATGCAAGTGGGTGAGATCTGATGAGGATAAATGAGGAAATAAGTGATGAGATAGAAAAATATGTGATTAGATGAGAATGGGAATGCTTATGAAATAAGGTGGATTGATGTGCATGGATGTTTGGATGATGTGGATTGACATCTGGATTGATGTGGATGGATGTATGGAAGATATGGATGGATGTGTGGATAATGTGGATTGATGTGCATGGATGTTTGGATGATGTGGATTGACATGTAGATTGATGTGGATGGATGTATGAAAGATATGGATGGATGTGTGGATAATGTGGATTGATATGCATGGATGTTTGGATGATGTGGATTGATGTGGATGGATTTATGGAAGATCTGGATGGATGTGTGGATAATGTGGATTGATGTGGATGATGTGAATTGGTGTGTGTATGATGAGTGAATGATGTGGATTGATGTGGATGGATGTATGGATGAGGTGGATTGATGTGTGGATAATGTGGATTGATGTGCATGGATGTGTGGATAATGTGGATTGATGTGCATGGATGTTTGAATGATGTGGATTGACGTGTGGATTGATGTGGATGGATGTATGGATGATGTGGATTGATGTGTGGATGATGCGATTGGATTGGATTTGATGTAGGAATGATGTGATGTGATAGGGATCGATGATGAAAATAAAATTGTGGTAAGATGAAAAAAAGATGGGGTCTAATGTGAAAGGATGCGAAGTAATGAGAAAAGATGAAAATATTGTTGGAACTGTATTTGTTTGTGAAATCTATTTTTAAATGACTGTTTTATGTCAAGAATGCTGGGGAAGCATTTTGACCGTCTTGTGAATGAGGTCGTGGGAGACCTATCTATTAAAGTTGCAACTGCTGATGGAGAGTCATCGGATGACGTCTCGTATAGCAAGGTCATCGGTCGAGGTCTTGACCAACCTCGGTTTGATTAAATGGTGAGCTTCCGGTACAGTGGATGAGGGACCAAGGAACGGCCTATGAGTGAAGTGCTAGGTGACCTGCGAAAGATCCTAGAGGGTGCTGACCATACTGTGCTCGATATTGGAACAAGGAGTAAGAGTTGTTTTCTAAATTTGGGCATGGATCTGGTTGATTTACCTTGTTGGTCCTCAACGGATGAGTCCATGGCTCTTTTATATGGATCTGTTGGTTGATCTTGCTAATCTTCAACGAAGATTCCATCTGGATATTTTTATGTGATTATATTACTGGGTATGTGAGATCCCACTGCCCCCTCTGCGCACCGGATTCCTGGATGGTAGCAGAGCGGAAGTAGCTTCCTCTTGCGCGGGGCAAGGTTTCTCACTCGGGGCCTCACCCTCGAATGTTCGGGCACGAGACTAAGCTGGTGGTCATTCTGAAAACCAAAACCGGGAAAATTTTCCATGCCCGAAAAGTGGGGATGATTCCACCATTTTGAATTTCTTAACGAATTTTTATTAACTGATCTAACCTTCATCTGAATAAACCAGATAGAAGGGAAACTATAACATACTTAACTTGAAGGAATCAATGCTTTTTTCCTAATTGAATTAGGCACAATCGTTGATCTATTCATTTGAGAAGTCTTCAGGTTATTATTTAACTATTCGAGTTCTAAGCGTATTCTTATTGATCAATTTTATTATTAAAACTCTATTGATTCCAGCCTAACCCCATCCGGCCCATGGGTTAGCCACCGCCCAACCACTGGAATAGTAGAACCAGACAAGTACTCACCCACCCATAATTGAAAGCCTTTCTTAACTTTTGCTTTAGAATACAGATCTATACTCACACACTCCTCTTTAAACTTTAGTTTATAAAACAATCCATTGACAAACATTACTGGGTACATATGTCAAAACTCAAAATTTCCATTCAATCCTTGTTTCTCACCAAAAAGTATCATTTTGGACTCTCCGTTGAGACCAGCAGGTTAGCAACGAGATCCAGTAACAGATTACCAAATCATACATATATATCTTCCACGACATACGCATGGGTGTCCTAAGCACCGCGAGCCTATGCATCTCCTGGTCAGAACCCTCCAGGATCCTCCTTAGGTGTCCTGGCACCTCACTCAGGGACTGCTTCATCGGCCCTTACCCATCGTACCGGAAGCACACCATTTTACACCATACCCAGGCTGGTCAAGACCTGGGCAGGTTTTTGCCGCATGAGCCGTCCTTTGAACACTCCCCGCCAGCTGTTGCAACCGAACTTCCCTTAGAACACACATATACCAAATGCTCCCTCCAGCATTCTAGCGTAAGACAGTCCTTATTGCTTCATGCTGGATTTTTCATAAGGGTTGCATTGGCCACCTTCATCGCCTCATTCGGAACTTTCTTTGGTGAGGGCTTGATGGAAATGCACACACCAGGGCCAGAGTTGCTTGAGAAACCATTATCACGCCTAAGCAGGAAGGGGGATTGAATATCATTGACCCTGAGGTGCAATGTAAGGCTTTGCTTTGTAAGCTTGTTAGGGGCTTTCTTCCAAGCACTGAGCCGTGGAAGGACTTTCTCATGCAGCAGATTACGAAGTGTGTCCCTGTTCGCGGAGGTGACTAGGCTCTCAGCTTACGCTTTATTTTTTTGGATGCAATTCACCGCTCGGACAGATGGATCGATCATTGAGGATAGCAAGGGGAAGCATGTTATAGCACACATGCATCACCTTGTAAATCTCAAGATAGACTTGATTAATTTTGTCAAAAGAGTACATTGAAATGGGTAGTGTCAAGTAGGAATGATCTTAACTGTGTTACCAAATTCTTTACATTGTATTAGTCGCTCCCTTCTAAGGAGGACCTTTCTTCCATTGTGAATGAAAGTAAAGTACACCGGTATGTCTTGCTAGGATTCTTCAACAATATCCTTCCTTAGCTGTTGTTGTAGATTGCATTTCTCCTGTATAGAAACAATTGTCACCAGTGTTGAAGCTTCATCAATCACTTCAATGTCTATGACTTTGTCATCCATTGCACTTGCAGCTTCCAGATCCATTGGCACCAACTCTCCATTGATGTAACAGGACCTGCTATATCAGAAGGACAAGATAAAAGTTTGAGTTGCAATCATGTACTTTGCAACTATTGTCTCTAGTAGTGCAATGTTACAATGGATATCGTCAAAAACTTTACTCGGCCATCCCTCACATCAAGAAGTCTTGCTAGAGGAATGTATCCAAATCTTTGCAAACGATCATGGTTCTTGCTATCTTCACCTGAAACAAGCTAAAAAGCTCCACAAACACAGTAATTGGTAGGTAAACCATAATTTTCACTAGACGAGTTGGAATGCTTCCTCGTAGAGAGCGTTGCACATCCTTGAAGAGCTTTCTCCTTGTTGCTGACTCCATTACTGAGGGATCTGGGATAAGCCAATCCATGTAGTTCTACTTAGCTTGCAAAGGTAGCTCTTCCAAGTGGCCACAATTGTATTGAAAGTAACGTGTGTCGGCATGTACTGCAAGGATTCTTCGACAATATCCTTCCTTAGCTGTTGTAGATTTCATTTCTCCCACATAGAAACAATTATCACCAGTGTTGAAGGTTCACAAATCACTTCAATGTCTATGACTTTGTCGTCCATTGCACATGCAGCTTCCTGATCCATTGGCACCAACTCTCCATTGATATAATGGGACCTAGTATACCAGAAGGACAAGATAAAAGTTTGAGTTACAATCATGTACTTTGCAACTATTGTCTCCAGTGCAATGTTACAATGGATATCATCCAAAAACTTTACTCTGCCATCCCTCATCAAGAAGTTTTGCTAAGAGGAATGTATCCAAATCTTTGCAGACGAGCACGGTTCTTACAATCTTCACCCGAAATAAGCTAAAAAGCTCCACAAACACAATAATTGGTAGGTCAACCATAATTTTCACTACACGAGTTGGAATGCTCCCTCATAGAGAGCGTTGCACATCCTTGAAGAGCTTGCTCCTTGCTGACTCCATTACTATGACGGTAGGCCAATCCATGTAGTTCCACTCAGCTTGCAAAGGTAGCTCTTCCAAGCAGCCAAAATTGTGTTTCTTCTTTATTAGACAGTAGAAATGATCATAGAAAAAGATACATGTATCTATAAGGCTTTTGTTGCTCCTTCCCTCATACTGTAGCCGACCAATGTGTGCATGAACCACATTCATAATTCCAATGATGCACTAAACTAGCTCCCACTCCTCATAGGATGAGGGATAAACATCTATAACCATAGACGTGGATAGTTTATACAGTTCATGAGACCATTATGAGAAAATGGAAGATTGAAAAGAGATAGATTAACTTACAGTTTGGTCTATGCGAGGGAAAATATGTCATCTTGACTCTCAAGCACAAGCTCATTATGCATATATATATGCTGCACTAGGACTTCCTTGATGGTTGTCTTTCCAGCCTATATCTGGAAGCCTTTCACTCTTCCTTTCCATGACGCCTTGAAGGTATTCTTGTTGCTTGTCTTTCTTCTCTTCCTTGATTGCATAAGGACCGAGGTGCCCTTGGTGATTAGCACTTCAGTCCACTGATTTTGTGCATTGAGAGAGTTGGATACAAGTATAGCAAACACTAATGATCTTAGTATCCTTGCCCTAGGAATTGAATCATCTATGATGGCATTAGTGGGGCAAAATAGGGATGATATAAAATGAGATTTGCCATCGTTTCAAGAGGAAATGGAGTGCAGAAGGCTGAAGCTTCAGAAAATGGAGTGCAGCAGAAGGTAGAGGAAATGAAAAGAGCACGAGAAATTATTTAAGCCGAAGTGGAAGTTTGAGGAGGGGATTTTCCCTCCTCTGCAAAGATACATGTATTTAATATATGGATAGGAATAGAAGTTTCCCTCCCTACAAAAGTGTAGGTGTGTTTAATGCATTCATGTGTGTTTAATGCATTCGGGTGTGAAAAGTGACTATCAAGTGTAAGTAGAATACATTTTAAGGTAGAAAAGAAGAGTTTTTGGATTTAGGAAAAAGAAATAACCTATTTTTCAACGTAACGTTGCCTTCTTCCCTGATTGGATGTGCTCCTTTTTCTCTCTCTACCAAAAGACCCTACGAATGACCTCCAAAATGTCCTAATGCTTGTTTGGGAGAGACTCACTGAGTCCTTGGGCTACCCCCTTTCCTAGACTAGTCAGTATGTCCAAGGTGTGGGCATCCAGGAAAGGGTTGGTACCTATAGGATCTGTGGGAATGTTAGTTAAGGGACCAAAGCTCAGTGAGATCGAAGTGAATGTTAGTTAAGGGACCAAGGTGTGGGCATCCAAGAAAGGGTTGGTACCTATAGGATTTGTGGGAATGTTAGTTAAGGGACCAAAGCTCAGTGAGATCAAAGTGACAGGGGTGTAAACCCCAATGAGGCATGGCCAATGGTATTGGGAGGTTCATTCGTGGCATAGATCTCAATGGCTCAAAGATGTCAGCCATTGGGTTTAGTCCTTGTGTGATCCCTGACAATGGCATAGATCTCAATGGCTTAGAGATGTCAGCCATTGGGTTCAGTCCTTGTGTGATCCCTGACAATGGCATAGATCTCAATGGCTCAAAGATGTCAGCCATTGGGTTCAGTCCTTGTGTGATCCCTGACAATGGCATAGATCTCAATGGCTCAAAGATGTCAGCCCATTGGGTTCAGTCCTTGTGTGATCCCTGACAATCCCTCTATTGTTGCTATGTCTATTTGCGTAAATGCTCCTTAATGAGCATTTTTTTTTAGCTTTTTATATTCTCATAGCCCGTTTACAGCCTCAAGAGGCATGGCGTTCTCTTCATTGGGTCAAACGGGTGTCCATTTGCCCTAATTAGCTAGGTGGTATATGCACGTGAACAACCTCTTAGAGATACTTTTCCAGAAAAAGGGTATGCTAGTAACTTCCCTTATGGAAGAGGAGGTCCTAAAACCTATTTTCAATCACTCTCAAGAAGAAAAAATATTTCGAAAATGTTTTTCCTTGTTACACAGCACGTTTTTGAGGTTGTTCCAAAAGGAATTTTAAAAAACTCTGTATGAGAGAGTTGTAGTATTTTTGAGGTACTACAACTTTGTTCCCCTGAGTCATCCATGATTTTGTCGTTTAGACCTTCAAAAAGTAGCTCGAATATGGCTCGTCGTTGTTTTCGTGCTATTTTTTATACAATTTTTCGTGGTTTTGGGCTGTTTTTGCCTCGAATTCCGGGTCAAGTTTTGAGGCTACTGGTTAGAGGCCAAAATGATCGATTTTGACTTCAGACGATCCGTCCAAAGTGGAAGAGCTCGATGTCAGCTTTCCGATGAGCCCTAGAGTGCCTTCATCGGATATATTGTTTAGGAGATACATGCCTCCAAATATGGGTGTTTTCTAGAGTTCAATTTATTTTCTTATTTTTTTTATACGGACCCCTTTCACGTCGTGAACCGGACTTCACGAAATGGTTAAATTCATTTTTTTTTGGTCGACGGACCCCCTTTCACGTCGTAAACTCTACGGACTTCAGGAAATGGTTAAATTCATTGTTTTTTGCCAACGGACCCCCTTTCACATCATGAACTGGACTTCACAAAACGGTTAAATTCAGTTTTTTTTTTTTGCCAAGGGACCCCCTTTCACGTCATGTCACGAAATGGTTAAATTCTCATTTTTGTTGTCACGTGAACGAACTTGGGTCTCACGCCGTGAACACAATGAACCAGACTTCATGAAAAAGTTAAACTCATTTTTTTTGGGTCGCGTGAACGAAGGGTCTCACACCGTGAACCCTCAACGATTCACGACATGAACCAGACTTCAGGAAAAAATTTTAAAAAAAAACTTGGCGTGGGCTCCTAGGGTGTTAACTCTTAGGTCGTGAAGTTGCAGAAACGGTTCATGACGTGAACCATTTTTTGAATTTTTTTTTGAGTCTAGTGGAAAATACGAATTTCCTTTTTTGGGGGGAATCTTTTTTGAATTTAAAATTAAGAAGATATGGGCCATTTTCCAAAAAGGTAAGTGGGAATCAAAAAAGTCAACCTTTATGACATGCCTTACACCCTTCATAAATGACCCCCAAAATGGACAATTTGACATCTCATGAGCATCTACTCATTGAATGTTCATTAGCCTTAATGAGTTATGTAAAAAAGTGATTAAGAATTAATCTAAGATTAATCTTTTCACTAATCTTTTCCTCTTTTACACTAATCAAGGACTCTACTTAACCACTAATCTCTAATTAAAGACTCTAATTAATCACTAATCCCTAATTAATTCACACAATTGAGCACATCATTGGATAGATTAAGGAAATGCTAATCTGTGTGCATCAATAAATGTGTAAATTAATCTAGAATAGGGGATTAATTAGACTCTTAATTGTGGTCTCCTCTTTTAAGGAAAAATTAAGCAAAGAGAGTCAAATGTTTCCCATTAATGAAAAAATTGATGTAATTAGGTATTTTGATGCATCTAGATGCTCTCAAAACACTCAAAAACACCAATTTTGACTACTCATATGATCAATTTAGACTCCAATTAACACATTTTTTAATTGGTTTGCCTCTTGAACAAGATTAATCACCCTTAATGACAAAAACCAGTCCATTAAGATAAATTAGTCAAATTCAAGGATTTTTTTATGGTTTTAAGAATTTTTTTAAAAGATTAAGCTACTCCTAATGCTTGCTAACACTCTAATGTGCAAATAATTTCAACAACAAACACACAATTAAGCTAAAATTAATGATTTTAGTTCTATGTTTAACACTATAGAGAGCTAACATTCACTAAAAATTGTAATCTATTGCATTGTTTGATGTAATGGATGCAAACTAAGCCTAATAAAAACTATGTGCAATCTCTAAAAACATGAAAAATAACAATAACAACAACAAAAATAACAAATTATGTTAAAAATTAAGCAAAATTCATTCTTTTCAAAAATAAAAAAGAGAGCTATTCTACACCAAATCACCATCAAATCCACATATTTTTCATGGAAAACCATTAATCAAGATAATAGGCAATGAATAATATGTAGATTAGAGGAAGAACAATGGAAAAAGCCAAGGGATGGCTCCTCGGCAAAACGGCGCCAAAAATGTTATGGCGTACCCTAACCCTCCTTGAAACACATCCAAAAAGAGATTACCCACCAGTGAACGGCACCTGTCGTGAGGATCTTTCCAATGGTTTAGCTCATAACCCTTGAGGTCTCCAAGCTCTACAACTCCTTGAGAAGCAATTCCATCGTGCCTCCTGCGCGAGTGTTGTCACACTGCCGTGCATTGCATTACGAGTACTCGTCCCTCCTCTCACCTCACTTCACTCACACACACTCACACACACTCACTAACATGCATTAGGGAGAGAGATTAGCAAGAGGATTAGCAAGAGCAAGACTCAATTGCACAATGGGAGAGTATGCTGTATTATGAAAGATATTCACTTATATACATGGTCATAAGTGTTCACACTCACTTAAACTATGGCCGGTTGGGCACTTTAGGCTCATAAGAGGCCTAATGCTATTACAATGACTATTCTCATAATATATCCATGAAGTACATGACTTAGGACTTCATCCTTACTTGCTACCACACGCTCTTGAAATGGGAATCACCATAAATACTTCGTCACACCATTACGGGCGCGCGTCCAATTTGTAGCTTTGGACACCATTGCTTCATATCTTGAATGTATAACCCTTTGGTGTATCTATCGTGACTCCTTGATATAAGATAATGGTGGTAGATCTTTTTAACACTAGAATTCGGTTAACATATCTACGAAGCATTCGGCCATTTGGACGATCAAGTCAAGGTGAGTGCCTTTGGCCTCACCCTAGATGGCAAAGCTGGCCAATGGTTTAGGTCCTTGAAGAGAAAAAAGATAAGGCAACCTTCAAAGCCTTGAAAGAGGCCTTCAAAGTTGGATACTCCCATCAAGGAACCTAATGGAGTCCCATTGAGCAGTTACACAATGTCAAACAAAGGAATGGCAAAACCACCCGGGACTACATCAATAGGGTAAGGTATCTCCACTCCTGTTGTAGTGCCAAAGACAAGTTCTATGATGAAAGGCTAATTGGGGGATTTCTAGAAGGCCTAGATGACGTACTCTTACGTAGTTATTTGAATGCCATGGCCCATACTTCCTTTAAGCAATGTTGCAGAAGTGCTATGAACTTTGAGGATAACTTCAAGGAAGCACGTTCTCGAGCACTTCACGAGGGTACATCTGAGGCCTTCTGCAAAACAACCAGCACCACTAGATCTAAGGGAAAAGGCAAGGAGCCCACCTCGGGACCACCTCGGGACAACAAGTTGAACAGCTAGCTGCTACATTAATGCATGAAATAGCCCGGCATTGGAGAATCATCCAAGGGCGGGATTGAGTTGATCAACCCAATCTCCACCCCAAGAGGGAGCTACTGGGGTGCCCGATTAGTCAAGCTAACCATACTAGCATGGAGTATCCACATCTACGACCTCATCCAACCCTCTACTGCACATACTTCCAAAGATGGGGCAGTCATGAAATTACAAATTGCTATTAGCAAAGGGCTGCTCAAGCTTGAGCCCTGCCTTAAGCCCTAGCAGTAAACCCGAGGCAACCGCTATCCTTGCCCCAGCACCTACACTTCATAACACACCTTAACCAAGCCAGGAAGTGGCCCAAAGAGGAATCCTTAGGGTACCATAGATGCCCTTTCTTTCCCATGTACTTCCACCTCAACCCCCATTACCAAGAGTCACCCATGTTTGTCAGCTAACCTTGACAGAACTTTTTGAAGAAGGGGATGAGGGGGACTGACGGACCCACTTATGAGCTTCTAGAATGAAACAATCCACTTACGAGCTTCTAGAACGAAACAATCCACCCTCCCGGATTTTAAGCCACTATGTGATGGAGGGTGACTAGATGTACCTTGTATACTTATCCACCCCAAATCCATGGGTATGGGACATGAATGTTGTGGCTAACATGCAATGTTATCATTGGAGAGGACCTTATAGGGGGTAGCTAAGTGTCCAATAAAAAAGAGATGGCAAGTACCTTTGTAGGTGCTTCCACACTAACCCCTTTATGCACTGAGTGTGGAATTGACCACGTGTATAAGGGCTGTCTGTTGAGAGCAGGCACAATAGGAAAAGCTCGTGAAGCTAATCCCAGCACCAACATTAACTTGACGAGTTTAAGAGATGACTTCATCCACATGGTCCCTGTCAATGCAATGACTAGATTACAGAACAGACAAAGGGTCGTAAATCACATAATAGAGGCATCGACCTCGCAAAATTACGTAATAGAGGCATCGACCTCGCAAAACTAGGGACATGCAAAAGTTTTATCTCAAAAGAATGTCCTAGAAAAAACACGTGCGACTAGACGCTTGTGAAAGAACACCACAAAAATTAGAAAAGGGGATAGTCGAGTAGTTATTAAAAGTGGTTCCAAAGATGGCACAACCACCCATGTGTCAACCTCTTCATCTGAGAAGAGGAACAACTGCTACCTTCAACCACCCATGCCAGAGAACCAATTGACCCTAACCAGCTTCCTAGAAAGCTAGCTGAATACCCTAATCCCATTGAGAAAAAGGAGAGGCTAATGGCAGCCCAACAGTTGGTCCGGGACTCCCAAAGTCAACTAGATAATGAGCCTCCAACAACTTACCTTTTGCCATGTCCCTTGTTTTCCAACATGCGATCTACCGAGGAAGCTCAAGTGTATAATAGAGAGTTCCAAGAACAAGCACCCCCTAATAGGCCAACACAAGCATCAACACCCACCGTGAGCTACCCCCCCAAGGAAACTAGGTAACTGAATATCTCAAAAACCTGGGGGATGACCACCTCAAACGGTCATACATAGAAGTTCAAATCCCAATACCCTATATGAACAAGAGCTTGAGGACAAGACAAGGTGACCTTCTTGAAGGAACCTGGGCTATATATCCATCATATCTCAACCTGTCAACAGGGTATCTAACCCTCGTAGACATGCGTACACCTGGTTCTCCTTACACTAGGAGTAACCACAAACGGAATGCCAAGCTCCTCATCAAGGCTCTGCTCAGAGCCACTAGTCACCATCCACATGTGAGTGATTTGTTGACAGATCAAGCACAAAAGGTTGATCTAACTTTTCCTTCCCTTTCTGTGATACATGCATTACAAGGCATTTGAACATATTTTGGGCCGTTTGCTAATGAAAGTAATTAGTAACAGACCAATAGGAATAGAGGCTTGTGCACATTTGGTCTCCATTGAATATAGGAAAGAGAGTAGGCTGTAGAGAGAGAAACTAGGCTTTCAGCACTTATAATTACATTTATCCCTTTCAAAAAGTATGGGATCAGAGTAGATGCGGTCCCACCATTTTTGTGGCTAGATATACCCTAAAAATAAGAAAGAGTTTTGAGATTCCCCAAAAAGTCAATTTTCCCCCAAAAAACTAATTTGAAATTTCTCCTCCATCTTAATCTCCCTCCCTTCTCGGAGCTCCATCTCTTTCATCTTCAAGGATCCCGTAAAACCCTAGTTTACACATCATCTTTGATCTCTTTCCTTTTTACTCTAACCCTAACCTTTCTACTCTAGCTTCCAAGAAGATAAGGCTGCACCAAGAAGACCAAAAGATGATATTGAGGAGATATCCCTGCACAACAAGAAGGACGATGATGGTGCTTGGCTGGGAGAGGCATTTCGTAAGAGTGCTTGGGTTTATCTATAGCATTGCCTCACCGAGTTCGACGACAAAATGTACTGGAGCACCATTGGAAAGGTCGTTTACAAGGCTTCAAGAAGGCAAGCAATGGAAAACTAGTGGACATGGTACAACATGTTTACACAGCACGAGATATCCATCTTCGTCAACAAACTCAATTTCCATGCAATTGGAAGTATGCGGGTAGAAAGGGGCATGTGAGATTTTATGACAGAGATGTTTCAATCTAAGTGAACTTATTTCTTGTTTGCATATATTTTTCCTTCAAACATGGTAGAGGAGTAGCCATTGGAAAGCCTTATCAGAACATTTCAAGAATTGCATGCAGACATTGGTGAGGCAATGTTTTCTTGTAAAACAAGTGCAAAAATTCTTAAGGAAAAGGTCTTCTTTTACCGGCACTCCTATCTGTCTTGCCAAAGCAGGACGGTGGGCTTGGTAAGCTATAGATAATCACATCTCCACCCCTATCTTCTTTAGAATGGCCAATTCCACATGCTTGGACTGTAATGATCATGAAATCAAAGATGCTTTGTGATATACAAGGGTCTTTGAAGTTTGCAAAGCCCTCTCGATGTGTGGGTCTTAGTTGGGTATGCCCAATACATCTTTCTGCCAAGATGTTCAATCAATTTTGTTTCTCACAAACACCTACCATGTTTGTGTGCAAGAAGGTGTTAGGTGATGACATGGTAGCCTTGCTTGGAGACCACTGGAAGACTCTAGAAGGGATACATAAGGATGACACATTCAAGTGCAATATAGTAGAATCTAATGTCTCATTTCGGTATCTCAAAGCTCGTGCCACACTACACATACGCTTCTATTATGAGCGGTGGATGAAAAAGAATAGGTGTTGGGTCCCAATGCAGGCGAATGAACAAGTTGTTTTGCCTCTTGACATATGCGTTCGGTTTTGCCCAGTGGTGTAGTGGAAGTTGTAGGTGCAAGTAGGCATTGGAGCCTCCTAAATATTAGAGAATATCGTGGGAGGTGAGGATATTAGCAGAGAAAAATTGAAGGTGAACAATAGGAAGATTCGAAAACGACTAGAGCCAAAGACCTTGGTAGATCCCGATTGGGATGTTGATGGTATATCGCTCAATTAATGGGGATTTTGAATTTTGTGAATTTTGAAGCTACTTCAAGTATGTTAATTTTGTAAAGTCCTTCCCCCCAAAAAGTGTTCTGAGCAATGAATTTTTGTCTTGTAACAGCTATGAATTTAGAATTCTTGTTAGATTTTCATATTAAAGTTATAATATAGCTCAACAAATTTACTCTAAAGTTGTCTTGTATGTGCACATTAATGGTCATCTCAGTGTAGGTTTCCTATTCCAAAATGCTTTAGTGGCACACAGATTTATAGCACAAGGTTTTTTATGTTGATGGTTTTGGAGTCCATCCAAAACAATATATAAAGAGCAATCCTAAGGGAATTGAGAACATAATATCTTACAACTTATAAGCTCTATACAGAAGCCACCCATGGATGCAAATTCTTCTAATGAGAGGACTGTTCCTAGCAAGGTTGCTAGGCCAACTATTTCAGTTGTTTCTTCTGATGATGACTCCTATTCCTCTGTTGGGGGTGCAGATGATCAACCTATCCAGATATCTGAAAACTTCAAGAAAGACCTTGAAGATGTAGACAAACTGATAGATGAAGCCAAAGAGGTGCATCAAAGAATTCTTCAGATGAACAACCCAGAGAAGGAGACTGAGGAAAAATTTGACGTGCTGAATTAGATAGGTCTTGTATATCGAGGGACTTAGGCCCAATAGAAGTCATTGTAAGACTTGTACTGAACTGTTGTATCTTAGCAATGACTAATGTGATGAAAAATTTCTATATGGTCATGTGTCTACAAAGTAGTCATAACAAACTTTGAAGCAAACGTCTTTAAAATTCAGTTTTAACCAAAGATAAGTTATGAGGATAAAAATTCTCAACAATCTATTTTATTATGGCAAAGCACAGTACTCATAAAATACAAAAATGAGTAGGGCTCAATAAAAATACAGAATGTTTATATAAAAATGATTGGAGCTCAATAAAAATACAAAATCTTTACAACGCTTTGGCTCTGGACATATACAAAATCCCTCTCGAGCTCTGTAGCATTAGCTTTGGCCTCCTCCTTTGACTCAGCCTTTGACTCTGTCTCCTTTGTTGTTGGCACCTTGCCTGCCTTGTCCTTTCCCTTGCCTGCAAATGGAAGCTTCCTCTTTGCCTTGCCCTTGCTTCCCTTCTAAGGGACTCCTTGTTTAAAGGTGAAATGCTTAATAGGAGAACAAAATGGCATCTTTTTTCTCTTCTTTGATGCACTAGTGCCAGCAAACAACTGGTGGAAGTGGCGAGTTAGGGTCATTAGGCGTAATTGCATTGTTGAGGATAATTCTTATTGCCTTTGCCCACACACTCCACAGCCAGAACTCGTCTGAGCGAACAGACTACAAAACAACATAAAAGTCAATTAGAATAATGCGAGATCTCGCATGAAATGAACATAGAGAAATTATATTACAATGACACAAGAAACTTACATGGTTTTCAAAATTAGTGTACCTGGAAATGTGGAACTTCGAGACATTTGCGACTACGTGCCACAAGAGTGTGAATCCTTTTGCATAGGAACGGGTCGGTTGAGAATATTCTTTTCAACGAGCATATAAACATCCGTTGGAGCGATATAGAGGTACTGGACTCCTGCTCGGCGGTGTACGAGACATTGCATATGATCTGACCACACCACGCACCACCTTAAGTCTGTCATTATTTTCTCTCTCCAACTTCAAGTTTTCTGCCAATTCATCCCTAACCACATTCTCTTCTAAATCACAGGTGCTGAGTGGACTTGGGGAGTCCTTGAGCAATGGATCCAATGTAGCACATGGTCAGGTAGGTTGAGGAATGATGCAAGTACACACATTAGGGGGCATTTGAGCATAAAAAGGGCCTTGTAATAAGAATCCCTAATTTTTAGGAACTAAGACTAATTTTTTTGAGGTTTAAGGACAAAGTCATAAAATGAAGTCTACTTTTGGCCCTAAAAGTAGGGGATCTCTCTAGTTTTTCCTCTCTAGGATTTTCACTCTAGGATTCTCTTTCTAGCCACTAAAACTCTCAAAACATCATCAATCTTGTCCATATAGAGGCCCCAAAATATTTTTTTCTTACAATTCAAAATAATTGTCTCAAAATAACTTTCAATCACATTTAATGCACTTTCATTACGTTTTTGAAGTTCCCTTTAAATTCCATATCAACAGTCATTAAAAGACAATCTCGTTTAATACACTTTCATTGCGTTTTTGAAGTTCCCACAAATTCTAAATCAACAGTCATTAAAAGATAAGAAAAACTTACGTTTTTTTATTTTTTCACTTTTAAATGCATAAAACATAAAAAGTTTAATTTAAATTTAAATTTTTGGATAGGCTAGCAATTTAAAATTTATATTTTATAGAGCAAACCCACCTAAAAACCGTTTTCTTCATTGATTACTATCACATCTTCTCTCTGTCCAACTCAACAACTAAAAGATTCTCTCTCTCTCTCTCTCTCTCTCTCTCTCTCTCTCTCTCTCTCTCTCCCAAGCCCTTCTCTCATTGCAGTAGGTCTCTCTTTCAAGCTTCTCTTTGGGATCCAAGCTACCTACCATCTTCCATTGTGTCTACTATGGTACTCATAGAAATAACATACACCTCAAATTCATCACGAGTGAGGAAGGTAGACTTGCATATTCGTATCTTGAATGAATATGCGCAAATCAGAAAAGAACATCTAAATGCACAGGAGAAGCAAGAAAGAAGACAACAGGGTCATTGTAATGTGGATCTTTGGGTTGATGGGTATTTATATCCTAATGATCCTTCTTCGAATTTCTCTCCACCTTTCACAGGCCTACCCTCATTCATTCATTTTGTTGGAGAGGGTGAGAATGGGCTCCTTGGGTATTGCAAATGCTTAAGTATATGTGATGCATGGAAGGTTCAATTTCTAAACTCACAAACTCATAGCTTGCAAGTCACTTTGAGTAGTGTGCAACAAGGTCTCGAAATTTCACGTAAAAATATTTTACAGCTACAAAGAGAGGGCAAAGAGAAAGAGGACCACATCCTGAAGTTACAGGATATAATCTCACATATGAAGAGCACACCCATGGGAGCCGAGAGCGAAAGACGACAATGAACAACATTTAGACGCTTGCAATTGCTGGTGGTGCTCTCAAATGAAGAATTCATGCAGAGCACACCCATGGGAGCCGAGAGCGAAAGACGACAATGAACAACATTTAGACACTTGCAATTGCTGGTGGTGCTCTCAAATGAAGAATTCATGCAGCATGGTTTGCTTTCTATTTATCTTTTTGGTTATAAGTTATTCTTATTAGAGTGTATCTATTGTTTGATTTTTTTCCTTAACTGTTAATTCATTATACAATATTGCTGCTATAAGTAATCTCTGTTAGTTCATTATAGGACCTTTCTTAAAGATGCGTGTGGTGATAATGGTCCCCAAGATATTGGAGATATGTTACGTAGTTGCATGAGAAAACATGACATTCTTTCCATAGTTCGAGATCCACACTACAAGAAGGTACGACAGATACTTGCAACTGAGATAATGAAAGATATAACTAACATTTTAGGCATTGAGGAAGTTTAGAATGCATGCGATACCAGGCTCTCCATTAATTACTGCAAGATACACGTCGCAAACAAGGCATCACACAAAATATTTTTCCTGCCCCAAGAAGATTAAGATTAGCAAAGAGGACATGCAATGTAAGATTGGAGAGTACTACTATGTCAATGATGTGCTGACCATTAGAGCTTGGGGAAAAAAGCGAGGCAACAATGGTAATATTGTGTTTCCTTACAACGAGTTCAACAATATATTTGTTGATCTACAATGTCTTCAGAAAGTTACGATCTTATTCTATGGATTACCTAATAATTGTAAGTAACTTTTATATCTCTTGCAAAGTAGTTGAAAAAGTCTATGAAAAATCAAGCTTATTTAATTTTGTTTGTCATGCAAGGTGACAAAGTTAGCTTTGTGTTGAAAATGGATGAGTGTCAGATTGTGAAAGGAAAGAGGATAGAGCGAATGAGTATCACACTCATGAATGAGGCTATGGCATATGCAAAAAGTTCAGAGTTATCGTCTTTTCTCAGTGAAGACACATTTGAGGGGAATACTGAGATCAACCAAACTCCTGATAGGGAGAGGATTTGCAAGCTAGACTTTCCCTCATACAGTGTCCAATCAGAGAGAGAGAGATATGGTGGCTTGGGGCATTTGAAGTACCAAAAGAGACACATGAAGTTCTCGCTTGGATGTTTGATAGGATACCCTGGATTACCACTATCATCAAAGCACAGATTCAGGGAGAAAACCTTGAGGTAGAGGGCAAGGGCACTTATATAGTAGATTGGCATTTGGGGGGTGACCTGAAGACAATAAAGTGCTTGCTTGGGTGTCCACAAGGTGCTAACACCCCAAATCCTTGTCCATGGTGCATGAGAATGGTGAGGGAAAACAAACAAAAGTCGGGAGAAAGAAGAGGATGCTTGAGAATCAAGATATTGAGCATGACCCCATGGACGATGATGCTGGAAATTGGGTTGGAGGTGTCTTGTTTGCCAACATGATAGCTGTGCCAAACAGGCATTTGAGAGACCCATAATGGAATCCTATAATTCTATTTGAACTAAAGAATGTCCACTTCTGTACGCTGCATGCATTCATGCGCGTGTTTGACCGTTTGCTCAAGTGTCACACATAGATTATGCATTTACCATGCAAGGCAAAGAACAATAAGAAGAAGCTCTTCATTAAGTAGAGAAACTACTCAACTCAATTGGGTGCCATGGTGGCAATGTGCAGATTAGTGTTAACAAAAAGACCTCTGGCATGAATCATGAGGTTGCACAACAAGTGCCCATGAGTGAAAATAAAGCAAGACGTTTTCTAGAGAAGCCAGAAAATGCAAAGGACTCAACCAAGCCTTGGAACTTATGGAAGGATTTATGAAATGTACAACATTTGACTGCACCAATTCAAGCCTTGTAATTCTATGTGAGAAGGTTTGGTCAAACTTCAATAAGATACTGAAACTTATGACCAAAATCAGGACAACCACAGAGGAGCGGCAAAAATTTCAAGAGAAGCTTTCTAATTTTATGAAGTCCATGGTTGATACATGGGGTGAAACCAACATTATGCACTACATGGTAAACACATTTGCTCCTTCCTACTAGATATTAAGAAACGAGTATGAATAACTACTGACTCTATCTTAATTTTTATGCTGCACATTCTTTATGCTCATGGTGCAGACTTCATGAATATGGTTCTCTGGACATGTGGAGCACACAAGGAATGGAGAAATCCCAATATATCGAGCTAGAGGAGTATATTTTAAAAACACCCGGCATGGAGGAGGGAAGACTCGTACAAATTACCTTAAGGAGATGTTTAACTGGTTTTACAGATACACTTTTAGGTGAAAGGACACGTATGAGCAATCTAGCAAGGGCAGCATGAAATAATGCCAAATAGAGAAGATCACTAAAGTGGAAAGTTGGCATAGGACCAGCACATCATGCAGCATGGAGATCTTCAGGAAGACGCATAGGAAGAATTTGGAAATAGAAACAGCACTTTGAAGTTGAAAGTATTTTGAATAAAGTTGTAAACATTTTTGACTTAGGAAGTAGACAACATTTAGAAGAAAGTTGTAAAGCTTTTTGACTTGAAAATAAACAATAATTGCACCATTCCATTATATTGAAGATTTACAGCATGAAAATATTTACATCGAGCTCCCCCTCTTTGGTAGGCATTTTCCCTCTATAATGCAAAAACCTCTTACGACTATAGCCCTTGAGTGACTTTACATCCTCCACTCCTGCACCCAGGGCATAGCTTGAATAACATAGGAAATAACCTGCTCGAGAAGGCCAAAAACCAAGGCCATATCCAAAGATACGGATGGCAATACACTTCTCTATAATCATGAATTTATGTATATTATAAGGTATAAATGCATACCCTGTTATACCTAGATAGGGCTTTTAGTGTAAGGAGTGGAATCTCTGCATCCATGGAGTACTTGCTATGATATATAATAAATATATTTTTGTCGATAGAAGAGACGTAGTGTGCAAGAGCGGCATCTTACACAACCAGCACCACCTTGTTAAAGAAATCCATCGGCGTCTTCAAGCTCTATCTGCATTGACAAAGAACCAAGAGGGAACAAACTAAAGTGAGAAATAATTCAAATAGATTGAAGTAATAAGAATTAAACTAGACAAACTAAAGAAATAATTAATTCAGAAAAACTTAAGCAATAATTTACCTTCTGGTTCTCATCCTCCTCCAACTTGGTTGCATCCCAAAGGTTGATGGAGCCCTCTTCCTTTTCTTGGTCAAGTTCGGGAAGAGGTTCCCTGCTAAACTCAGAAATGCCCATATCCTGCTCTGAAGGGCTTGAAATTCTTCCTCTGAAGGAAGAGAAGTTTCATTATCCTTGGCTTTTTTAAAGCACAAGGACATTGCTTCTGGGGCCTCTATGAAGTCTTTTGTCACTTCCGTGTCCAATGCGAGAAATTCATCCTTATGCTCACTCTCTACATCGAGAATACCGGACGCAGCTTCCCAACCATATGCTATTAGCAAGATAGTAATCCTCCCTAAAATTGTAGAGTTTTTGAATGTGGGAGAGGAGGAGGTAATACTTCCCATTAATTAGGAAGGACAGTAGCCCAGGGATGACAAAATTGGACATCAATCGCTTCTCATGCATGGATGACGTTCCTTCATCAATGACGTTCCTTCATCAATCGCTTCTCATGCATGGATGACGTTCTCATGCATGGATGACGTTCCTTCATCAATGACGGTGGAGGCCTTAAACTCTGCCACATCAAAATTTGTGCTAAGGAGTTACTCCTCCTTCTCCGACACAAGGTCTAGGACCTCTTCTTCTGGAGATTGAGCACTTGAAATAAAGGACTGTTCTAATTTATCAGCCCTTCCTTTGAGCTCCTCCTTTGTGTAATCCTCCTTATCAGCCCTTCCTTTGAGCTCCTCCTTTGTGTAATCCTCCTTATCAGCATTGAAGAAAGAGATAGGCAACAAACCCAAAATAATATTCTAGCAACCTGTATTTCCTGCCATGCACTGGGCACATGTCAACACAAATCTTGATACGTTGATCATTTGAGTAAGTGTCCCACCTCTTTGACATGCTTTCATTATGAGACGAGGTGACTGCGACGCTTGACATGTGGACATACGTAATTGACCCTTCTGAGATGGTTCCTCCACTGACCAACCTACAATACTCTGTCCACTCTCCCTCTAGCGATGTCCTTGCCATGTCCTTGATAATATCCTCCAGAGACTGAAAGGAATGTTGAACATAGCTCTACATGGGAAAGGGATTTCTCTTGCCTAGCCCTTCCTCAGCAGATCAAAGAGATGCTCTGTGGGCTCGTCCTTAACCTCCTCCAGCAAAATAAATCATCCACATCATCTCCAGCATTGTACAAGTAAGAACTATGGGTTTCCATCGCTGCTGTGATCTGGAAACCGTTCACTATGTGATAAGGGGGAAAAAAAGGAGGGCGAATGCAGCTATCGCACCATGGACGGTATGGGCTGTGGTGGCTAATACTCAATGGAAAAAAAAGGACTCCCACCGTGGACGGTATGGAAGGCAAGAAAGTTTTGAGCGCAGAGATATGCCGATGTGTCAGACGACATCTTTATATAGGTCAAATAATAGGGCTGAAGTCACATGATTTAGGATCAAACGCCACGTGTGGTAGGGCTTATGTCATCATCCATTCACGAATTGCCACATGTAGGGCTGACGCTATCGACGTCATCATTGCGTTTTGCTCTATAAAAAGGAGGAATTTTTTTTCCATGCTTTTTTCTACGTCAATTCCTTTGCTCGTGCAGCTTAACAAACAGCTCAATCCTTCCATCCACGTGGAAAATCACCTTCTATCCCAGCCCTTGTAGGTTTTTCACTCTCTTCCCCTTGTCTTTCGCTCTCTTTGTTCACGACATGATATGGCCATTCTCTAGCTTTTGGAATCCTCATATGGCTCCGTGACAGTTGGGTTAATTCGACCGCACATTATTGCCACATTGTTGTTTCGTTCACCGTGCAATATTTATATTGGTCCACATTTGGATTCACCATATTGCGCAATAGATGGTTGTAAGATTCCTCCCTAGCCCCTCAAGATGTCCATTTTCTTCCCCTATAAATCAATCCCCTTTTCAGAATAATAAAAGATCTTGTTTCTACCTGTTTTGGCCTAGAGAGAGAAAATGTTCTAGAGAGAGGTAATTTAGTTTTTAGATCTTTGGATGGAAAAATATCCTTTCTTATTAAAATTAATTTCCCTGAAATAGAAGTTTAAATAGAAATTCCTAAGGTGCATTAGAAATAAATTATAATCTGCTAAAAAAACCTTAGCCTAGGGGTCCAGATTTTCTGAAAAATTTGGATTAAGGTTATGAGGGACAAATAAGATTAATCCAAATGTAGGGAGGAGATAAATTGAAGAAATAATGGAAAATCTCCCAAAAATGAGTAAATACTCACATAAGATGAAGAGTGGACAAAGGACCAAAGGAAACATTAAAAAAATGAAATTTTGACACCTCAGAGTGGGGATATTCCCCCTCATGAAGGAGGCGCCTTTTTTCTCATCATCACTCCCCAATTTTAAATCAATTAAGTGAGATATTTCATCTCTCCTCTCTCCTCTCTCCTATTTCAAGTCTAGTTCCAAAAAGTAAGCTGAACTAACCCAAAAATGGTCACAAATTGACCAAACTGATCTGGAAAATTCTAGAATCATTTTGCTTGGTTTGAGGCTCACTTTTTCCTATAATAGAAGCCTCTCCCTTTGTAAAAGCTTAATAGTGTTTATGCACTATTACTCTACTCCTATACCCAGAGCCAATTACATTGAATTCTCTTGATAGTTCAATTGTTTTTGACTTAACCCTCTCCAAAGTATTTGGTGGCCACTCTTGATCCAAAAAAGAGTAGAACCCTCAATCCCTCAAGCCAAAGGAAAGCTTACAAACTCCATGTAAGCTAAATTCTTCTTATTTTTTAATTTCAAATCAATGGTTATTTGATTTTCTTGTTTTTTATAGTTGATTAAAGTAAATTCTGGTGCTATGCCTTGATGAAAAGACCATCCCCTTCTCTTCCTTACAATTTAGCCTTTCTTTATCCTAGAATGATTAACAAATAGATTGATTAAACTTTTCTTCTTGTTTACTCTCTTTAGAATTGAAAATTGTGTAGATTAGAGTCCTTTATATGTAATTGGGGTTAATTTAAATTGAAAATAGAATGCTAAAATAGAAAGGAGGTTATGGCAAAATTTTCTTGAATTTTGTGTAAAAGAAAGTTTATTTTTATGTTATTCCAAAAGATTAATTCCCACCGTTTGTGCATTCTAAAAGAAATATTCTTATTTACTCCATGTACATATTCTTATTTACTCCATGTACATATTCACCTATGAATATGCATGGATATCACTGATATAAATTATTAAATTTAATTTCTATTAATAGAAATATGCATAATGAAATTTTTTTATTATAAAAGTGTTATTTTCATTGAATTAAATTTCTATGCATAGAAAGATGCATAATGGAATTTTTTTAATTATAAAAGTGTTATTTTCATTGAATTTAATTTCTATGCATAAAAAGATGCATAATGGAATTTTTTTTATTATGAAAGTGTTTTTTTATTGAATTTAATTTCTATGCATAGAAAGATGCATACTAGAATTCTTTTCAATTATAAAAGTGTTATTTTCATTGAATTTAATTTTTATGCATGGAAAGATGCATAATGGTTTTTTTAAATAAAAGTGTTATTTTCATTGAATTTAATTTATATACATAGAAAGATGCATAATTGAATTTTTTTATTATAAAAGTGTTATTTTCATTGAATTTAATTTCTATGCATGGAAAGATGCATAATGGAATTTTTTTTATTATAAAAGTGTTATTTTCATTGAGTTTAATTTCTATGCATGGACAGATGCATAATGGAAATCTTTTTATTATCAAAGTGTTATTTTCATTGAATTTAATTTCTATGCATGGAAAGATGCATAATGGAAAATTTTTTATTATCAAAGTGTTATTTTCATTGAATTTATATATAAAAGTGTTATTCCCATTGAAGTTGATTTTATGCATAAATAGATGCATAAAGAATTTTTATAGCAAAATTAGAATTCTCTTTAATTCTATGTTTAGTTTCTACGAGTATTTGTTAAATGAATAAGTAAATACTCTGAGAGAGAAATTTCTCGCTTTATATTCACTCAGATTGTAAAGAGGAAATTTAGAAAATCTATCGAAGTCAAAATATTCAGATAAATGATTAATTTATTCCTCATCGAAACTTGTGATTAATTTAGAAATCAGTTAAGTGAATATTCAATGAATGAAATTCAGTAAAATAGTAAGTGAAATATCTCCCCCTTTTCGAGAAAGATAAATCAGGAAATATCTTATTAGGCTGGAACCTTGAATCAAACTATGACCAAGACCAAACTCTTTCGTCAGTTTCGAGGAAAGAAGATGTGTCCAGTTCAAGAAAATACACTCAAATCTCCCGCCAAATTTGAAACTAAGTTTGAGACCCTTCGAATTGATATGTGGATCAAGGTTATAGAATTCGAGGAATTCTATTATGGAATTCAAAATTACGATCAAGAAGTTTTGGGGATACTGATTTAAGATATGCTCATTGTATTCAAAAGAAAATCAAACTGAAAACTTGCATAAAAACCTTGTTTTCTTAAAGGACTGTCTTACGCCAGAATGCTGGAGGGAGCATTTGGTATATATTTTTCTAAGGAAAGTTCCGTTGCAACAGCTGGGGGGAGTGTTCAAAGGACAGCTCATGCAAGAAGGCCTGCCCAGGTCTTAACCAGCCTCGATATGGTTAAAATGGTGCGCTTCTGGTACGATGGACGAGGGCCGAGTGAAGTGTCCCTGAGTGAAGTGCCAGGACACGTAAGGAGGATCTTGGAGGGTTATGACAAGGCGATGCACAAGCTCGCGGTGCCTAGGACACCCATGCGTATGTCATGGAAGATTGTATGATGGACAAATGATTATTCCTCAATGGATTGTTTTATAAGTTAAAGTTTTAAAGAGGAGTGTGTGCGTATCTGTATTCGAAAGCAAAAGTTAAGAAAGGCATTCAATTATGGGTGGGTGAGTAATTGTCTAGTTCTACCAATTCCAGTGGTTGGTGGTGGCTAACCCATGGGCCAGATGGAGTTAGGCTAGAATCAATGGAGTTTTAATAATGAAATTGAATAATAGGAATATGCTTAGAACTCGAGTAGTTAAATAAAAACCTGAAGACTTCTCAAATGAATAGATCACAACAATGACTGTGCCTAATTTCAGTTAGGAAAAAAGTGTTAATTTCTTCAAGTTAAGTTCGTAATAGTTTTCCTTCTTTCTGGTTTAACCAGGTGAAGAATAGTTTAGTTCTCTTGCCTGAGTTAGGAAATTCGTTAAGAAAATTAAAAAAAAGGTGGAACCCGTTTTTCGGGTAAGGGAATTTTTCTCGGTTTTGGTTTCGGAATGACCACCAGATTAGTCTCGTGTGTCCGGACACTCGTGGGCGAGGCCCCGAGTGGGAAACCCTGCCCCGTACAGGAGGAAGATACTTCGGCTGCTATAACAAGTGCGCAGAGGGGGCAGTGGGGTCACATAGCTGGTATCAGAGCGCTGTTGTAAACTTATGAAACACCAACAGAAATTGCCTAAAATTTTAAAGTAAATGTGGGAAATAATGTTTTCACTTACTAAGATTATGTTTGAAATGAATTCATAAATTGAAAACTCATAAATTGAACTGGATTTTTAGATGGATCAACTCCGCTACAACTCGAGAAAGCAGAGTGAGACTCGCTCGTCACTTTGAGGATCTATACTTTCTCGATCCAGTAGAGTGATGTTAGCATATGTGGTTCTCTGGAGGGCGATGTATTAACGTCCATACCAATTAGCGTCAGAGACTCAGATAGAATATCTCGCTAGCCATGAGCTTGTTAAGGCTAGGAGTTATTCATTATGTCCAACTCTATAATCATTCACCCCAGAATTTTAGAATTTCTTGCCGAATTTTTAGACTTTTAAGTTGCTTTATTCCTAGGAGCAGAATTATAGCACCTTTATCAGTGATGAATCATGTATATCATAGCATGTCTCCATCACAGTATCGCTTTTTATGCGTACGCGATTTAGGCAGTGACTTTTGGAGCCGAGACGCTCTATGTATATATCAAAAACTTTTGGTAATAAATGATGTTTTGCAAAAGATTCCAAATTGTTTTCGTGGTTGTGAATATTGGTTAATAAAATTATCAGAGTGAATCTTGTTTTCAAGAATTATGATGGAATATTTATCTGTTTAAGAAATAAATCTCAAAAATTATAGTCATAAATCTGATGACGAAGTTAAGTTGACAAAAATCTTGTTTTGTCAGAATCATGAGGCGCGCGGCCCATGCTAGGCAGCCGGATCCTCTTATTGATGATGCAGAGTTAGATCCGGACGTTCGTAAAGCCCTGAACCGATCCCAACCTGGTCCATTCAAGGGTGAAGGGGAACAATTAAGTCAAGCAGTGGAAAAATGGATCGAGGCAATGGAAGAATATTTTGATGTAACTGGTTATAATGAGAGGAGCAAGATAGCTCTCGCCAGATTGAAAATTGTAGAAACGGCCAGGGTCGCATGGAAGAACCATTGCAAGACAAACTATCTTGATCAAAATACCTAGACCTGGTCAGATCTTAAAGCTTACCTCAGGAAGAGGTTATGTCCTCCGGGCTTCCTGGAAACAAAAATGAATGAGTTCTTAGAATTGAAGCAGGATAGCCAGACAATTGAAGAATACCATCAGGCATTTGCCCTTCTCCTCAAATACTCTCCACTTTTGGACGAAGAGCAGCTGATGGCCAGATTCATTCGAGGGATGAATGAGCCAGGTGTTTTGGATGTCAGGGTTTCGGTCACCAGCTTAAAGACTGCCCAACTCCTGCCATGTTAAGAGGACAGGAAGTCAAGGACCCAGAGTGCAGAGACCAGCCCCTTCGTATCAGTCAAATCAGGGTCCATCTCATCAAAATCAGGGCAATCCCAGGAGGAATCTAGCTCAACCATCTGCCTTTGTTCAGAGTAATCTTAGAACTCCCTCCCAGAACTGGGATAACCAAAGAGAAAGAGTTCCGCCCAAAGAGAAAGAGTTCCGCCCAAATCTGCAGAGCAGCTAGAGCAATTACGATAGCAGAAGTAGTGGAAGAGGAAAGAGGTCAGATTTATGCCACAATTGAGAACCAAGGGCCAAATCGTCAATTCTCTGTCATCCATACTCTAGCTGAGTATAAGGGTAAGTCATTCAAGCTTTTGATTGATTCATGTAGTACTCATTCATTTATTTCCCCTAGATGCTTGCGTAAGCTAGTCTTAGAACAAAATTCAGGGAAACCTATGCAAGTTGAATTGGCCAGTGGGAAGATCCTTTTCACTCACCATGAAACAGATTGTATTCAATTTAATCTAGATGGGAATGTAACTGACTGCTAGTTCAGAGTCTTACCTTTGGGAGTTTTTGACGGAATCCTTGGAATGGATTGGCTCCACAAAAATCAAGCTGACATTCACTGTCACAATGGAACCATTTCCTCCTGTGACCTTCACGAAAACAAAGTTCAAGGAACCGGAATTTCAGGATCCCCAGGTCTGCAATTAGTAAAAGCTTTTAAGTTACTAAAAGGACTTAGAAAGAAGCAGCTCATTTATGTTGTCAAAATGAATCCGGTAGACACAAAGTTAAAAGCTAAAGAACCAAAATGGTTAAGTGAGTATGATGATTTATTCCCAGCAGAGCTAGCAGAGATGCCTCCAATTCGGGAAGTAGATCATGCAATAGAATTGACCCCTAGAGCTCAGCTAGTAGCCCAGCGCACGTACAAAATGCCTGTCCTTGAAGCCATTGAACTCAAAGAACAGCTTAGGCAGCTGTTAGAACAAGGGTTTGTAAGACCCAGTGTTTCACCTTGGGGAGTGCCAGTTCTCTTTAAGAAAAGAAGGATGGAACGCTAAGACTCTGTGTGGATTACAGAGGTCTCAATCAGCTGACAGTTAAGAATAAGTATCCTATCCCCAGAATTGATGAGCTTCTAGACAGGCTAAGTGGAGCCCATATCTTCACAAAGATAGATCTCAAATCAGGGTATTACCAGATTAGGATTAATGAGCAAGATATCCCGAAGACAACCATTAATACTCGATATGGGCACTATGAATTTATAGTCATGCCGTTTGGATTGAGAAATGCCCTAGCTACATTCAATAGTCTACTGTAGGACATTCTCAGAGAATACTTGGATGATTTTGTTCTTGTTTTCTTTGATGATATTTTGATTTACTCAAAGAATGCAGCTGACCACATGAAGCTCACGTTCGAAAATTTCTTGAGATTCTAAGGAAGCACCAACTCTTTGCAAAAAAGAGCAAATGCACTTTCTCTACCGACCATGTTGAATACTTGGGCTTTCTGGTATCCAAAGACGGAATTTCTCTAGATTTTGCAAAAGTCCAAGCAGTCATAGAGTTTTGCTTTCGTTATTCCACATACACATCCACATTCGTACATCCACATTCACATCTACATCTATACATCCACATTCACATCTACATCTATACATCCATTTTCACATCCACATTCATACATCCACATCCACATCCACATTCATACTTCCACATTCACATCTACATCCATACATCCATTTTCACATCCACATTCATACATCCACATCGATACATCCACCATTTCCACATCCATATTCATACATCCACCTCCACATCCATACATCCACATCCACATCTACATCCATACATCCATTTTCACATCTACATCCACATTCTTACATCCATATTCACATCTACATTCATACATACACATCCATATCCACATCCATATCATACATTCACATCCGCGTTCACATTCATACATCCACATCCATACATCCATATCCACATCCATACATCCATATCATACATTCACATCTGCGTTCACATTCATATACATCCATATCCATATTCACACATCCACATTCACATTCACATACATCCACATTCTTACATCCATATCCACATCCATATCCTTATCCACATTCCATATCTACATTCATATCTACATTCCATATCTATATTCATACATCCACATCTACATTCATACATCCACTTCCATACATACACATCCATATTCATACATCCATATCCACATCCACATCCATACATCCACATCCACATCTACATCCATACATCCATTTTCACATCTACATCCACATTCATACATCCACATTCACATCTACATCCATACATCCACATCCATACATCTATATCATACATTCACATCCGCGTTCACATTCATACATCCACATCCATACATCCATTTCTACATTCCCATTCATATAACCACATACGCCTTCACATCTATTTTTTTACATCACATCCATTCTCACCCTATCACAATCCATATACATCTTATCCCATCAGATACACTTCTTACCTCATTCCATACACATCTTATCACATCTTAACTCATCTTATCACATCCTAACTCATCCCATATGCATCTTATCACATCCTATCACTTCTCATACACATCTTATCACATCCTAGCACATCTCATACACATCTTATCACATCCTATCACTTCCCATACGCATCTTATCACATCCTATCACTTTTCATACGCCTCTTATCACATCCTATCACATCTCATATGCATCTTATCACATCTCATACGCATCTTATCACATCCTATCACTTCTCATACACATCTTATCACATCTTAGCACATCTCATACACATCTTATCACATCCTATCACTTCCCATACGCATCTTATCACATCCTATCACATCTCATACACCTCTTATCACATCCTATCACTTTCCATACGCATCTTATCACATCCTATCACATCTCATATACATCTTATCACATCCTAGCACATCTCATACACATCTTATCACATCCTATCTTATCTCATACACATCTTATTAGGCATAAAGATAACTTTAGTAGGAATAACACTTTTATAATAATCCTTTTATGCATTTTACTATGCATAAATTTTAATTTAATGAGAATAATACTTTCGAAATAAAAATAAATCTTTTATACATCTTTCTATGCATAAATTTCCATCTTAATGAAATTAACACTTTTAGAATAAATCTTTTATGCATCTATCTATGCATAAAATCAAAATTGATAAGAATAACTCTTTTGAATTAAAAATAAAATTCTTTATGCATCTTTCTATTTATAAAATCAAAATTGATAAGAATAACTCTTTTGAATTAAAAATAAAATTCTTTATGCATCTTTCTATGCATAAAATCAAAATTGATGAGAATAACACTTTTGGGTTAAAATAATTTCTTTATGCATCTTTCCATGCATAAATCCAATTTAGTAGGAATTACACTTTTAGAATAAAAGAATTTCTCTTATGCATCTAATTTGTGCATAAAATCCAATTATGACGAAAATCTCACTTTTAATATAAAAAAATCTTTTATGCATATGTTTATGCATACAAATCATTTATGATGAAAATCATTCTTTTGATATAAAAGAATTTCTTTTATACATCTAATTTATGCATAAAATCCTTTATGATGAAAATCACACTTTTAATATAAAAAAAGTTATTTTATGCATCTACTTATGCATAAAAATCAATTATGATGAAAATCACACTTTTATAAATAAATATTTCTAGTATACATCAATTATGATGAAAATCACACTTTTATAAATAAATATTTCTAGTATACATTTTTCTATGTCTAGAATGAAAATAACCCTTTAAGAATACTCATACGATGGGGATTACTCTTTTTAACATAAAATTTAATTACTAGAAATCCTCTTTTTCTTAATTCATCAATTATGCATAACATAAAAATCAATTTCTCCATGATTACAAATGAATTTCTTTCAATTAATCTAGGATGATAATTCCTAGAATATGGTAGGAAGTCCTCTTTTCATGCTTTGAATGAAATTATTTTATGTGTAATTTTTATAGAAATTTTGCCATAGCTCCACTGCTATGACTGATAAATCTCAATTATTTTAAAGGATAAAGCTTATCATTAAGAGAATGATTAGAATGATCCCTAATTGGATCATTAATCCATAATGGATTCAATCATCAATATTCATGAAATACATAAACTAAAAGCATAGAAAAAAGCCATTAATTTGGCCTCAAGCATAGATTAATCTTGGATTAAGAAAAAGCTTTATGAAAAGCTTCATTTGGATTGAGAATAGGTCATGAGAATGACCATTCTTTGAGTGAGAGAGAGAGAAATTACATAAAAACCATTAAAATTAAGCATAAATAGAAATTTATGTAATTCTTTACTACCATTCATCAATTAACTTCAATAGCATTCAAAAACCATTCCAATTAAGCTTCTCAAGCTTGAGAGGGGTTGAGAAGAGAGAAACATTGAGAATTTATAGAAAAGATCAAAATTCACCATTTACTTTACAAATTGCTTGATTCTTTATTCACGGTAGAGGCCCCCAACCAATCAATTGGTTTGGTATGTTGTTGGAGCCTCCAAGGAAGATTGAAGAGAGAGAGAGAAGCTCCAATCTCTTCAATTTGTAGAGGGTTTTTAGAGGATAATAGAAAATAAGCTTAACTTAGAGTAATACCGGCATAGTTTAGTTCACAGATGAGAATACAAAGGAATGAGGGTCTATTTATAGGTGAGGGAGGCCACTAACTGAGTCCTACTGAGTTCTAGAATTTTCCAGCTTCAGTTTGGCTGAATTTGGACAAGATTTGGACCAGTTTGGCTCCCTTTTTTATTTGGTTTGATCCAAGAGAGAGGAGAGATAAAAATATCTTATTATTTTTTAGTTTAAAACTCATCCACACATGTGAAATAGGCGCCTCCTTGAAGGGCCCCCTTTTCCTTACCCATGTGTCAAAAATAAATGATTACTCCAAAATATCTCATTTTTTTAATTAATACTTCATAATTTTTAACTAATAAACCTAGTACTTAGTCAACTCTTCATCTTATGTGGACATTTACTCATTTTTGGGTATTTTCTTTTATTCTTTGGATTTATCTTATCCGAACACTTGGATTAATCTTATTGGTCCATAGGAACCTTAATCCAAAATTTTCAGAAAATCTTGGCCCTTAGGAAGGTCTTCTAAATTATTTTTAATTAATTCCAATTGCACCTTGGAAAATCTATTTTGATTTTCTGTTTCAGGGAAACATTTTTTTGATATTTGTAGAATTTATTTATCCAAAAATATCCCAATATTGATTTACCACTCTCTAGAAATTTTTATCTCACTAGGCCAAACAACGAAAAATAATATTTTCTTGTATTCAGAAAGATAGAATGATTACAAGGGATTGAAGTAGAGGCTTATTTGTTATTCAGGCTGAGGAGGAATCTTACACCCATTTTCTTTTCTTCTCCAAATATAAATCATCTTCTTCTTCTTTGCTCCTCTAGCTTTTTGTGATATCCTATTCTCCCTCTTGTGATTCCCTAGAACATTACCTTGAAATGGTACACTATGTGTTTGCTTGCTCATTTTGGTTTCTCTCAGTAATGTTACAATTTATCATGTTTCTAAGAATTTCTAGGTCATGTGAAATTTTAATTTTATTTGGCTCTTGCATAGTTGTAAATCATAGTGCTAAATTTGTATCCAAAATGGCTTTTTCTACCTCATAAGCTTTGGTGAATGCATCTTCAAGTGATAGTGGCCTTGCTAACGTCACATGGATTTATAATGCTAGCATATTAGCAAGTTTTGAAAGGGAAATATTCTTGAGCCTAAGCTATGGAGCTGAACCCAAGCCCAAGAACACCTAGTAAAGAAAGCTGCTCAAATTTGACAACTCTCCTCAACTTCCAAAGCGGAAAAGCCTAACAAGAAAAGGACCTACATCTAGAGTGTGCGTCTATGTTCACTGTCTGGAATGTGCATTGCAGTCTTGTCTAAATATCCCTCCCACTAATAGGCATAATGTTTATGCACAAGACATGTGTATATTAAATAGTGATAATCATCTTCACAAGACACAATCAAGACAAAATGTGTATATCAATGCTAATATATTTATGTCACCACATATAAAATTATTTTCATCACACACTTTGACAATGAATAATCTTGTTTGAATGTGTCTTTATTAGCATATGAGAGTGTTGTAATTTATAAACAATGGTATTGAACAAAAAAAATATTTTATTTCTAGCTTTCTTAGTCAGCCTGAAGATTCGCAAGCTCCTTCTCCTTTCACTGAGTGTTATTGAATTCATTTGTTGTCGTCATCATGGTTGTTGCCATTCTTGAGTATGTAAATCCTCTCGATGTTCAAGATACACAAATCAGTAGAATCATACAATTTTTAGTTAGTAAGCTTTGTGTATGTGTGAAATCACAATGTGAATATGTGTGAAATCACAATTTTTAGTTAGTAAGCTTTGTGTATGTGTGAAATCACAATGTGAATATGTTTATGTGTGTCTTCCTCTTTTCAAGGGAGGGAAGGCTTTTCACAAACTGCTGCCACATACAGTGGTAATAATCTCGTATAGTGTAGATAGTGTAGATTGGCTTTGCATATTAGGGGACTTTGAAGACATGTTGTTTTCGTTCGTCAAAGAAATGAAAGAGAGAGTGTGTATAGTTGTATCTCACCACGCACGTGCGCGCTAGCTTATCTGTTGTCTCAGCATTGTTACTGCTTTCATGTCACCTCTGCTAGGCTTATTTATTTGCCGTAGCCTTCCCTCCTTGCAAAAGAAGCCAGGGAGAAGATTTGGTTGCAAAAACGAAGATATCAACTTTGTGGGAGCGCAAAGGGCCAAAGCTTTGGGATGGAAGACCGAGAAGACTATGGAGACAATGGATGAAAAAAAGCACTATGCGCTGGCAGAGATTACAAGTCTAAACTTGTTAAAGAATCTATTGTCAAAGATACTATCATTAAAGTACGACATTTTGCTTTTTGCTTGGTTCTTTGCACTGAGTGAGTGAGATAGTCCTCTTCAAACCACTTTGGCAATGTATGGGCAGGGTACCATCTCAAGGAAAACATACAACTACATGACTTTGTAGTGCAAGTCTAATAAATTGGTTCAAGCATGGAGGAATTCTTTGTGATCTGCTTTGATCAAGACAAAACGAAGTAAAGCTCATGAAGATGGGTCTATGATGTGGGTTAGCAAGGTTTTTACTAAGCCGACATCTAAAAACAACCTATTAATCACTTTTCAGAAGCTAAGGGGCTTACATATCACGATATCCAAGTGCATGTTTTCATCTGTGATTCACATTGGTGATGTGTGCGCTTACCAATTTTCCAACAGATGCAAAAAAACCAAAAACAAAAAACCACCAGCATGTTCGCCTTCTTCTTGGGGGTCATTTCTTTGTTTTATCTCTTCACCGATCATGATGAGCACTCTAGTCTCGTGGGCGAATTGTAGCCATCAAGGCTACAATTAGTGCATCGGGCTGAACCACTAGCCACCATACCACTGTCACACCGTACCACCATCACACTGTACCACTGTCACACCGTAATGCCATAATAGTGGATCAACCCTGGACTACCCAGAAATGGAGGCACACCACCAACGGACACATGTGAGGTGCACGCATCATCATTGAAGGCACCGCACTAACATGCTAGATGGAATCTTCCGGAGATGGAGATTCTACCAAAGGTTGCCGCTCTGAGGGCATCTTCCAGAGATAGGGAATGCCACTGACTTAACCTCATGCATATATGGTTCTTCGATTCATCTTGAAGGATATCCTTTATCCCTCACCCATCATCCATCATCCTTCATCCTTCATGCCACATCCTTATTACTACATTGTAGCCCTAGTCTTGGGATGTAGTCACTTTTCATCACCTTGAGCTATGTGTTGTTCTTTTCACTGTGACCTTTGCTGAGTGTGCATGGTATAGTGAAGGACATGTAACAATAATTTGGAGTAGTGCAAGTGTCATCCAGTTTCTTGTTCCTCTTGCAATCTTATTCTCTTGTGTTGTGTTCTGCTCCATATTGTCTATTGCTATGTGTGTTGTGTGTCACACTATGATCATCGAGGACTCCTCACATACTGTCCAGAGAAGAGCCACCACTTAGTGTGTCGGCAACCAACCCTGCTCTATAGTAAAGAGAATGTGGGGGGAAGAGAGAGCTTGAGTTCCTTGTTGCAAGACAAACACACACACACACACACACACACACACACACACACACAAAAGAGTGCAAGACACAAGAGAGATGAATGGCTGAATTTGCTTCTATCTTCTTCTCTTCTCTACAACCATATAACTAAAAGGTAAAAGTATATACATAAAGGGAAAGTACTCTCACACAACAACATACAAAGTAGTCAGTCTACTATAAAGTGTACCCGACTATATGAGCTGGCACTATAACTATGCCATGACTCTAAAACTCCAAAGTGGCTGTCACATAGCTTGTCATCCACTGGCGGCATATCAACCATGCCAGTGACATAAGTGCAGAAGCTATCACCCAGGCGGTAGGTCATCAATGTCCATCATAGCACTAGTTGAGCTCGATATCTCAACACTCCCCCTTAAGCTCAACTCCACACACTACACTCCAAGTAAGGTCCTAAACCTGTGGAGCTTCTCTGTGCCCAATGCCTTCGTGAAGATGTCAGCCACCTGATCCTCTCTGCTGACATATACGAGATCTACATCACTTGCTAGAACCTTATCCCTTAGAAAGTGATAGTGCACCTCAATGTGCTTCATTCTAGCATGGTATACTAGGTTACTGGCCAACTCTATGCTACTCATGTTGTCACAATAAATGACAATTGCCCTATCCACAGGCTCACCCATGTCACCACGTAACTTTTGAAACTAAGCTAGTTCACAAGTTGCCATAGCAGCACCCCTGTACTCTACCTCTGTACTTGACAAGGAAACTGTTGGCTTCTTCTTACTGCTCCAACTCACAGCAGCACTCCCAAATGAGAACATAAAACCACTGGTAGATCTCTTGTCTGCAACACTACCAGCCCAATCAGCATCTGTGTACCCATGTAGTTGTATCTCTATATGAGCCTCATAGAAAAGTCCATAATCTTGCTGAAAAAGCGTAATCTAATAGGACAATATACTTGCCTTGTAGCTCCACTCCCGTGAAGACAGCTCCTCAATCGGAGATGTGTAGCTCCCAGAGCTACTGAGGGGGTGTTGTACCTAAACCAAGAAGGGGAAAGAGATGATGGTGCTCTTACCCGTGCAGTACCACTTCCTTCCTTGCTTGTTCTTGCCTCTTGCTTGCCTCCTTATCTCTCACACGAACCAGGATCTGATACCATAAAGAGAATGTGGGGGAGAGAGAGAGCTTTAAACCCTAGCAAGCAAACACACACACAAGAGAGAGATGGATAGCTGAATTTTCTTCTATCTTCTTCTTCTCTACTCAACCAACATAACATGAAGATAAGAGTACACAGTATATAGGTTAGTACTAAACTACTACAACATATAAGAGTCAGTCCATAATGTGAACCTGACTAAATGAGCTGGCGTTATAGACTATGCCAGTCTCTAGTAATCCAAAATGGCTGTCACATAGCCTGCCATCCCACTGGCCACATATCACCCATAATCTCACCAACCAAGCTATTAGTGTAGATGCGGAAGCTATCACCCAGGCAGGTCATCAATGTTTGACATAGCACTAGTTGAGCTCGATATCTCAACACTTCCAAACTAGTGTGTTTGGGGTGTATATAAGTCAGCTCCTTTCAACTCGGGAAGAGTTTTTCCCTTGTTGGTGGCCCAATTAGCGAGCTAATTCTCATCTTTTAGGCACACAACAGTTGGCCAAGGGAAAGGGAGCGCATCTGCAACAGCTTTGCAGGGTGGCAAGACTAAATCGATGAGCAATGAAATCCCACTCTAGCCTTTGGGCTGTTCTACTGTCCCAGAGGTCATTCCATATCTGCACTCCGTTTTGGTAAATTTTATGGGTCTGGTTGCCATTTTCCATGTTGCACAAAGACCACCAAATGCTTTCACCCACCAGTGCCTCGCCACCCATGAGAGGGTGTTGGCCTTTCAACTACAAGCTAGTGAAAAGCTCCAATCCCCCATCCACCAGTCCACTCACAAGAGTTGATTGCTTGACTGTGCACGTGCCCCTTGATGCGATTCTATGTTTCCAGGATAGGTTTGGCCATTCATTGGGTAAGCCTGGGGCATTCTGAATGAAATGCCTAGTGTTCTGAATGAAATGCCTAGTGATTACTCCCCATGGGCGTGTTGTTTCAATCCTCTATAACCATTTGAGTGTGAGAGTCTTAGTGCTCACCTGGAGGTTGGTGATGTCTAAGCCCCCTTTTTGCTTGCGGGAGTAGACTTATGCCCATGAAATTGCATGCCAACTCTATCCCTTAGATATGCTCCACAAAAAGTCACAAAAAAATTTATTCACTTTGGCCCAGTCCGTGTTGGTGAATGCACAATATGAGGCAAGGTATGTCGTGTAGGATAGCAAGACGTGCTTGAGCACCACCAACTGCTCACAACAAAGGATAGTGAGGCTTTTCTCCAGTGTGTCATTTTGCTTTGTAGTCTGTAAGATTCCTCCCTCCGGCTTTTGAGGTGTGCAAGTGTAAGAACCTCTCCTTCTAATCTTATAATTATTCCCCTCTCTGAAATAAAAGAAAGATCTTGTTTTACCCTGTTTTTGCCTAGAGAGAGAAAATATCTAGAGAGAGATAATTCAAAATTAAGATATTTTTGGATATAAAAATCCTCCTAGAGTCTAAAATGGTTTCCCCTGAAATAGATATTCAAAAATAAATTTCCAATGTGTAATTGAAATCAATTGAAATCAGGTAAAAAGGACCTTAGCCTAAGGATCCAAATTTTTTAAAATTTTTGAATTAAGGTTCCTATGGACCAATTAGATTAATCCAAATTTAGGGAGGAGATAAATTTTTTAAAATTTTTGAATTAAGGTTCCTATGGACCAATTAGATTAATCCAAATTTAGGGAGGAGATAAATTGAAGAATAAAACAAAACCCCCCCAAAAATGAGTAAATACTCACATAAGATGAAGAGTTAACTAAGGACAAGGTTATTAGTTAAAAAAGAAGAGATATTTAGAAGAAATGATGCATTTTTAACACCTCAGTGTGGGGGAATTCCCCTCATGAAGGAGGTGCCTATTTCACATGTGTAGTTGAGTTTTAAACTCACAAATAATCAGATATTTTCATCTCTCCTCTCTCCTGCTTCAACTAGATCCAAAAAGTAAGCTAAACTAACCTAAAAATGGTCAAAAATTGACCAAACTGATCTGGAAAATTCTAGAATCAGTTTGCTTGGTTAGAGGCTCACTTTTTCCTATAAATGAAGGCTCTCCCTTTGTAAATGGTTAATAGTGTTTTATGCACTGTTACTCTACTCCTCCCTCCTAGAGCCAAAAACAGTGAATTTATTGATAATTCATTAGTTTTTGACCATTTCCTCTTCAAAAGAATTGGTGGCTACTCTTGTTGCAAACAAGAGTAGATTCCTCAAACCATCAAGCCAAAGGAAAGCTCACAAAAATTCATGTAAGCTAGAGATCCTACTTTTTCTTTATTCCATTTAATGGTTTTCTAATTTTTGTTTTCTTTAAAATAAAAAATGGTGCTATGCCTTGTTGGAAAGGCTTTCCCCCTCTCTTTATTCTTGAATTCAGCCTTTCTTTATCCTAGATGTGTAATCAAATTGTTAGAATTAAACTTTTCATATTGTTTCTCTTTGAAAAGTGGAATTTGATTAGTTTAGAATGCTTTAAACCATTTGGGATAATTTCTAAGTAACTTGAGAATGAAAAAATTTGAAAAATGGTCAGCCATACAACGAAGGAGGTTATGGCAAAATTTTCTAAAATTTTGTCAAATAAGTTTTATCTTTTATTATTCAAAAAGAGTAATCCCCATCGCTTGTGTGTTCTAAAAGTGTTATTTTTATTCTATGCATAGAAAAAAATGCATATTAGAAATATTTTTATAATAAAAGTGTTATTTTTATTAGAATTAATTTCTATGCATATAGAAAGATGCATATTGGGAATATTTTGATTATAAAAGTGCTACTTTCATGAAAATTAAATTTATGCATAAATAGATGCATAAATAGATGCATAAAAGAATTTCTTTTATTATAAAAGCGTTACTTTTATCAAATTTTGATTTTATGCATAGAAAGATGCATAAAGAAATGTACTTTTATTTCAAAAGAGTCTCTTGTCAATTTTGATTTTATGTATAGAAAGATGCATAAAGAAATTTATTTTTATTTCAAAAGAGTTACTCTCATCAATTTTAATTTTTGCATAGAAAGATGCATAAAGAAATTTATTTTTATTTCAAAAGAGTTACTCTCATCAATTTTGATTTTTTGCATAGAAAGATGCATAAGGAAATTTATTTTTATTTCAAAAGAGTTATTCTCATCAATTTTGATTTTTTGCATAGAAAGATGCATAAAGAAATTTATTTTTTATTTCAAAAGAGTTATTCTCATCAATTTTGATTTTTTGCATAGAAAGATGCATAAAGAAATTTATTTTTTATTTCAAAAGAGTTACTCTCATTAATTTTGGTTTTATGCATAGAAAGGTGCATAAAGAAATTTATTTTTATTTCAAAAGAGTTATTCTCATCAATTTTGGTTTTATGCATAGAAAGGTGCATAAAGATTTATTTTTATTTCAAAAGAGTTATTCTCATCAATTTTGATTTCATGCTGCATAGAAAGATGCATAAGGAAATTTATTTTTATTTCAAAAGAGTTACTCTCATCAATTTTGATTTTGTGCATAGAAAGATGCATAAAGAAATTTATTTTTATTTCAAAAGAGTTACTCTCATCAATTTTGATTTTATGCATGGAAAGATCCATAAAGAAATTTATTTTTATTTCAAAAGAGTTACTCTCATTAATTTTGATTTTTATGCATAGAAAGATGCATAAAGAAATTTATTTTTATTTCAAAAGAGTTATTCTCATCAATTTTGATTTTTTGCGTAGAAAGATGCATAAAGAAAGATATTTTATTTCAAAAGAGTTATTCTCGTTAATTTTGATTTTATGCATAGGAAGATGCATAAAGAAATTTATTTTTATTTCAAAAGAGTTATTCTAATGAAAATTGAATTTATGCATAGAAAGATGCGTAAAAGATTTATTTTAATTTCGAAAGTGTTATTCTCCTTAAAATTGAATTTATGCATAAATAGATGCATAAACGGATTTTTATAAAAGTGTTATTTCCCACCGAAGTTGTTCTTATGCATAAATAGATGTGTAAAGAATATTTATATCAAAAATAAGAATTACCTTACATTCTATAAATAGATGTGACAAGATGTGATATAAATCAGATAGATGAGAATGAATAGAGGATGGATGTGATGAGAATAGAAGTGATGAGAATGAAAGGTAAATAGATGTGATGAGATGGGATGCGAATCAGAGAGATGGGAATGAATGGATGGATGGATGGATGGATGTGATGAGAATAGAATTGATGAGAATGAGAGGTAAATAGATGTGATGAGATGGGATGCAAATTAGGTAGATGGGAATGAATGGATGGATGGATGTGATGAGACTAGAAGTGATGATAATGAGAGGTAAATAGATGTGATGAGATGGGATGTGAATCAGATAGATGGGAAAGAATGGATGGATGGATGTGATGAGAATGAAAGGTAAATAGATGTGATGATATGTGATGCGAATCAAATAGATGGGAAAGAATGGATGGATGGATGAGAATGGAAGGTAAATAGATGTGATGATATGTGATGCGAATCAGATAGATGGGAAAGAATGGATGGATGTGATGAGAATGGATGGATGTGATGAGAATAGAAGTGATGAGAATGAAAGGTAAATAGATGTGATGATATGTGATGCGAATCGGATAAATGTGAATGAATAGATGAGATGTGATGTCATGTGAATCAGGATGTAAATGAATGATACTAGTATTGCACCCGCCGCGTTGCTGTGGCCGACCAAGGTTCCAGAAAAGAACTTTTCCCTCTCTACAACCATCTCTCTCTCTCTCTCTCTCTCTCACACACACACACACACACACACACACCTACACACATGCCCTCTCCCTCTCTCTATCACATACACACACTCTCAAATGTTGAAACTCTCTCTCTCTCTCTCACACACACACATGCACACACTCCCTCTCTCTTCTTACACTCTCCCACACATAGAAGCTCTCTCTCTCTCTCTCTCTCTCTCTCTCTCTCTCTCACGCACACATACACATGTAAATATATAGTATATACAATATTATGTTTTAGATACATAAACCTATACCTAGACACATATACTTATACATATATACATGTATTTAAAAATATAAATACAAACATCGACATAATTTAATTAATTTTGATTAAATTTTAATGTGCGGAGATGGGTGATAAGTTGTGGTCACTTTTAAATATATAGATAGATATATCATACACACATCTAAACACACACACACACACACAAACATGTATATATATATATACATATTTATGTATGTATATATAAATGTAAATAAAAACACACACACATACATGTATACGCACATATACATATATGTTTTCTATTTAATTTATATTTTATTAAAAGATACTTTTTATTCTCTATCTCTCACTCTCTTTCTCTCTCTTTTCACCCTCCCTCATTACATCTCTCTCTCTCTCTCTCTCTCTCTCTCTCTCTCTCTCTCTCCAGGTCTGCCCCATCTCATCTCTCTCTCTCTCTCCAGGTCTGCCCCATCTCATCTCTCTCTCTCTCTCGCACATTCTACACATAGATGCAGATGTACGCACATGCATGCATACTCTCTCTCTCTCTCTCTCTCTCTCTCACACACACACACACACACACACACACACACATGTACACACCGCATATACACTAATGAAAACACACACTATCTCCTCCCACACAAACTATCTCCTACATAGAAATTCTCAGCCTCTCTCTCTCTCTCTCTCTCTCTCTCTTCACGCACACTCTCTCACATAGAAACTCTCTCTCTCTCTCTCTCTCTCTCTCACACACACACACACACTTAAATAGATTTACACACATATATATAATTTTAATTAATTAAATTTTAGATTAAATTTTAATGGTAAGGATGAGTGGTGAGGTGTGCTCACTCTCAAATAAATGCATCTTACATGTAATCTCTCTCTCTCTCTCTCTCTCTCTCTCTCTCACACACACACACACACACACACACACACACATGCACATGCACACTATTTATATATAAAGATACTTTTTATTCTCTATCTCTCACTCTCTTTCTCTCTCTTTTCACCCTCCCTCATTACATCTCTCTCTCTCTCTCTCTCTCTCTCTCTCTCTCTCCAGGTCTGCCCCATCTCACTCTTTCTCTCTCTCGCATATTCTACACATAGATGATGCAGATGTACGCACATGCATGCATATACTCTCTCTCTCTCTCTCTCTCTCTCTCTCTCTCACACACACACACACACACACACATGTACACACCGTACATACATTAATCTAAACGCACACTCTCTCCTCCCACACAAACTATCTCCTGCGTAGAAATTATCTGTCGTCTCTCTCTCTCTCTCTCTCTCTCTCACACACACACACACACACACACACACACATGTACACACCGCACATACACTAATGAAAACACACACTATCTCCTCCCACACAAACTATCTCCTACATAGAAATTCTCAGCCTCTCTCTCTCTCTCTCTCATGCACACACACACACACACTCTCTCTCTCTCTCTCTCTCTGTCTTCACGCACACTCTCTCACATAGAAACTCTCTCTCTCTCTCTCTCTCTCTCTCTCTCTCTCTCTCTCTCACACACACACACACACACACACACACACACACATACTTAAATAGATTTACACACATATTATTAATTTTAATTAATTAAATTTTAGATTAAATTTTAATGGTAGGGATGAGTGGTGAGGTGTGCTCACTCTCAAATAAATGCATCTTACATGTAATCTCTCTCTCTCTCTCTTTCTCTCTCTCTCTCACACACACACACATGCACATGCATACTATTTATATATACATGCTTACATACCTATAGATACACATACATACATAATATATATAAGTGTGTGTATATGTAGGTATATAAGCATGTATACAAAGATTTCATTGAAAGATGTGAGATGAGATTTTCTTAGATTCAAATTCAAAATTGCATTGGAAGATGTGAGATTTGGCTCCTCCTCACGCTTGCAGGAGGAGTGGTTATTTTGAAATAGTCCCACCTCCTTTGCCCACATGGAGGGAGGTGGGGTTGTGGTTAATCCTGTATAGATAGAATGTGAATGAATGTGATAACATGTGAATCGGGATGTGAATGAATGATAAGGGACGTGAAGGAATGTGTTAGCATGTGAATTGGGATGTGAGTGAATGAGATGTGATGTGAAATGGATGTGATAAGATGTGATGTAAACTGGATAGATGTTAATGTATGTGAAGTGATGAGATGTATGGGTAGATGCAAGTAGATGTGATCTGATGAGGATAAATGAGAAAATAAGTGATGAGATAGAAAAAGATGTGATTAGATGAGAATGGGAATACTTATGAAATGAATGTGGATTGATGTGTGGATAATGTGGATTGATGTGGATGGATGAGTAGATAATGTGGATTGATGTGGATGATGTGGATGGATGTATGGATGATGTGTGTGGATGTATGGATGATGTGGATGGATGTATGGATGATGTGTGTGGGTAATGAGGATTGACGTGAATAGATGTATGGATGATGTGGATTGATGTGTGGATAATGTGGATTGATGCGGATGGATGAGTGGATAATGTGGATTGATGCGGATGGATGTGTGAATAATGTGGATTGAAGTGGATGGATGAGTGGATAATGTGGATTGATGTGGATGATGTGGATGGATGTATGGATGATGTGGATTGACGACGATGATGTGAATGGATGTGTGGATAATGTGGATTGATGTGGGTTGATGTGGATGGATGTATGGATGATGTGGATTGATGTGTGGGTAATGTGGATTGACGTGAATGGATGTATGGATGATGTGGGTTGATGTGTGGATAATGTGGGTTGACATGAATGGATGTATGGATGATGTGGATTGATGTGTGAATAATGTGGATTGACGTGAATGGATGTATGGATGATGTGGATTGATGTGTGGATAATGTGGATTGATGTGGATGGATGTATGGATGATGTGGATTGACGTGTCGATTGATGTGGATGGATGTATGAAAGATGTCGATGGATGTGTGGATAATGTGGATGGATGTGGATGGATGTATGGATGATGTGGATTGATGTGGATGATGTGGATGATGTGGGTTGATGTGTGGATGAAGCGATTGGATGTGATTTGATGTGGGAGCCAAAAATGTCAAAAATTTATGAAGAAGCAGTAAAAGTGTGTAATCGTGTGATAAAATTCATACAATTTGATATTCAAACTGAAATTTGTAAATTGGTAATTGGGTCTTCAGATGGAAGTACCACAATTGTTTGGAATCCCTGACTTGCTGGAGGCCTAGACATGATGGTATTTACCTTATAGTTCCAAGGACCATGATGACTGCCCGTATATACCGAGGGTATAACTACAGTTCTTTACTAGCAGTATATACGAGTAAATCTAAGACTTGGAAGTACCACAATTGTTTGGAATCCTTGACTTGCTGGAGGCCTAGACATGATGGTATTTACCTTATAGTTCCAAGGACCGTGACTACCCGTATTTACCGAGGGTATAACTACGGTTCTTTACTAGCAGTATATACGAGTAAATCTAAGACTTGAAATTATAAGCATTAATACTATCCAGATGATGAATTCGAATGTGGTTGATATGATTTTAAATTCTGGTTGAGAACTATTGAGTTGATTTGGATTCTGATTGAAAAATGAAGATTCGTGAATTTTGGTTGAAATGTAATAAACTAAGCAAAACCACAATGAGGATGAATGGGACGAGTCCCTGTGATGATGTTCGTATAGTAGCTGGAATGACGTTAATGACTTCAACAAATCACTATGAGATTAGTGGATTGGCAGATTGCTGCTGTTAACATTTGACCCAGTGAATCAAGTTAAGGGATGTCAAATTAAAAATCTGTGTAATTGAAAATTTCCATGGACTGTTCAGATAGAAAATTCGGTCTAATGGACCATTATTGTGATAAGGATTTGAATGATATGATCTGAGTGAATTATTATCTAATGATGAGTTTTATATAAGGGATCTTTATCCCAGGATTTTGTTGGGTTCACCAAACTATAAGGAACCCCAGAATCAGTTGGATCTTAAGGAAAAGAGTTCTCATCTAATTTTGCGAGATGAGGACATCTCGCATTTTTTAAGTGGGGTAGGATGTAAGATTCCTCTCTCCGCGGCTTTTGAGGTGTGCAGGTGTAAGAACCTCCCCTTCTGATCTTATGATTATTCCCCTCTCTGAAATAAAAGAAAGATCCTGTTGTACCCTGTTTTGGCCTAGAGAGAGAAAATGTCTAGAGGAAGGTAATTCAAAATTGAGATATTTTTGGATATAAAAATCCTCCTAGTGTCTAAAATGGTTTCCCTTGAACAGATATTCAAAAAGAAATTTCCAATGTGCAATTGGAATAAACTGAAATCAGGTAAAAAGGACCTTAGCTTAAGGATCCAGATTTTCTAAAACTTTTGAATTAAGGTTCCTATGGACCAATTAGATTAATCCAAATGTAGGGAGGAGATAAATTGAAGAATAAAAGGAAATCCCCCCAAAAATGAGTAAATATTCACATAAGATGAAGAGTTGACTAAGGACAAGGTTATTAGTTAAAAAAGAAGAGATATTTAGAAGAAATGATGCATTTTTGACACCTCAGTGTGGGGGAATTCCCCTCATGAAGGAGGCACCTATTTCACATGTGTGGTTGAGTTTTAAACTCACAAATAATGAGATATTTTCATCTCTCCTCTCTCCTACTTCAACTAGATCCAAAAAGTAAGCTAAACTGACCTAAAAATGGTCAAAAATTGACCAAACTAATCTGAAAAATTCTAGAATTAGTTAGCTTTGTTAGAGGCTCAATTTTTCCTATAAATGAAACCTCCCCCTTTGTAAATGGTTAATAGTGTTTTATGCACTGTTACTCTACTCCTCCCCAGAGCCAAAAACTATGAATTTATTGATAATTCATTAGTTTTTGACCATTTCCTCTTCAAAAGAATTGGTGGCCACTCTTGTTGCAAACAATAGTAGATCCCTCAAACCATCAAGCCAAAGGAAAGCTCACAAAAATTCATGTAAGCTAGAGATCCTACTTTTTCTTTATTCCATTTAATGGTTTTCTAATTTTTATTTTCTTTAAAATAAAAAATGGTGCTATGCCTTGTTGGAAAGGCTTTCCCCCTCTCTTCATTCTTGAATTCAACCTTTCTTTATCCTAGATGTGTAATCAAATTGTTAGAATTAAACTTTTTATATTATTTCTCTTTAAAAAGTGGAATTTGATTAGTTTAGAATGCTTTAAATCATTTGGGATAATTTCTAAGTAACTTGAGAATGAAAAAAATTAAAAAATGGTCAGCCATACAAAGGAGGTTATGGTAAAATTTTCTTAAATTTTGTGAAATAAGTTTTATCTTTTATTATTCAAAAAGAGTAATCCCCACCGCTTGTGTATTCCTATGCATAGAAAAAATGCATATTGGAAATATTTTTATAATAAAAGTGTTATTTTCATTAGAATTAATTTCTATGCATAGAAAGATGCATATTGGGAATATTTTGATTATAAAAGTGTTACTTTCATTAAAATTAAATAGATGCATAAATAGATGCATAAAAGAATTTTTTTAATTATAATAGCGTTACTTTTATCAAATTTTGATTTTATGCATAGAAAGATGTATAAAGAAATTTATTTGTATTTCAAAAGAGTTACTCTCATCAATTTTAATTTTATTCATAGAAAGATACATAAAAAAATTTATTTTTATTTCAAAAGAGTTACTCTCATCAATTGTGATTTTTGCATAGAAAGATGCATAAAGAACTTTATTTTTATTTCAAAAGAGTTACTCTCATCAATTTTGATTTTTTGCATAGAAAGATGCATAAAGAAATTTATTTTTATTTCAAAAGAGTTATTCTCATTAATTTTGATTTTATGCATAGAAAGATGCATAAAGCAATTTATTTTTTATTTCAAAAGAGTTACTCTCATTAATTTTGATTCTATGCATAGAAAGGTGCATAAAGAAATTTATTTTTATTTCAAAAGAGCTACTCATCAATTTGGATTTTTTGCATAGAAAGATGCATAAAGAAATTTATTTTTATTTCAAAAGAGTTATTTTCATTAATTTTAAATTTATGCATAGAAAGATGCGTAAAGAAATTTATTTTTATTTCAAAAGAGTTACTCTCATCAATTTTGATTTTTTGCATAGAAAGATGCATAAAGATTTTTTTTTAAAATTTCAAAAGAGTTATTCTCATTAATTTTGATTTTATGCATTCAAATTTGATGTTTATGCATTCATTGGCTTCATAACACATTGCTCCAACATATCCTAGAAGGATTTGATTAAATTCTTCAAGTTGAGTGAGAACGACCAAGTTTTGCAACTCTCTAGAATGCTGTTTTCTGCAAATGTCAGGTACCACCTCTCACTAAAAATGCTCTATCTCCTTCAATTCTGATCCAAATCCAAAAATTCTTGAACCAATAGCTTAGCAACTCTTGGGACTCTGCTTGTACCAAAGGAATTTGTCCAATTTGATATAGACAAGGATTAATGCCTTGATTAGTGATGCTCTGTTTTTGGACAGAACTTCTGCAAACCTGCAAATCTCTGATAATTGACTTCAATGAGCTCCAAGTACATCAAATGAGCTGCAACCAAGCTTCACAATGCCTTAGCAATGCCTTTTCTCAACTCCCCAAGCTTTGAATGGCATCAAATGGTGTAGAAATGAGTGAATGGCATGATATTTGATGAAACCTGTCCAGAATTCTGCTCAGAAAAGCGCCGCCTGTTCCAGAGGACTGTAGGAGAGGGGCATTTCACATTTGAGTTGATAGGGTTCTTAGCAATGACCTAATCTACCTTGTTCTTGAAAGGTTTGGCTCAATTCTTGCTCTAACTCCTGCAATCAATCCTCCACCACGGGGGGTATGTTTTCTGCTTTTGTGAAAAACCAGAAACTTTTGCATAAATTCACTTCCACTTGATTTTGCTCAAATCTGTATGCATCAATCTGCTTCAAGATTCTGTATGTTGCTTGTGCCCACTTTGCTAATACATGTGCAAGCTCAAATACACGTGCCTTTGTGTATACATTTGCCAAGAGTATATTCACTTCAAGCTTTCCATGAAAGCTTAGAGAAAAACCAGAAATTTTCACTTGCTTTATGCACTTCAATCTTCATTGAACCTGCTCTTTGGCACCTGCAATCCGCTCAAGGGAGTTTTGCTACTCTTACCCGTTAGGCCAAGCTTCAGATCTGTAACTGAGGTGAGCTCCACAGCTTTCTTTTGCTCCACAGCTTTAATGGAAATCTTCATAGCTTCTTCTTCTTCTTCCCTCTTCTCTCACTCACTCTCACAACACAACTAATGAGCTCTAGGCTCTGATACCATGATAAAAAATAGAAGAAGGAGGAAGCACACACAAAGAGAAGCAAACCCTAATCCATATTCATCAATCATAAAGAAGGAGAGAAGCCATAGTCATCATCTCTCTCTCACACACAAAAAAGAACACAACATAGTGTTATGTCCACACTACAGAGTAAACCTAATGTAATGTCCACAAACCACACATGACCAGCTGGATGCGGTCATAAACACACCACACGATATCCATCTATCATACTGTCACTCTGTCAGCACCCATGTGCTATCCTCCAGTTGTATACGAGCTTGACATTTCAACACTTAAGCGAAGTATTCTTGCTCTTCCACACTCCAAGTACCTGTTTAACAACAAGCAAAGCATCCCCCGCCGGTGTACACAATATTTTAAACATATGTGCAATCCAATCTCCAGTGTAGAATACTTTGCTTCATTATTGCTATGTGCATCCACCTTCATGCCTTTCTTACAAAGAAGCTTACCCTACGGATCATACAATACTAGACCTCCTGAAGTAGCATCATGGCTTTTTCTATAAGAGCCATCAAAAAACAAAAGGTGTGCATTCCCAATCTCTACCACATTCTCAATAGTCTTCTTCACAGCCTCCTCTTTGATAAGGAGAGGACTCTCCTTGTAGGTCAAAAGATCTGCCAATGTAGCCCTGATGCTCTCCTCAACGAGGAATGGTAAACTCGTGCAACTCCACAATGATAAAATTTCGTGGTGCTCATGCTAGATCAAATATGTGGAGGAGAGAGACTCACAATATACAAGAAAAGATCTTGCTTATTAAGTTGCTCAAAATACAACTAAGCTTCATGCTCATAAAATGCCTTCTAGCTCTACCTTTAAATAGGTGAGCTAGTGGACCATAAGTCCATTCACACACACACCCTTCTCCTCCCCTTTTACATAACCTTAGTCTCCTAATACCCCCCCTCAATACCAACTATGAAAAAAATTGGAATAGGTGGTATTGGACATAGGATGCCTTTATAACATTAGGCGTACAAGGTTAGGAATATAGGTATGGTTACATTGAGATTTAAAACAATTTCAGTGGAGTTAGAGGTTGATACAAAGTTAGCCTCTGACTCTTTGTTAGAACATTTGGAAGTGATATGTCCCATTTGTTTACACTTGTTACATTTCATTTTGTTGGGATATTTGATCCAACAATTATTTGCCAAATGACCCACCTTTTTGCAATGGACACATCTTACTTTGATCACTTAATGTGACAAAGTTTGTTCGATATTCGATGAATTTGTTGCATTTGAAGATTCAGCTCCTCCCTTTGGCCTCTTTTCTTCATCAAGACAAGATTGAATGACTCCTTCAAGGGTGGGATTAGGTATGTTCTTCAGGGTGGTGACTAAGGTGGGGTACACCTTCTTGACTACTTTTAGCAAAATAGCCACTGCATCATCTTCATCCATTCTCGCATTCACTGATGCAAGTTGAGCCATAAGGCCCTTCAAGTGAGAGATGAAGGCTCCAATTCCATCTCCCTCTTTGAGTTCCAAGCTGAAAAAATCAATTTTAAGTGAGATCTTGGAATTCTTACCACACAAGCTCCATAGAGCTTGTCAAGCTCATCCCATTTCTCCTTTGTAGTCACACAAGCTGGTCCACATAGTGAATGAGAGCCTCATCAAGATGGAGCATGATGATGGCTTGTGTCCTCTCATCATCTTCAATATCTTCAGCCTTAGTTTGATCAATAACCTTAGTGCCGGAGATGAATGGCCAAAAACCTTTGGACATCATCTTGTACTTGACAAGGACTTGCCAAGTGTGGAAGCCCTCTCCTATTGAGAACTTCTTAATTTGGGTGTTGTCCTTTGACATTGGGTATTGAAGGAGATTACTAGAGAGTAATGGGCTGATTTATGAAGAAGAAAAAACCAAAAAATTTTGATGTTTTGGCTTAAGTATAGGAGAAAGGCTTATGAGAGTGCAACAACCCTTAATCAAGCCAAGGATGTTGCATAAAAAAGGAGATTAAGATGGTGAAGCTTATGGTTTAGCATTTAAGGTTTGCCCAACCACTAATTCTGATGGAGATTAGTATCAAAGAACACTTTGTTTGGTGATTAAGATCACCATTAGTGTTTAGCAACACTATTAGTGCTTAAGAGCACATTTCTAGCATCTAATGACACTTGCATTGGTGATTAGATTCACCATTAGTGTTTAAGAACACTCTTAGTGTTTAGAAACACTTTGGAATGGCTCCCCTTTGCTGGATTAGTAGCCTCATTAGTGTTAATCAACACTATTAGTGCTTATAAGCACACTTTGAGAAGCTTTGTGCACTTGAAGATGTTGATGAAGCTTGATGACAATGAGGCTTATGAACACAAGGTAAGGCCAAAAGCACTTATCTTAGTCTAGTTATCTATGTGGCCAAATGCTTCGTAAATCTGATTAAACATCTCCAGGTGAGTAATGGGGTCACCTGCTCCATCAAATTTTGTGATCAATTTAGAGATGTTTGTTGGTTTGGTTCATTCCTATTTGGGTTGAGTAGGTGTAGGGGGAGCGATGCTTGCTACAGCTACCCCCTCCCTATTTCCATGGCTATCCTTAACATTTCAGGTGTCAACCCTATCATGGCAGAGGCTGGTTGGGGAATGGGTTGTGGAGGAGCGGTTTCAGGTGGATAATAGACCAAAGGAGGTCTTTGCCCTTTGGGAGGACTAGGTTGTGGACTGCGTAGTCCTGTTTGGTATATTGGGTGTGCCCCTTGAGGAGGGCATTACTGATAGATAGGTGGGCCTGGTCTTTGTGATGGACTTGTGTAAACCCACCCACTTTGGTATGATGTCTCAAGCCTTCAAGAAGGTGGACTTGGTTCTTGGTTTGGTAAAGTTCCCGGAGCTCTGAATGAGTCAGCCACCCCTGAGACAGGTATGGCTCTCCAGTTTGGTAACTGGGTCTGAGATTGCTGGCTCTCGCTATGGTCGATTTTTGCTCTAAGATCTAGAGATGGAGTGGGCCCGCTTCCTTGGGGTTGATCCATATCTCTTACCTTGGGTTGCGGATCTTTAGACTATGTGTTTCCCAAGATAAAATTGTGAACCCTCAATGCAAGGTTTTGCTGTAAATGTGTTGGTGAGATGGGGGCTAGGTTCTACACAGGTGGTCTGTCCATACACTATGGTTCAGGCTCTCTTGCCCTCGGGGTCTGGAGTCCCTTGTCCACTACTAGGGAGGTCCTTGCTCTCACTAGTACTGTAAAAGAAAAGCACCGTTTAACTCCACATAGTATTTACCGATGGGTCCGATCTTACTTGGAAAGGGGTGTCAAGTGGCTCACTTCGTCGTCAAGGAGAGGGTTATTTCACACCAACCTACCAGAGCGTAGGTGCATGGAAATAAGGAAGTGTTGTGGAGAACCCTTTGAGAAAGGAAAGTTTTTTTTTTGGGAAAAGGAACGAGCGAATGGGCATACGCACACAAAAAGGGATGGGAACGAGCGTTCTCTTCTCTCAGGGAAAGAGAAGGAACAGACGTTCACTGCTTGATTGGCATGGGCGTGTGCTTCAGAGATGATGAGATGGAATGGGCGTTCGCTTATCAGGGAGAGAAGGAACGGACGTATGTCCTTGATAAGCGAACATACATACGGTTCTCAGGAGAGAAGCCTAGCAAAATGCAATCTTGCTTGTGATTTTCCTCCTTCTCCTACTGATTCAGGTGTCTTCCCAAGGATTTTTATGATTTTATTTTTACAAGGGGCTAGAGCTACTCTCTAGCTTCTTATTGATGCCTATAATGTATGGTTTAAGCTAATTAATTGCAACTAATTAGATGCTTAAACAAAAATGTGAACATGAAGAAAGAACACAAAAATTAACAATTGCTTGAATGTTAGGAACACAAAAATTAACAATTGCTTGAATGTTAAGGGCAACGTAAGAGCACTGACAAGTTTCTCCCCACTCTAGGTGAAGATTCAAATGCTTTGATGCTCGATCAACAATCCAAACTCCAGGTAACCTTCGACAAAATAGAAAACACAAAACACAAAACACAACAATGTTAATCAACCTACCAGCAGTGGATTTACACTCCAACAGGGATAAATCAAAGACTCTAGCTAATGAATCAAGTGAAGGACCCTAAGCTAAATGCCTTCCCCAACAGTGGTGCCAAAATGGTTAATGGATAACATATTTCCTCAAACACACAAGAGAAAGAAGAAGAGAAAGGTGCATGCAGCAAGGGTCAAATTCGGTGAATGGCATTTAGCCAACCCTATGAAGGCTCACTCCAACTCTCCTTGTGTCACCCAAAGAGAGATCCAAGGCTAGGTAATGAGCAAGAGGGAAAGAGCTATGGAGATCTCAATCTCTACCTCATGCCAATCGTATGCAAATAGGGCATGGTGGATAGCAATGAGAAGGTAGAAGAGAAGAGAAGGGAGAGGACTACCATTCCTACTCACATACACCAACAATCTAAGAAAGCAAGCCAGAACACAAGCAAGCAAGCAACCAATTAAGCTAATTAATTGAAACTCAAATGAGAGAGAGAGAGAGAGAGAGAGAGAGAGAGAGAGAGAGAGAGAGCGAAGGCAAAACTCAATTGAAACAAATGGGATTGTCTCTTTTCATATTTCATGAAATGTCTTATATACATGAGCTCAGATTTACAATGTCCGGCCACCCAATTACAAATGGGGGCTCAAAACTAGTCTTCCTAGATTAACGAGCTCTATGTACATCGATTTCTTATGACCGGTGTTACATAAGCCGTAAGCTCTGTCATCTCATGTCTCTTTTACAATAAGCGCTTAGCACGGTTATAAAAAGATGAGTTACAAAAAGGCGTAGCTGCGTGAAAGGTCATGCTAATCGGACTGGTTAACACACTACATGGTAAGACTTTTCCAAATTTGTATAAAACTATATCTAAAAGTGATTTTATTTATTTTTAAGTTTTAAAGTAATTATGAAATGGACCTTACTTTGTAGTGCATTTTGGAGGCTCATGGACCTTACTTTACCAAAGAGGGAAGCTTAGCCATATGGTCTACTCAAGGCATGGAACGATCTCATTAGCAAGCTCAATGTGGTTTTCAAAAGGGAACATCACATGAAGGTGGAATACATGATGTTAATTCAATGACATAACTGTTTTAGTGGTGGAACATAAGAAAAGAAATTAGGTACATAATAGAAATAAGGTAACTTGTTTAGTGGTGGTACTACAGAAGAATAGAAATTAGGTATGAGCAGTAGGTATTAAAGTCTACTCTACCGAGATGAATCACATGAAGGTCTAAGATATGTTGTTAATGATCACCATTTATAAATCAAGTGACAAATTTGGAGCATAAGTAGCATCATAAAAACTCAATCTTATGAAACTCATACATCTAAAGTCAATTACATAAAGTTTACACACTATTCCTCTTTCGGCAACTTCTTTTTCCTTTGAGCTTACTTGAGGATGTTGATGGCTCTTCAGTATGTAAACTCAATCTCACCTCTAAATCTAAAAAAATTCTATTTTGTACATCCTACTAGGAGATTTGCATCCATCTTATTAGCCGCTGCTAAAGCATGTGCGGTGCAATTTAAAAAGTATGATGATCTCATAGCCAAGGGGCATATCCAAAAATCCTAATAGAACTCTATTAGTATTCGAGGGAATAATAGACCAACCTAGATACCTTATAACTACCTTAAGTGCTAGTAGTACAACCTCAGGGCTTTAAGAGTATTTACAATGAAAAATGGCAAGAAATTATTTGTTCATTTTACTAATATAATGAGTACGCCCAGAGTCCTTGCCAATTCTTCCTTAGTTTGCACTAGCGCATCCAAGAAATCCATTAGAATCTTCAATCTCAAGTTGATAAAAAAAATCTTTTATATTAAAATTAATTGTAAACGTATGGAGGTGACCTACAATGCAATAGAAAGGCATCCAAGGGACCCCAAAGCTTTCTCTTTGTATGGTAGAGAACCATCCTTTATGAAGGGAGAAAGACACCTTTGGTGTGACATAAATTGATAGCAAGGATAATATTGGGAAATACCTACATTGGTTTTTGTCACTAAACTAAAGATGACTCATTGCATAAGCCCATCGTCTGTTTGCATGTCTAAGATGACCATTCGGTGGACTTTGGTATGGTTAATCTTTTGAAATTTGTTAGATCTAGCCTCCCTTGAAGTGTAAGATTCCTCCCTCTAGCTTTTGAGGTGTAAAGGTGTAAGAACCTCCCCTTCTATTCTTGTAATTATTCCCCTCTCTGAAATAGAAGAAAGATCTTGTTTTACCCTATTTTGGCCTGGAGAGAGAAAATGTCTAGAGAGAGGTAATCCAAAATTGAGATATTTTTGGATATAAAAATCCTCCTAGTTACTAAAATGGATTCCCCTGAAATAGAAATTCAAAAAGAACTTTTCAATGTGCAATTGGAATTAATTGAAAATGTGTATGAAAGACCTTAGCCTAAGGGTCTAGATTTTTAAAAATTTCTGGATTATGGTCGAATTAAGGTTCCTATGGACCAATAGGATTAATCCAAGTGTTGGGATGAGATAAATCCAAAGAATAAAAGAAAATACCCAAAAATGAGTAAATGCTCACATAAGATGAAGAGTTGACTGAGTACAAGGTTTATTAGTTAAAAACTATGAGATATTACTAAAAAAATGAGATATTTTAGAATAATGATACATTTTTGACACCTTGGTAAGGAGGGGGGAGACTTTGAGGTAGGCACCTATTTCACACATGTGGTTGAGTTTTTAATTCAAAAAAATTGTGATATTTTTATCTCTCCTCTCTCCTAGATCAAACCAAATAAAAAAGGGACCCAAACTGATCCAAATCTTGTCCAAATTCAGCCAAAGTGAAGCTGGAAAATTCTAGAACTTAGTTGGACTCAGTTAGTGGCCTCTCTCACCTATAAATAGACCCTCATTCTTTTGTACTCTCATCTTTGAGCTATACCATGCCAGTATTACATTAAAATATTCATATTTTCTATTATGGTTTCATTAAAAGATTGTTTTAAAGACAACTAAATGTGTGGAACAGGCAATTTCATATTGGGTGTGTAAGTGGTGTGACTATCTTGAAGTTTGCTTGAAGCGCCGGTTAGGGGGCCTGGGAACTCTTTTCCTTGGTACCCGGGACAAAACATAACCAAATTATTAAATGGATCCTATCACTATAGTGGTTGGGTGGTTGGCTAACCTATGGGATTGGCTGGACTGATGGATCCTGAAAACGAGACTCAATTCTGTTAAGTTACGACGATAGATGAAGTAAATCTTGGATAGTCTTTGTTCTATGGAAAAGAATCAACGGCTGTGCCTCTCAATGAGGAAAAAAGCGTTGGTCTCTATGATCCAAGTGCAAGTCTTTTCCTTCATCTGATCATGTGACTTACGGGTTCGGTCGGATCAGTTTGGTTAGTTAAGGCTCTTGATGACTACATTAGAATAAAAATATCCTGGAGGAATCGCTCGTGCTTTCTGGGCGAGGAAAGTTTTTCCGGGTTCGGTTTTGGAAGAATCGAGGGATTAGTCTCTTGTTCGGATATCCGTGGGCGAGGCCCCGAGTGAGAGGCTCTGCCCTATGCAAGAAGTGCTACTTCCACTGCTAGCACCCCCGAATTCATTGTGCGGAGTGGGCGGGGATCTTTTAGTAAAGTGAATTGACTAAAGTGGATCAACCGAGAAAGAAAGAAATGTCAAGAGTTTATGAAGTACCAGTAAAAGATTGTAATTGTGTGATGAAATTCAGAATGAAGATTCATAAATTAGAAATTGGGTCTTCAGATGGAAGTACCGCAATTGTATGGGATCCCTAACTTGCTTGAGGCCTAGATATGATGGTATTTACCTTATAATTCCAAGGACCGTGATGACTACCCGTATATACCGTGGGTATAACTGCAGCTCTTTACTGACAATATATACGAGTAAATCTAAGACCTTGAAATTATAAGCAAAAATGCTATCCAGATGATGAATTCGAATGCTTGGTTGATATGATTTTAGAATTCTGGTTGAGAATTGATGAATTGATTTGGATTCTGATTGAAAGATAATGATTCCTGAATTGTGGTTGAAAGAAGATAAGTTGAACAAAAAGCCACAATGAGGATGAATGGGACAAATCCCAGTGAATGATATTGGTAACTGGAATGACAATTATGACTTTAGCAAATCACTACGAGATTAATGGATTGTGCTCACAGATTACTGCTGTTAACCCTTGACCCAGTGGATCTAATTAAGGGATGACAAATTGAAAACCTGCATAACTGAAATTCCTGTGGAGGAATGTCCAAATGGAATTTTCGATCTGATGGACCATCATTGTGTTAAGGATATGAATGATATGTTCTGAAAGGAACCCCAGAATCAATTGGATCTAAAGTCGAATTTGAATTTTAAATCAAGTGGTCTTTTCACCCAAGCGTCTTGATTAATATGGAAAAGAGGGACTTAACAGAATTTTCGTATTGACAGGATCATGGATCAAGATATCCAAGGGGTAGCTTTCATGTAGGGTATTCTCAGGGAATACTTGGGTGATTTTGTTCTTGTCTTCTTCCATGATATTCTGATATACTCTAAGAATGCGGCAGATCGTGAGGGTCATCTGTGTAAATTCTTTGTAAAGATGAGTAAATATACCTTGTCCATAGATTGTATTAATTCTGGATTCATGGTATCTAAGGATGGAGACTCCCCTGACACTGTTCAAATCCAAGCAGCTGTAGATTGGCGAGAACCTAAGTCAGTGAAAGAAGTCAGATATTTCTTAGGATTAATTGGGTGGTATTAAATCTTTATACCCAACTATGCTCAAATTGCATCCCCTTTGACTAACCTTCTCAAGAATAATGTTCCATTTCAGTGGACTACTCATGTCAAAGTGTTTTTGTTAAGCTGAAGGTTGCCTTAATAGCCGAACTCGAAGAAGAAGATGAAAGAGATTATCCTCCAGCTGCGAGATGAGGACATCTCGCGTTTTTCAAGTGCGGTAGGATGTAAGATTCCTCCCTCCAGCTTTTGAGGTGTAAAGGTGTAAGAACCTCCCCTTCTATTCTTGTAATTATTTCCCTCTCTGAAACAGAAGAAAGATCTTGTTTTACCCTATTTTGGCTTGGAGAGAGAAAATGTATAGAGAGAGGTACTCCAAAATAAGATATTTTTGGATATAAAAATCATCCTAGTGTCTAAAATGGATTCTCCTGAAATAGAAATTCAAGAACTTCTTTTTAATGTGCAATTGGAATTAATTGAAAATGTGTATAAAGAACCTTAGCCTAAGGGTCTAGATTCTCAAAAATTTCTAGATTATGGTTGAATTAAGGTTCCTATGGACCAATAGGATTAATCCAAGTGTTGGGATAAGATAAATCCAAATAATAAAAGAAAATACCCAAAAATGAGTAAATGCTCACATAAGATGAAGAGTTGACTGAGTACAAGGTTTATTAGTTAAAAACTATGAGATATTACTAAAAAAATGAGATATTTAGAATTGAGATTTTAATCTAGCATGTCTACATGCACAAAGAACTTGTGTTGCATGACTTGTAAGAGGAATTAGCTTACCTCATTAATAAAGTGTGTTCCATTATGGCTCACAATCTCAAGGGGGAAACCAAAGCGTGTAATGACTAACTCATACAATAATTTTACAGTGGAGCGTGCATCAGCTTTACAGGTAGCCCGAGCTTCGACCCATTTCGTGTAATAGTCCGTGTGGCAATCGGGCTTGAATGTATCTAGCCACAAGACTAATAGGTCCAATGAAATCAATGGCCCACTTTTTGAATGGTTGTAAGGACACAATAGGTTTCAGAGGCATTTTATCCTTAAAGCGAGGAATTGTCGCTCATTTTGGCATTCATCACACTGCTTGATGTGCCACTAGCCAAAAAGTCCAAAAGCCTTTCAATATCCATTTTCGGGTAAGTTTTGAGTGGCTAGATGCGTTTAATGCTTGTTGAACAAGGTAAAGATTTAGGGAATACTCTTCTAATGGTAAACGTGAATCATAAATCGAAAACATGAAAAATAAAAAAAGTAAAAAAAGTAAAAAGTAAAAATTTAAAACGTAAAAAGTATAAAATCAAAAAGTAAAAATTTAAAATTTAAAAACAAGAGAAGGTAAAAGAGAAGGTCCGGGAGCGAGTAAAATTTTTCGAAAAGTGTACGCACAAGTTTGCCTAATATATGTTTTAGGTTGTTACAATCGCTTTGACACAACTTATGTAACACTGTAAAAAATTACGTTTTTCCATAGTTAAGTTGCTTAACTATGGGAGCCAGTACCTGTAACGCTTGACTGACCCAAAAAAAAACACTATTTTTTTTACCTGACAGGTTTTTCCATTTGGATGTAATATATGATATTGGCTATTCCCATGCCATTTGAATAGCATATGATGGAATTACATGCTCCAATCATACTCATGAATGCCATAATCATATACTTGGAGATGTTTGCTTGATTGATGTGAGCTATTTTTCGTGATGGAATCTATGCTTGATGAGAGGATTAATGCTTTGATTCAAGATTATCTTGCATGATTCAAACTACATCTACCAAGATTCATACTACATCTACCAAGATTATCTTGCATGATTCGTACTACATCTACCAAGATTGAATCAATGGAGCAAAAATTAGGTTTTTTCACAAAGAACCCTAATTTCTCACCATTGGGTGCATTAATACATGCCATTGGGAGTCCATAAACATCATTTGACCAATTATGTGGATGTGTATGTGAAAGAATGGATGTGGATGTGTATGTGAAAGAATGTGATGTGATGTAAAGAGATGTGATGTGACATAAATATATATGGATGTGAAGCGATAGATATGAATGTATGGATAGATGTGGGTAGTCGTACATGTGAACGATTGGATGGATGTGGATGAATGAGATGAGATGTGTATGAATGAGACATGATGTGGATGTGATGTAATGTGGATGGGATGAATAAGATATGATGTGGATAGATGTGATGTGATGTAATGTGGATAGAATGTATGTGATGGGATGGTGATGAGAATGAATGTGATGGATATGAATGAATGTGGTGTGATGGATGTGAATGGATGGAGGTGATGTGATGTGAAATGGATAGATGTGAGTGAATGAGATGTGATGTGATGGATAGATGTGAGTGAATGAGATGTGATGTGATGGATGTGAATGGATGGAGGTGATGTGATATGAAATGGATAGATGTGAGTGAATGAGATGTGATGTGAATCGGGATGTGAATGAATGAGATGTGATGTCATGTGAATTGAGATGTGAATGAATGATATGGGATGTGAATGGATGGAGGTGATGTGATGTGAAATGGATAGATGTGAGTGAATGAGATGTGATGTGAATCGGGATGTGAATGAATGAGATGTGATGTCATGTGAATCGAGATGTGAATGAATTATATGGGATGTGAATGGATGAGATGTGAAATGATGTGAATCGAGATGTGAATGAATGAGATGTGATGTGAAATGAATGTGATGTAAATTGGGATAGATGTGAATGGATGATATGTGATGTAAATGAATGTGATGTGATGTGATGTGAAACGGGATAGATGTGAATGAATGAGATGTGATGTGAATGGATGAGATGTGATGGGATAGGAAACGGGATAGATGTGAATGAATGAGATGTGATGTGAATGGATGAGATGTGATGGGATGTGAATCGGGATAGATATGAATGAATGAGATGTGAGGTGAAATGGATGTGATGTGATGTGATGGATCGAGGTAGATATGAATGGATAAGATGTGAATGAATGTGATGTGATGAGATGTGGATATGGGTAGATGCGAGTGGATGAGATCTCATGAGGATAAATGAGATCGGGGTAGATATGAATGGATAAGATGTGAATGAATGTGATGTGATGAGATGTGGATATGGGTAGATGCGAGTGGATGAGATCTCATGAGGATAAATGAGGAAAGATGTGATGAGATGGAAAATGATGTGATTGGATGAGAATGGGAATACATATGAAATGGATATGGATTAAATAATGTGGATTGATGTGGAACAATGTGGAAAGACGAGAGTTCGTTATAGAAACTGTATTTATGACCTGTTTTTTAAATGATTGTTTTATGTCAAGAATGCTGGGGAAGTATTTTGACCGTCTTGTGAATGAGGTCGTGGAGATCTAACTGATAAAGTTACAATAGCTGACGGAGAGTCAACGAAGGACGTCTCACGTAGCAAGGTCAGCCGAGGTCTTGACCAGCCTCGGTTCGATTTAAATTGTGAGCTTCCGGTATGGTGGATGAGGGACCAAGGAAGTGGCCTATGAGTGAAGCGCTAGGTGCCCTGCGAAGGATCCTAAAGGAGGGTGCTAATGATGACCATACGGTGCTCGGGCTCCGGGTCACTGAAAATACCCACACGTGGATCAGGGAAGATATTGGAACAAGGAGTAAGAGTTGTTTTCTGAATTCGGGCATGGATCTGGTTGATTGACCTTACTGGTCCTCAACGGATGAGTCCATGGCTTTTTTATATGGATCTGTTGGTTGATCTTGCTGATCTTCAACGGAGATTCTATTTTGATTTTTATAAGTGAATATATTGTCGAGTACCATGAGCTAGGAACTATCGAAAAGGCCCCTAAGTGGACAGGTGGTGAGCCTTCTGGTTGCCAATGATGCCATAGGCACTCCGATGAAGGAATGATTGGAAATTAGGATTCAACTGGATATTTTGGAGGATTATGATCAGTGACACTATGGTTTCATTAAATGATTGTTTTAAAGACAGCTGAATCTGTGAAAAAGGCAATTTCATATTGGGTGTGTAAGTGGTGTGACTAGTTTTAAGTTTGCATGAATATCCAACTAGGGGGCCTGGGAACTCTTTTCCCTGGTACCCAGGACAAAACCTAACCAAATTCCTAATTGGATCCCATCACTACAGTGGTTGGGCGGTTGGCTAACCCATGGGACTGATGGATCCCTAAAAGAGACTCAATTTTGTTATGGTATGATAGATGAAGTAAATCCCAGATAAAAATTGTTCTATGGAAAAGAATCAACAGCTGTGCCTCTCAATAAGAAAAAAAGTGTTGGTCTCTATGATCCAAGTGCAAGTTTCTTCCTTGATATGACCGAGTGTCTTTATAGGTTCGGTCGGATCGGTTTGGTTAGTGATGACTTTGACTACGTTAGAGTAAAAATATCTTGGAGGAATCGCCCGTGCTTTCCAGGCGGGGGAAGTTTTTCTGGGTCTGGTTTTGGAAGAACTGAGGGATTAGTCTCTTATCCGGATATCCGTGGGCGAGGCCCCGAGTGAGGGACCCTGCCCCGCACAAGAAGTGCTACTTGCGTTGCTAGCACCCCATAATTTTTTGCGCGGAGGGGACAAGGATCTTTCACGTTTCCTCTCCAGGGAAACCCTATTTCTCATCATGGAAAGATCCTAACCAGGTCCATTGTTGAACCTATGGAGCCCATGCTCTGCCATCCCCATGGCACCCCTAACACATCATCTCCCTTTGTTGGTGCCTCATAGGACCCTAAACCACTTGTGCACACTATAGATGCACCCGCAGGGAAACCACCTCTTCTGTGTTTCCTCTTCCATGGACCCCATAGAGTGTCTGAATGCCCTCAAAAGAAATGTCTACCAATGTAACCACAATGTTATGGCTATGGAATTGACCATTAATTCAAAGATTTCTCTTTGCAAATCAGCTTCTGACTCTGTAGTCAAAGGCATGCCATCCCTCAACGTGTTGAGCGTTCAACATGGGAAGATATGCACTGTCCCATTGAATGTCATCGCATGGTTTGTTAAAACCCTAAAGATCTCTCTAGCTAATCACTATGCATAAACATGCATAAACCATGCATATACTCATCCACCTAACCACCCCCGACGAGCCCAAGGGTGCACACATTAATACAATGAAGTACCACATACCTAACCTTGGTGTCCCATACCACCAAGAGAAGGTATGACTTCAGTCCAACAGCACATAGCTCTAGCATGAAATGGCAAGAGAGTAGATACAATGATTTACACAAGAGAACATCCCTTAAGAGTTCCCCATGCCCCTATTATATAGGAGAGCACTCAAGTGACTCTTGACTCTCCATTTCCATGGTGACTCTTGACCTTCCATTTCCAGAGTGACTCTTGGCCTTCCATTTCTAGAGTGAATCTTGGCCTTCCATTTCCATGTGTGACCCTTGGTTCCCTGATCCTAACCTCAATCCAAGGTTAGGCCTAACCCTTGCCCCACTAGAGCATGTTTCCATGCTCCCATGCTCACATGCCTAGGGAGGGTTAGCCTCCTAATTATGCACATATGATGTGCACATAACACAGTTGCAGGTCAAGCTAAAGAAGGACACATTCCAAAAGAAACAATGCTCTAAGCATGTCGGCCATGGAGAAGATCAGGTTAGCATTTGCATTGGCTCAACAAAGATCACATCCTCCTCCTCCGGGAGTGATGATTGTGCCGAACTACCACTCCCCTATGCAACCCAACAAAAACTCACCAAAGGGGAAAAACGGCTGGAAACATATCCTAATGCCATTCTTGAGAAGCAATCTGTGACATGACATTCCACCTCACATTTGTAGTCATGGAATTTCATAATGCTGCTTATGATGCCATCTTGGGTCAACCCTTCATGAGATAAACCCGACTAATCCATGACTGGGACATGCATCATGTCTACCTCCGCAAAGGGTGTCAAATGCTTAAGGTCAATTTATCTACTTGGCAGTCACATTCCATGGCCAAAGCTCCCTTTGCTTAAGACTCTGTGACCACTTGTGATGCTTGTCATCAAGCCCTTGATGATGCACAGGTGCCATGCACAGTCGCTTCTGTCAATAGTGATGACATCGACCATGATTGTCTTAAAATCCTTGCTATACTTGACACCCTTCCAGGTCACAAACTCGGCACACAATTCGTGCTTCCAAACGGCCATATACCCTCCATGAACCCTACAAAGACATTGCCTTGCTTAACACCCTCAATGTAACTGTAGCTCCACATTTAACTAACCACCCTTAGGGTCTAGATAGATTTCCCCTTTGGTAGAAACATGCAAAGAAAATGTGCCTTGTTGTCTCCCACAACTAGCCATAATCTTTTGCCATGGGAAACATGGGTCTCTCTGGGCAAACCATCTCTTAAAACTGCCCATGCCAAAATTCAATTGCCAGGTGGAAATCGTATACAAAGCCTTGGGTCCTTTACACAAACTGTACATGCTGTATCTAACCCATTGGCTTGTAAGTTCTATGTGGTTCCCCTAGGTGAGACAAAAGAAGTTGTCGTCCTCGGAGGAAGCTGGGTCCAGAATGCTACAAGTACAATCAACTCAGCTAACCTCAAGCTTCCCCAGGGAAAGGTAACAATGGTCCTCTGGGACGACGGGGAGTGCCTCGAATCTAATCCTCTACCCCCACCAAAACTTCTTCCACAAAGGGTATTCTCACTCCCCCCACAATAACTGGTAAGTCTTCCACCATCCCTGAACTACCACCAAAACTCAACCCACCAAGAATATGGATTGGACTCTTGACTGCTGCAAATGGACTACAATGGTAGCAAGCCCACATCTATGCTATGGTCCACACCAATCTCATATTCTTGGAGTCATGGACAGCATTTGGAAAACCCACACTAACAAAAGAAGACACTTACATTCAAATATCACACGAAATGCATTTAATGAGTGTTGGGTATTTCATTCATAAAATTTCTATTAGAATAATCAGTTGGAGTGCAAATTTTATGTCATTGATGTAGGGGAACTCTAAGGCTGGATTATCTGTGTGAGGTCCCTATCCCCACTGCGCAACGAATTCAAGGGTTCTAGCAGTGGAAGTAGCACTTCTTGCGTGGGCCAGGGTCTCACACTCGGGGCCTTGCCCACAGATATCCGGACAAGAGACTAATCTATCGGTTCTTCCAAAACCGATCCCGAAAAAACTTCCCTTGCTCGGAAACCACGAGCGATTCCTCTAGGATAACTTTTCTCTAACGTAGTCAAAAGCCTTAACTAACTGAACTGATCTGACCAAACCCGTAAGTCCCAAGTCAGATCAGGGAAAAGATTGCACTTGGATCATAGAGACCAACACTTTTTTCCTCATTGAGAGGCACAGCCGTTGATTCTTTTCCATAGAACAATTTTTGTCAAGGATTTACTTCATCTATTGTACCATAACAGAATTGAGTCTCAATTTAAGGATCCATCAGTCCAAACCCCATCCAGTCCCATGGGTTAGACCACTGTAGTGATGGGATCCAATTAAGAATTTGGTTGGGTTTTGTCCCGGGTACCAAGGAAAAGAGTTCCCAGGCCCCCTAGCCGGATATTCATGCAAACTTAAAACTAGTCACACCACTTACACACCCAAAATGAAGTTGCCCAAACCCCATCCAGTCCCATGGGTTAGCCAACCGCCCAACCACTGTAGTGATGGGATCAAATTAAGAATTTGGTTGGGTTTTGTCCCGGGTACTAGGGAAAAGAGTTCCCAGGCCCCCTAGCCGGATATTCATGCAAACTTAAAACTAGTCACACCACTTACACACCCAAAATGAAGTTGCCTTTTTCTCAGCTATCTTTAAAACAATCATTTAATGAAACCATTGTGTCACTGATCAGAATCCTCAAAATCTCCGATTGAATCTTTATTTCCAATAATTCCTTCATCGATGTACCTATGACATCATTGGCAACTAGAACGCTCACCACCTATCCACTGAGGGGCCTTTTCAATAGTTCGTAGCTCATAGTAACCGGCAATATATTCACATATCAAAATGGCATCTCCGTTGAAGATCAGCAAGATCAACCAACGGATCCATATAAAAGAGCCATGGACTCATCCGTTGAGGACCAGCAAGGTCAACCAACCAGATCCATGCCCCAATTCAGAGAACAACTCTTACTCCTTGTTCCAATATCTTCCACGACGTACGTGTGGGTATCTTTGGCGACCCAGAGCCCGAGCACCGTATGGTCAGCACCCTCTAGGATCCTTCGCAGGTGACCTAGCACTTCACTCATAGGCCGCTTCCTTGGTCCCTCATCCACCGTACCGGAAGCTCACCATTTAAATCAAACCGAGGCTGGTCAAGTCGGCCGACCTTGCTACGCGAGACATCCTCCGTTGACTCTCCGTCAGCTATTGCAACTTTAACAGATAGGTCTCCACGACCTCATTCAAAAGACGGTCAAAATGCTTCCCCAGCTTTCTTGACATAAAACAGTCATTTAAAAACACATTTCACATACAAATACAATTCCAACAATATTTCCATCTTTTCTCATCACTCCACATCCTTTCACATTAGTCCCCATTTTTTCCCATCTTCCCACATTTTTTTTTCTTCATCGATCCCTATCACATCACATCATTCCCACATCAAATCACATCCAATCGCATCATCCACACATCAATCCACATCATCCATACATCCATCCACATCATCCACATCAATCCACATCATCCATACATCCATCCACATTAATCCACATTATCCACACATCCATCCACATCTTCCATATATCCATCTACATCAATCCACACGTCAATCCACATCATCCATACATCCATCCACATCAATCCACATTATCCACACATCAATCCACATCATCTATACATCCATTCACGTTAATCCACATTATCCACACATCAATCCACATCATCTATACATCCATTCACGTTAATCCACATTATCCACACATCAACCCACATCATCCATACATCCATTCACGTCAACCCACATTATCCACACATCAATCCACATCATCCATACATCCATTCACATCAATCCACATTACCCACACATCAATCCACATCATCCATACATCCATCCACATCAATCCACATTATCCACACATCAACCCACATCAATCCACATTATCTACACATCCATCCACATCATCCACATCAATCCACATCATCCATACATCCATCCACATCAATCCACATTATCCACTTATCTATCCACTTCAATCCACATTATCCACTCATCCATCCACATCAATGCACATTATCCACACATCAATCCATACATTATCCACTCATCTATCCACTTCAATCCACATTATCCACTCATCCATCCACATCAATCCACATTATCCACACATCAATCCATATCATCCATACATCCATTCACGTCAATCCTCATTACCCACACATCAATCCACATCATCCATACATCATCCACATCATCCACATCAATTCACATTATCTACTCATCCATCCACATCATCCACATCAATCCACATTATCTACTCATCCATCCACATCAATCCACATTACCCACACATCAATCCACATTCATTTCATAAGTATTCCCATTCTCATCTAATCACATCTTTTCCTATCTCATCACTTATTTCCTTATTTATCCTCATCAGATCACATCTACTTGCATCTACCCATACATCTCATCACTTCACATACATTAACATCTATCCAGTTTACATCACATCTCATTCATTCACATCCCGCTAACATATTCCTTCACGTTCCTTATCGTTCATTCACATCCCGATTCACATGTTATCACATTCATTCACATCCTATATCATTCATTTACATCTTGATTCACATGACATCACATCTCATCTATTCATTCACATTTATTCGATTCGCATCACATATCATCACATCTATTTACCTTTCATTCTCATCACATCCATCCATCCATTCTTTCCCATCTATCTGATTCTCATCACATCCATCCATCCATTCTTTCCCATCTATCTGATTCGCATCACATATCATCACATCTATTTACCTTCCTTTCTCATCCATCCATCCATTCTTTCCCATCTATCTGATTCGCATCACATATCATCACATCTATTTACCTTTCATTCTCATCACATCCATCCATCCATTCTTTCCCATCTATCTGATTCACATCCCATCTCATCACATCTATTTACCTATTATCATCACTTCTAGTCTCATCACATCCATCCATCCATTCATTCCCATCTACCTCATTTGCATCCCATCTCATCACATCTATTTACCTCTCATTCTCATCAATTCTATTCTCATCACATCCATCCATCCATCCATTCATTCCCATCTCTCTGATTCGCATCCCATCTCATCACATCTATTTACCTTTCATTCTCATCACTTCTATTCTCATCACATCCATCCTCTATTCATTCTCATCTATCTGATTCATATCACATCTTGTCACATCTATTTATAGAATGTAAGAGAATTCTTATTTTTGATATAAAGATTCTTTACGCATCTATTTATGCATGGGAAATAACACTTTTATCAAAATCCGTTTATGCATCTATTTATGCACAAATTCAATTTTAAGGAGAATAACACTTTCAATTTTAAGGAGAATAACACTTTAAAAAAAAAATAAATCTGTTATGCATCTTTCTATGCATAAATTCAATTTTATTTAGAATAACCCTTTTGAAATTTAAAAAAAATTCTTTATGCATATTTCTATGCATAAAATATAAATTAATGAGAATAACTCTTTTGAAATAAAAATAAATTTCTTTATGCATCTTTCTATGCAAAAAATTAAAATTGATGAGAATAACTCTTTTGAAATAAAAATAAATTTCTTTTTGCATCTTTCTATGCATAAAAGCAAAATTGATGAGAATAACTCTTTTGAAATAAAAATAAATTTCTTTTTGCATCTTTCTATGCAAAAAATCAAAATTGATGAGAGTAACTATTTTGAAATAAAAATGAATTTCTTTATAAGATTTGAAGGAATTAGAGCAAATCTTTGACTGGTTCTCTAGCGAGAAAAAAACCAAAAATTTTTTTCTTGAAGAAGTATCGCATGTTTTCAACTTTGATCAAGTACACATTGTTGATGAAGTAGTGTGGGATGTAAAAGCACATATATTGCAAGAATTTGATATGATTTGGAGAGATTTGGAGCATCACAGGTACTGCATAAGATTAGTTCAACGGGTGCATCTACTGCATTTTGCAATCATGGGAGATGGTCCGGTCCAAATTGTTGGAGAGAAACTGGATAGAACTAACTTCCAAGTGTGGAAGTTTCGAATGAAGAGTTTTTTGAAAGGCAAAGGATTGTGGAGCCTTGTATCGGATGAAGACCCGGAGCCACTTCTACCTCATCAACCAACTAATGCTCAAATGGTAGCTCACAAGCAGTGGGTAGAGAGGTCTTCAAAAGTGTTGCATTACTTTTCTATTTGTGTTACAGATGCTTTGCTCATACATATTCAAGATGCAAATACACCAAAAGAAGCATGGGACATATTGTGTCGGATGTATGAAACAGACACAGGTGCTCGAAAGATACAACTTAAGCAACAGATTCATAGTGTGACATGCAGGAATAGAAGTATTCATGAGTATGTCCAGGAAATCAAGGGTTATGCAGATTCACTATCATCAATTCATGCCCCAATGGATGATGATGATTTGGTTGCTCTCACATTGCGTGGTTTAGGCCGGGAGTACAAATCTTTTGATACTTCCATCTCAGTAAGGTTGGGAGGAATGCCAGACTTTAATGAGCTTGTGTCATTGCTCATTGTGGAAGAATTAAAGCTTGGACTTGGTGGTATGAATATTACAGGTGGTGCATCCTCATCAGTAATGATGAGCATGCAAGGAATCAAGCTTTTTACTCATCTAGAGGCTCTCGAGGAAGGGGGAGATTTTCTCCTCGAGGCCGTGGAGGACATGGTTGGAATGACAGGTCTACTCAACCACAATCAAATCAGAATTTTCAGAGTTCACAGTCATCATTTGGACCACGTGGAGGTCGTGGATTTCAATCCCATAGGGGGAGAGTTGGAACAAGTGCTCGTGGTGGCAGAGGACGATGGCAAGGTCCTCAACAAAATTTGAATGGGATTGAATGTCACTATTGTGGCAAACTTGGACATATGGCAAAAGATTGTTACAAAAAGCAGAATGATGTCAAGAATGGAAGACCACAACATGGAAATTATGCATCTACTAGTAACAATGATGGGAGTTCAAATCATCTTTTTGCAATGAAGCACATTATGGGGACAATGTATTCTCAGAATGCTGGAGATGAGTCATGGTATATAGATTCGGGTGCCTCAAACCACATGACATGTCATGGTGAGTGGTTTGAGAAGATGCAACCATTGGGTACAAATGGTTATGTGGTCACAGGAGATGATACTCAGCATCTTATAACACATGTTGGCAGTGTGCCTTTGAGGATGCATGATGGAAATGTGAAGAATATGTCAGAAGTGCTATATGTACCATCCATTACAAAGAATTTGGCATCAGTAGGCCAAATGGTTGAGCAGGGACTACAAGTAAGATTCAATGAGAATGGTTGTTTTGTGGAAGACTTTAAGCATGGCTGTAGATTGATTGCCAAGGGCAAGAAGGAAGGAAGGTTGTTCAAATTGGATGCAGGTATACCAGAGTTGAACTCAGCCATGTTTTCTAAAAGCAATGGGATTGTGCAAGACATTGATATGTGGCACAAAAGGATTGGACATGTGAACATACAGAGATTGAAGAATATGCAGGTGAAAGGCATTGTTGGAGGACTACCAAGGTTCAAGTATGATGGTAGTCATCATGTATGTGAAGCATGTCAGTTTGGAAAACAAGCTAGATTGCCATTCCCTAAAGAGGGAAACATGAGTAGGAGACCATTGGAGATTATACATAGTGATATTTGGGGGCCTGCTCAAACCCCAACTATCAATGGGAACAGATATTATATTACTTTCATTGATGATTACACCAGGTTCATTTGGGTGTACTTTCTCAAGGAGAAAAGTGAAGCACTTGGGAAGTTCATGGAGTTTAAAACTTATGTGGAAAAGCAATATGGTCATTGGGTCAAATGCTTGAGGACAGATGGAGGTGGTGAATTTGTGTCTCATGCATTTGATGACTATTTGAGGAAGCATGGCATACGTAGACAGCTTACTTGCAGGTATACTCCTCAGCAGAATGGAGTTGCTGAGAGGAAGAACAGGGTCATTTGTGAAGTAGCAAGAGCCATGTTAAATGAGAAGAATATGCCAAATTATTATTGGGCTGAGGCATGTGCTACTGCGGTGTATGTGCTGAATAAGACACCAACGGCAGCCATACACAAGAGCACACCAGAAATGAAGCTAACAAGTTATAGGCCAGACATTGGCCATCTCAAAGTGTTTGGGAGTATTGCTTAAGTACATGTTCCAAATGAGAAGAGAAGGAAATTGGATCCAAAAGCAGAAAAGTGCATATTCATTGGTTATGCACAAGATAGAAAGGCATATAAGTGCTATAATCCAGTCACTAAGCAGGTTCTCATTTCACGAGATGTGGTGTTTGATGAGTTGGCAAGTTGGTATAAAGACAAAGTGGATGTCATGGTGGATGACATTGATGCAGATGTGCATGTAAACTTACCGAATGAAGTCTCTACCTCTTTGTCAGGACCTGCAGGATCATCTAGTGAAGCAAGTAATGTGAGTCCATGGTCAGGGAGACTTAGACATGAGAGTGCTAGCACTAGTAGTAGTGCTTTGGACAAAGGAAAGAAGAAGGTTGAAGGAATTGGCATTACAGGTTATGATTCTTCAAGTTCTGAAAGTCTTGATGAGGAACTTGGGATTCCAGTTGTTCGTACACCAGGTGTTGACAAGCACGAGAGATATGTGCCACCTCATGCCAGGAGAGTGCATAGTGAGCCACAGGTTGTTAGGAGATCACAAAGGATAAAGTACCCTGTGGAGAGATTGACATATAGAGGTTATGCAATGCACTATGCATACATGACCTCAATGCTACAACATGAAGAACCAACATGCTTTGAAGAAGCACATGGAAAGCATGTATGGGATACAGCCATGGATGAAGAGATGGATGCTTTGGACAAAAATGATACATGGGAGTTGGTTGAGTTACCGCAAGGAAAGAATGCAATTGGTTGCAAATGGGTGTATAAGGTAAAGTGCAAGTCAGATGGCAGCCTAGAGAGACATAAAGCAAGGCTGGTCGCTAAAGGATATGCACAAACTTATGGTCTTGATTATGATGAAACTTTCAGCCCAGTGGCTAAGATGGCTACTGTGAGGTTTATCATTGCACTAGCAGCACAAAAAGGTTGGGCTTTACATCAAATGGATGTAAAAAATGCTTTCTTGAATGGTGAACTACAAGAAGAGGTGTACATGGAACAGCCAGAATATCCTACTTTTGTTTGCAGGTTAAAGAAAGCATTATATGGTTTGAAGCAAGCACCTCGTGCTTGGAGTGACAAGATCAGCAGATATCTTGTCAGTATTGGATTTGTGGTTGGAAATGCAGACTCTTCACTTTATGTGAAGAAGACACATGATGGTATCGTGATGATAGTCATTTATGTTGATGATTTGATTATCACAGGTGATTGTGGGAAAGGCATTGATGAGGTTAAGGCCTCTTTATGCAAAGAGTTTGATATGAAAGACCTTGGTGATTTAAGGTTCTTTCTTGGCATTGAGGTGATTAGAACAAGCAAGGGTATATGGCTAGTGCAAAGGCAATATGCACTTGACATGCTGGCAAAGTATGGTATGACAGCATGCAAACCAATGTTGACACCATTAGAGCAAAACATGAAGCTTAGGACTGATTTGGGTGATGAGCTTGATGATATCACCATGTACAGAAAAATGGTTGGTAGCCTTATCTACATGACCATTACGAGGCCAGATCTCAGCTATGCAGTTGGTTTGGTAAGTCAGTTTATGAGATACGTCAAAACTATCGTGCATTATGGTCTTTTCTATGAGGCAAGAAAAGACATGCATGTCTATGGATATACAGATGCATGTCTATGGATATACAGATGCAGATTGGGCCGGTAGTGCATATGACAGGAGGTCTACCAGTGGCTATGTTTTCAGCCTTGGTAGTGGAGCTGTGAGTTGGAGCAGTAAAAAGCAACCTACAGTTGCTTTATCTACCACAGAGGCCGAGTATCGTGGAGCAGCCATAGCTGCATGTGAGGCTATGTGGTTGAAGAAGTTGCTAGATGATGTTAGGTTACAGAGTGATATGAGAGTTGTCATTCATTGTGACAACATGAGTAGTATTCAGCTTGCTAGCAACCCAGTTTATCATGCCAGGACCAAACATATTGAGGTCCACTATCATTTCATCAGAGAGAAAGTGCTAGATGGGCATGTTGATTTGACATATGTACAGACAGATGAGCAGGTTGCAGATATCTAGCACTTGGTAAGGATAAGTTCGAGTATTTCCGTACTAGATTGGGAGTCCTAGAGATGGACATGTCGAGCTTGAGGGGGAGTGTTGAAATGTCAAGCTCGTATACAGCTGGAGGATAGCACATGGGTGCTAACAGAGTGACAGTATGGTAGATGGATATCATGTGGTGTGTTTATGACTGCGTCCAGCTGGTCATGTGTGGTTTGTGGACATTACATTAGGTTTACTTTGTAGTGTGGACATAACACTATGTTGTGTTCTTTTTTGTGTGTGTGAGAGAGATGATGACTATGGCTTCTCTCCTTCTTTATGATTGATGAATATGGATTAGGGTTTGCTTCTCTTCGTGTGTGCTCCCTCCTTCTTCTATTTTTTATCATTAAGGAAATGTGTTTCAGGATTAAAGGCCTGCTTAAGAAGTTTGAAGCATGGAGCATTCGCCATATAGATCGTAACCAAAATGAAGAAGCACATGAGGTTGCTCAGAATATGATCATCAATGAGGTATTTGTGCTCAAAGCTAATGTACCTCTGTATTGTGGAAGGGAGTGCTTAGAGAAGGAAGAGAAGTTTTTGTTGACAGGCAAAATACCAGAGGAGGTTGAAAGGTCCAAAAAGTATGGTTTTATAAGGAAAGCTAGCAAGTACACACTTATTGATGATGTATTGTATATGCGGGGAGCAGATTTGGTTTCAAGGCATGTGCCATGGAAGGAGGAGTTGTATAAGATCCTTGAGGAAAATCATGAAGGATCTTGTGGTGGGCATTTTGCATTGAAAATTACTTTGCATAAGAACTTGCAGGAAGGATATGTATAGCCAAGTGTCCAAAAGGATGTATACCATTGGTGCAAGTCATGCAAACAATGTCAATCCTTTGGAAACAGGGTACTTAAGCCCAAGCTTCGTAAAACCATAATAGCATATGATGTATTTGAGAAATGGGGGATTGATGCTATGGGTCCATTACCTATTACTAAAGCAGGGGAAAGAGCTATGTATTGATTGCGGTTGATTATCTTTCTAGGTGGGCAGACGCTAAGGAAGTCAAGCACATAAGTGCTAAAGATATTGCAAAGTTTGTGTATGAGGATATCTATTGCAAGTTTGGAGTGCCTCTTGAGTTGCTTTCTGATTAAGGGCCTGGTTTTAGAGCAGAATTGATAGATTACTTATGTGCCAAGATGAAAATTAAGCATAACTACACCACTCCATACTACCCATAATGTGATGGACTTAATGAAAGATTCAATGGCAAGCTTATCAAGATATTGTCTAAGGTTACCCAGCATCGAGGAAGAAATTGGGATTTGGAGTTGCCTAGTGCTCTATGGGCTTACAGGACATCTTTGAAGACTGGCACAAGGTTTACACCCTTTCATTTGATCTATGGCAAGGAAGATTTGTTGCCTTTTGAGGTGGAATTACCAGCAGTTAAGATGCTTGAAAAGTTGATGGCTGACCCAAAAGATGTATACAAGGAAAGACATGTATCTGCAAAACAGGTTCAGCTGGACAAGTCTTTAGCTTTGGAGCACTGTGAGAGAAGATGCAAGAAGAGAATGTGAAGCGTACTAATGCTAAGATCAAAAGTAAAGGGATTGTAAAAGGTGACATGGTGTTAAGGTATAATAGTAAATTGGACAACACCTTTCAGAAAAAGGTCCAGGTTAAGTGGGAAGGTCCTTTTATGGTGTTGGAATGCTTTGCCAATGGTACTTACCAATTGGCTGACCTTGATGGAACTCCACATGCATCCAGGATGAACGGTATGTGCTTAAAGAAGTACTATGCAAGGTTGATGACCATTGTTAAAGATGACATGTATGAAATTGAGGCTGTGTGACAGGTGAATGTAAGGAAAGTAATGACTTGGTCCTCAATTCACTCTTCTCTCCTAGTCATGAATGATCTAGCAAGCTAAGGGTTGGGCAAACTATGTTAGGAGTTTTTTTGAGCTTGGTTTTCTGGCATATGTACATATGGATGCATGCTCATATAGCACTTGAATGCCCAATACCCCACCCACCCCTTCCAATTCCTCACTTTCACCCTAGCCAAACTGTTGCGGAATTTTTTCTTGATCTTTTACCTTCACCTACCAACTAGCAATATGTTAGAAGCTTCCGACTCATCCCATGAAGTGCTCCACCAAACTTCTTTAAGGAGGAAGAGACTTGTCGACAGACACTTTAAAGAATATTCCAAGCACCAAACCCAGCTTTCCCACTTGGGTGAGGCATTGATGAATTAGGTCAATGGACACACTCTCCATTCTTTGATAAAGAACAACCGTAAAGTCGAGCATAAGCTCCTTTACTACACTGGGCCATGCTACAGAGCTATTGTTGTGCTGACCCCGTGGTGGTGCAGAAATTAGAACAGCTTGGATTGGGAGGATTGCCCACCTTAGAGCCTTGGGGGCCGGGGGGCCGGACCTCTACGCTTCACTATTTTTCACAGACTTATGATGCCAATCAACACATTGGTGAAGTCTTGGGCAACAAGGGGCAAAGGCACAAAGTCCAGCTCAGTGTGTGGCACTTGTGAGGGATGCTCTTGCACTTCCCCATGTGGAGCAACCAAATGTCCATCTAAACAATGCCACCAAGCTCACCCGCGGTTTGTATAGGTGCAACCCCAACAAGGATGGCATGGAGTGGGGTAATATTGCCCTAGGAAGACTTGATTATGCCAGCCCGAACCTTGCAGTTTCTCCTCACAACAAGGTGGACCAACTGCTTCAACAGGTGCCGCCTAACCACCCTTGCTTGAGTCCACCAATGCCAGCAAGTGAACTAGGCTAATTACATCTTCTGTGAGCTGCACACAGTTTGCTCCAACCCACAAGGAAAGCTGGCGGTTGCCACCCTACTCATGAGGGTGTTTTATTATGTTGTTCAATGGGAAGAATTGCCAAGGGCAACCCAGCTCAGTGGGCCAAATGTAGTCATTACCTCTTTGCCCTCTTCCTCCACCTCTTCTAAGTCCCCACTTTAGGGCTGAACTTCAAAATAGAACCTTAGAGGAAATACTGTCTGATATAGCAGCAGCGGGAGATGTAGCCCGGCTACAGCTAGAACAAATGACGGGAGTTATGCAAGATTTCATTCAACTGCAGGCCACACCACAAGCCCGCACCTATAGAATAGGCTTAGCCACCCCCAGCCCCAGGCCCACACAAGAAGAGCTCACTACAGCTGGTGAAGCCACCAACAAGAAGGCTACTGAGGAAGCAAAGAGGCACACCCAATAATTCCTTAATCCAAACCTCTATGAGACACCGACTCAGGAGCGGTTCCAAGAGATTCCATCTTATGTGGAAGCAGGCCCCTGTTCACCCACCAATGCTACACAAAATATCGTCAACACTCTCCGTTGGCCGCACTCGGGCAGCTTTAGTTCCAGCCAAGCTTATCCAGAGAGCATCCATGCGGCCCACGGAGATATTCCAAACTTTGCCCTTGGATTTTCACACATGGCATGGGAGCTCATTATAGAGATAACAGATTGTTTACACAGGAAACAAGAAGTGGCCCAAGAAATGCTCCTAGCTAAGGCCCAGGCGATAGCTGTGTCTGAGGATCTATTCCAAACTTACAGTTTATGGAATTGCAGAAGAAGTTCAACCAACAAACAGAGTAGTTGGGAACTGCCATTTCACGAATCTCACTGAGTTCCAACAATAGGTCCAATAGGCCCATGCAGTGGCCGAGAGAGCCCACAAAGAGCTTCCAATCATTGAAGGCTTGCATCAAGAGGCCATAAGTGAGGCCCAAATAGTGGAGGATGCCCTACCCCGCACTACCATAGATTTTGCAAAGCATCGGGACCTAACGGCAGAGACCACCATCCATTCCTTGCAAGAGTAGCTCAGAGAAACTGAGGCTCGGGCTGAGGCCCGGGCAACCCAGCCTCCATCCACTCCATCGGCTCCTTCCTCTCCAGCACACTCGACCACAAGGTGGATGTGCTCATGGAGAGAGACCACCATCACATTGAGCTCCTAGTTTTGGCATTCCCCCCGCAAACCCCTTCCCAACTCCTTGATCTTCAATTATTCTGAAGCATTAGACTTGACCTTTTGTAGCATAACATCTATGTTGATGAGCCACATTCCCGCCACCAATACACCTATGCTCTAACCAAACTCCTTATCAACATCCTAACCCTAATCCCACACTTCTTCTTCCATGGGCTTCTTTTGTTTCAACACTCCCATGATTTTTTTGAACTCCCCCTGCACCCTTTTCAAGCCCTACTCATAGGCGTGCTAGTTCAACGATACACACATTACCTTTCCATGGGAGTAAAACAAAGTCGAGGTTTCTGCCGCCGCTGCCAAATTTTTCTATGCTCACCGTCCTCAAGCTGCGCTAAATCTAGCCCTGCCCAGACGACAATGATGATGGCAATGATGGGCAGGGCAGCTTGCCTCCTCCACCTCCACGACCTTCTTCACCACCACCCCCTTCTCCCCCATCAGGCTTATCTTCTACACCTCCCCACAAACAACCCCCACCCTCACCACCCCCCTCAGGCACCTCTACTCTTTCTCTTTTTGGTTCACCACCTTTTTCTCCCCCCTTTCATTTTCCTACTCCACCCCCATCACCCACACCCCCCTCCCCACCTTCATTATCCCTCAACTTAGGAATGCACACAACATTTCGAGATATACCCTCCACATCCGCCAAGCCCCCACTTTTTCTCGATGCCAGCCTCGCCACGCACCCTTCATCATCGACACCCCCTCCACCCCCATCGTCGGCTTCGCAACCCACCAACCCATCACTCGAAGAAGGAGAGATCCCGCCACCACCCATCTGAGCATGAGGAAGTCACCCCTCCACTAAACCCTCTAAACTGGCAAGATCCTTTGGACCGCACGGAGTTCAAGCAAGCAATCGCCATCCTACTCGGTCGACAACTCCAAGATCAACCCATCACCTGCGTCACAGACTGCCTTGATATCCACTTCCTTCACCCATACCTCAACGCGAAGCACACCAACTCGTGGCACACCAACTCGTGGCATGCTCACCCACCCGGACCCGTGTGGCGGATAGCACTGGCCACTTGCCAATGCTCATCCCATAACGTTTGATCTCATGGGACGAGCAGCTGGGCGGCCTGGCAACGACGGCCTGGCAATGACCCTTCCCTTCATATGAGAAGTCTACTATAATGCATCCCACGCACTAAGGATTAGCCCCGATTACCTTCCCATTTGAAGATGGTGGGCCTGGAGGAAGATGTTCCATGAAGAACAACAAAAGAACCCAAAGTTGCAGTTCAACTTCCCATATGGTTCGCGCCCCCCTGTCCGTGTAACATCCATGCTCTGAAAGAATCGATGGTCAGGCGTTTCCATGAATTTATCCGCTCTACGACCAGGTCCCTGACCTAGCAGAAGTGATCGCCACTATATGCTTCTTCCACCTCATCATCACTTTGTTGGAGTCGTTCCCCACGTGGGACCAGTACTTTGAAAGAGCCCAAGGCCTCACCTTCGACATCAACAAAGGGCCAACTCTCAAGCAACTATTCAGTTGTGGATGCCATCTTGGAGGCTCTAGACTTTTAAAGACATGATGGAGACCACCTTTTGGACCAGCTACCAGGTCTTCCATCGTGCCCCTCCCGCTCCTACCCCACAATGGGACTTCATCTACACTTATTCCATCTACTACAGATAGCTTCTTCAACCAGTTTCGAGGATGGACCAGCTATCAAGAGGGGGTATGTTAACCACTCTGGTTAACATGACCTTTCGCGCAGCTACGCCTTTTTGTAACTCATCTTTTTGTAACCGCACTAAGCACTTATTGTAAAAAGAGACATGGGATGACCGAGCTTACAACTTGTGTAACGCCGATCATAAGGAATTGATGTACATAGAGCTCGTTAAACTAGGAAGAGTAGTTTTGGGCCCCCATTTGTAATTGGGCAACCGGACATTATAAATATGAGCTCATGTATATAAGACATTTCATGAAATATGAAAAGGGAAAATCCCATTTGTCTCAATTGAGTTTTGCCTTCTCTCTCTCTCTCATTTGAGTTTTGGTTGCTTGCTTGTGTTGTGGCTTGCTTGTTTAGATTGTTGGTGTATGTGAGTAGGAATGGTAGTGCTCTCCCTTCTCTTCTCTTCTCTTCTCTTCTCTTCTCTTCTACCTTCTTATTGCTATCCACAATGCCCTATTTGCATATAATTGGCATGAGGTAGAGATTGAGCTTTCCATGGCTCTTTCCCTTTGCTCATTACCTAGCCTTGGATCTCTCTTTGGGTGACACAAGGAGAGTTGGAGTGAGCCCTTAGCAACCTCACATCGGGGAGACAACCCTCATAGGGTTGGCTATGTGCCATTCACCAGATTTGACCCTTGCATGCACTTTTCTCTTCTTCTTTCTCTTGTGTGTGTGAGGAAGTATATTATCCATTAACATAGTGGGTGATACTACTCTGACTCCAAGCTTCTACCATTGATTTTTAAAAGTTTCTAACAATGTTCTTGTGCATTGTTACGGCTATGGCCGTACACCGCAAGCATATGCAGGAATGTGCCATGGGTAATATTAAGGGTAATTGAACCTTAGGCTATCATGGGGAGAAGTGAAGGGGCATGCACGAGTGTCACTTATAGTATATGAAGAGGTGTGCACAAGTCCTATAAATTAAGGGGCTCTTTCATTGTATTATCAACGGGTATTCAGTTTCTTAATACAGTTATGGCTTGGGACGTATGGCTCTGTGTATGCTTCTTGTGTCTTTCTCTCTATCTTCATCTTTATATTTGTGTAAAAGCATAGTGTTGTAGAGGGATTCTTTACCCTCTACACATGGCGACCACAATCACACGGATCTCCTATCTTTGGTGACGAGGAGAGAACAATGGCAAATAAAAGACGGTTGAGATGAGCCTATTGCCCTTGATCAAATAAAAGACGGTTGAGATGAGCCTATTGCCCTTGATCAAATAAAAGACGGTTGACACAAGCCTATTGCCCTTGATCAAATAAAGACCCGATGGCTCCTTGTCAATTGCTGTTGTGATGGCAGTTGTTGCGTCCCTATTGTTAGTGAAGGGGTTGCCGCAATTTGGCCAGTTGCAACAATGTAAGGCTTCAGCAGGTACAGCCCGTGTGATGCGGTTGATTGGAACTAGGAGTCGTTGAAAGGGTGATGAAGTGGATTGCACTGAATGGGAAGGCCTACAGAGATGCATTATTACAGAGGGTAAATTGGTGTCTCTCTCATAGAGAAGGGGCGGGTGGTAGTCAAATACTCTTTGGCATGCTGTTTGCAGGTGTGCAGCCAATAGTGTCCTCCTGCAATGGAAGCGCTGCGGCAATCGGACAACACGTATGAGCACTGCTGTCGAGCAGGGTGAAGGGAAAAAATTGGGCACTAGGGAATGGAGAAGAAAGGGCTACGGCTGAGGCAAAGGTCTGCGGTTGGCTAGTCTAGATGTGAAGATGGTGGATGCACGGACGTGGTCTCGCCAGCAGTGGGGGCAAGCGGAGGATTAGGTGAGTCTTGGAGAGCCCTGCAAGGATAACGTGCGGACATTGGAGTTATATTGTAGTGCCATATGTGGTCATGAGGGCAGAGGCACTGAGAGTATGAGTTCTCTGGGGGGTGCAGCACTATTGTGGGCAGTGGCAGGGCGGTTTTCCACTCAAGAAGGAGCCTAGCAATTTGAACAGGAAGGAGTATTTTTTCATGCCTTGCTCCTATGTACACTTGCAATGTGTCCTCCAGATGGCAGCAGATGGAGTAATCGGGACATATCGACCCACAAGGATCGGAGGTAGCACCGACAATCGCACATCTGAGGGAGGCATCAAACTTTTGTAGTACTACGGAAACAAAGAGCATGCGGTGTCTTGCAATATGCAGATGGCAAGTGTCATGGCGCATATCGGTGTGCGATCGAGGTGAATATAGTGCACCGAGTGCCGATGCTTACTTTGATTATGGTGTGCTATGCATATGGTGCATTATTGCGGTTCGCGGAGATGCGGATTGGAGCAACAACGAGAACCTAGAAGAGGCTATGACCTAGAACACACAAGAGGCTTCTGCACTAGTGGTGGCTGCAGTCCATATTCCTTTGACTCCAGACAAGGGTTCAGAGGTGGCATTTTAGTTTGTCAGCATCTAGCGAACACATGCACCAGATGCCACTGCGGGGATCAAAGTGCTCTCTAATTAGCACAAAGACAAATCTTCAATTAACCTTGTTATGCGGCAGCCTTGGCGTGTTATCATTTCCCTTCATAGAAGTGCGATCATGTGCGGAGATATCCTGTGCTCCACAATGACAACAGTTCTGTGCAGGCTTATGTGCGGGCTTTAATTTGATGCGGGTGATGATTGTCGGTCTACTGATCGGACTGCATACTAGTTTTTCCTCCTTATTCCAACTAATATGGATTTAATAGGGACATACCAGCAAAAGATCGGATCTTGCGCCTAGATCCAACCTTTGATTTATGGAGGGGTGCTTTGCAGCTTGTTGCAGTGATGCGGCAAAGAAGAACATGATGGGTTATGTATCGGTTGCTGGAGCTTCATCAAGTGCTTCATACCTTACCGCACCTATTCATGCAGTTGAGGTCCTCTGCCTCGACTATGCCTAAAATGAGATGTACACTTTTGTAAAAAGCACACTCGCACATAAGGCATTTGACTTCTTGGACACAGTGGGTTTGCACATGTCCACTGGTTTGCACATGTCCACTGTGCATGCCAAGTGTTATGGCTATGGTCGTACATCGCAAGCATATGTGGGAATGTGCTATGGGTAATATTAAGGGTAATTTAACCTTAGGCTATCATGGGGAGAAGTGAAGGGGCATGCACGAGTGTCACTTATGGGATATGAAGAGGTGTGCACAAGTCCTATAAAATAAGGGGATCTTTCATTGTATTATCAACGGGTATTCAGTTTCTTAATACAGTTATGGCTTGGGATATATGGCTCTGTGTATGCTTCTTGTGTCTTTCTCTCTATCTTCATCTTTATATTTATGTAAAAGCATAGTCTTGTAGAGGGCTTCTTTACCCTCTACATGCATCATCCATTGTCAATTTCATCTTTTGCAAAATAATTACCAATTGGTTAAGTGAAACCTATATGTTTTCATTTGCCAATCAAGTCTTTCCTCCATTAATTTTGTCATCATGAAAAACTAATAATAACTTTTTCCATGCATTATATTTCTCTAGCTGCTTCACCAGCAAATCTCCCTTTCATTACGTGGTAGAGAAATAAATTTTATTGCCTTTTCTCCACCAAAGCATGGCTTGCAAGAAGGTAAGTTTCCACTTACCCCTAACATCTTTACATTCTTTTTAATTTTCACTTGACCTCGGTGGTGTAACCCAATGTTTGACAAAACCTCTTCTACTTTCTTGCATGTCTCTTCAACGTCACTCTCTAGTTTCATCCTACAGGCGAAACACTCATACTCGTATAACAACTTTACATCCTTTTTAATTTCCACCTGACCTATTTGTGTCTGACAAAACCTCTTCTACTTTCTTGCATGTCTCTTGAGCATCACTCTCTGGTTGCATCCTATAGGCGAAACACATGTACTAGTATACCAACTTTTCAAGCATTCTTAACATGAAATATTTATGTCTTTTTTAATTTCCACTTGACCTCTGTATAACACAATGTCTAACAAAACCTCTTCTACTTTCTTGCATATCCCTTAACCATCACTCTCTGGTTGTCTCCTATAGGTGAAAAGGCATATTTACGTCATGTTGAGCTACCAAACTAGTGCTAAGAGACCTGCATGACCATCACATACATACTTGATAAAGGGTTAATCCAAAAAGCAATAGGATATATCAATCCTTATATCCATAAACCCACATGCTTTTTCCTTACATTTCTATTCTCTTGCATTATTAATTGTTGCACCGAGGTAACCTCAGTCCTCTTATACATGGTTGTATACTCAGCACATCAAGTTAACGTGAATGTCTCTTTTCTTACTTTGTGTATCCTATAACTCCATTAAAATCATTGATATACATAAGTAATTCATAACAACATTTCCTTCAAATCGGGTGTAATAATCAAAACCATTAAACTTTGAAAATATAATGTTTATCTTAAAACATTGATAAAAGCATTAATAAAATAGTGATAAAAGCATTAATATTACGTAATATTATTTTATTAAATATGTCAAATAAACAACATTCAAATCTATAAGATTTTTTTTAATGAATATCGACCTCCATAGCTTTGTTTTTCTCTGAACTTGTAGTATGATAGGAAAGATCAATGAAGAGTAAGATGTTTTTTGGTTCCTAAGTCGTAGCACTAGAAAACCAACATACACTTCATCTTTAATCCTTTTTTCTCACCCTAATCTCTGTCAAATGGAAACATCTATCACCATTAATGTGAGGATGGATGGAAAAGAGAGAGAGAGCTATCCACAGAGAAAGGAGGGAAACTAGAAATTCATACTACGAAGTCAATAGTATTTCAAAACACCAATCAAAAGCATCAATTTTTTGAAATAGACCTTGCAATCAAAGAATATACATAGCATTGCTCAAACTAACAAAATTCAAAATACTAAGCTAGTGTTTAAATCCGTATAATGTCAATAACATTAAAAGGTAGAATGTTCCCCATACTTACTCAGGGTACACAATAACAATAAAATATTCAATGAATCTATTATAATATTAGTAAAAAGTGGTCTTGGAGAGTGTACAAAACAGGGAGAGAGTCAATATCTTAATATTACTCGTCTCTCTCTAATCTATGTGGAAGAGAGAGAAGGATCTTAGATGGTCCTTTCTTTATGCAAATTTTGCCTAATGTCTTGATGGAAGGTGCTTCTAGCTTTTACCCAAATTAAACAATGTTAGATTTGGATCCTCTCCTAAGACAAGAAGTGGCTTCTACAAGCTCTACTAGTTCTTTGGCTTGTATTTT